>NW_023270718.1:0-292717 GCF_011800145.1 Mirounga leonina
TTGCCCCGTGTTACATCTTCCTGGGAAGATTACTCTACTAATGATGCACAAAATTGATAGAAGTCACAGAGGCCAGAAGAGCGGAATAGAATCAAGAGACCATTTCAGGAAACAGAATGGCAGAGTGGTTAAGAGCTAAGTCTCTGAATCAGATATACTCAGTTTCTTATCCTAGGTCTGGCATTTACTGTGTGACCTTACACAAGATTCCTTTTTTCCTCTGTTACCATTTTTTCATGTGGTAAAATATACATAAGGTTTAAGATTTTAACCATTTTCAGTTGTCAGTTCAGTAGCATTAGTAGCATTAGTACATCTGTATTTTAAGATTTTAAGATTTTATTTATTTATTTGACAGAGAGAGACACAGTGAGAGAAGGAACACAAGCAGGGGTAGTGGGAGAGGGAGAAGCAGGCTTCCTGCTGAGCAGGGAGCCCCATGCGGGGCTTGATCCCAGGACCCTGGGATCATGACCTAAGCCGAAGGCAGACGCTTAATGACTGAACCACCCAGGCGCCCCCTCTGCCCATTTTTTGCTTAGGTTTTTTGTTGCTGAGTTTTAGTTCTCTGTTACAGATATTAACCCTCATGGGACACGTGATTTGTAAATATTTTCCCCCACTCTGTGGGTTGTCTTTTCATTTTGTTGATAGTGTCCTTTGATGCACAAAAGTTTTTAATTTTAATTGAAGCCCAGTTTATCTGGTTTTTTCTTTTATTGCCTGTGTTTTTAGTTTCATATCCAAGAAATCGTTGCCAAATCCAAAGTCATGAAGTTTCACCCTGTGTTTTCTTCTAACTCGTATATTTAGGTCTCTGATCCACTTTGAGTTAATTTTTCATATATGGTGTTAAGTAAGCGTTCAGTTCTTTTGCATGGGTGTCCAGTTTTCCCAACTTCATTTGCTGAAAAGACTTTTCTCCATTGAATGGTCTTGGCACCCTTGTCAAAAATGGTGTGACTGTGTATGTAAGGTTTTATTTCTGGGATCTCTATTCCGTTTTATTGGTCTGTCTGTTTGTCTTTATGCTAGTACCACACTGTTTTGATTACTACAGCTTTGCCGTAAATTTTGAAATCAGGAAACGTGAGTCCTCCAACTTTGTTCTTTTGTAAGATTGTTTTGGATATTTGGGGTCCCTTGAAATTCCATATGAATTTTAGGATAGATTTCTCTATTTCTGCAAAAAAAAATGTCATTGGGATTTTGATCAGGATTGCACTGAATCTGCAGATCATTTGGGGTAGTACTGTCATCTTAAGTCTTCTAATCCATGAGCATGGAATGTCTTCCCATTTATTTATGTCTTTAATTTCTTTCAGCAATGCTTTGTAGTTTTCAGTGTATACATCTTTCACCTCCTTGGTTAAATTAGTTCTTAAGTATTTTATTATTTTTGATGCTGTGGTAAATAGAATTTTCTTAATTTCCTTTTTGGATTATTCATTGTTAGTGTATAGAAATACAACTGATTTATGTATGTTGATTTAGTATCTTGCAGTTTTTCTGAATTTGTTTATTAGTTATAACAGATTTTGTGGAACCTTCAGTGTTTTCTACGTGTAAGTTCATGTCATCTGTGAACAAAGATCATTTTATAATTCTTTCCAATATGAATGCCTTTTATTTCTTTTTCTTGCCTAATTATTGCTCTGGCTAGGACTTTTGGATAAAAGTAACAAAAACAGGCATCCCTGTCTTGTTCCTGATCTTAGAGGAAAAATTTGAGTCTTTCAACATTGAGTAAGATGTTGGCTGTGGGTTTTTCATCTATGGCCGTTATCATATTGAAGCAGTTTCCTTCTATTACTACTTTTAGGGTTTTTATCATGAAAGGATGTTGAATTTTGTTGAATGCTCTTACTGATTCAATCTCCTTACTAGTTACAGGTTTTTTCATATTTTCTATTTCTTCATGATTCCATCTTGGTCGGTTTTGTGTTTCTAGGAATTTGTCCATTTTACCCAGGTTATCCAATTTGTTCGCATACAATTATTCATAGTACTTTTATAATATTTATTACTTTATAATAATTATTTCTATAAAGTTGATAGTGATTTCCCCCACTTTCAATTCTGATTTTAGTAATTTTAATCTTTTTTTTAAGTTAAAGTCAATTTTATTCATCTTTTGTAAGAATCAATTTTTGGTTTCATAGATTTTCTCTATTGTTTTTCTACTCACTATTTTATTTATCCCCACTCTAATCCTTATTATTCTCTTCCTTCTGCTAACTTTGGGTTTAGTTTGTTTTTCTTTTTCCAGTTCCTTACAAAGTTAGGTTATTGATTTGAGATCTTCTTTAATGTAAGTGTTTACAATTACAGATTTTTTTTTTAAAGATTTTATTTATTTACTTGACACACAGAGAGAAAGACACAGCGAGAGAGGGAACACAAGCAGGGGGAGCGGGAGAGGGAGAAACAGGCTTCCCGCTGAGCAGGGAGCCCGATGCGGGGCTCGATCCCAGGACCCTGGGATCATGACGTGAGCTGAAGGCAGACACTTGACGACTGAGCCACCCAGGTGCCCCTACAATTACAGATTTCTTGCACAAGATTCTTAACTTCTCTAAGCCTCATATTCCTCAACTGGAAATTGTAGTAAGAGGGCACCTGGGTGGCTCATTCAGTTAAACATCTCAAGTCATGATCCCAGGGTCCTGGGATGGAGTCCCGCGTTAGGCTCCATGCTCGTGATCTCTCTCTCTCTCACTCTCTCTCTCTCTCAAATAAATAAATCTTAAAAAGAAAAGAAAATTGTAATAAGTACCTGCTTCATGGGAAGATTTAATGTAATAATCAATTAAACCCTTAGCAAAATGCTACACACAGAGAAAATGTTCCATAAGTGTTAGCTGCTATTACTACTACTATTATCATTAGCTTCTATGAAGTCACGTAGTCCTAGAGTCAAATCCTAGATCCACCTTTTACTGGCCATATGACTTTGGGTAAATTGTTCACTACTCTAAGCCACAGTGTTTTCATCTGGAAATAATGTCTATCTGAAAGCATTATTATATGGATCAAATGAGATATATGTATTTACCACAGAGCCTGGTACATACTAAGTACACCATAATAGTAGCTAACATTAATATTAATACATCAGGCTTCGGGCGCCTGGGTGGCTCAGTTGGTTAAGCGACTGCCTTCAGCTCATTGGTTAAGCGACTGCCTTCAGCTCAGGTCATGATCCTGGAGTCCTGGGATCGAGTCCTGCATTGGACTCCCTGCTCGGCGGGGAGTCTGCTTCTCCCTCTGATCCTCCCCCCCTCTCATGCTCTCTCTGTCTCATTCTTTCTCTCTCAAATAAATAAATAAATCTTTAAAAAATATTAATACATCAGGCTTGAGTTGGCTGGTAAGGGCAACAGAAATAAAAAAGAAGAAACAGATGCAAATGGTATTAATCATTGGGACATAGTTACTGACTGAACATGGGAAAGGAAAAAAAGGAGTCGAATGCAAAGTTTCAAGCCTAGTATGTTAGTGTTTATCCCCCGAGATGCAGCCAAAGTGGGATTACTTATTTATTTATATTTATTGGGAAAAATCTTTATTTATTTATTGGGAAAAATGTCTGTGAGGATAAGACAGGAGTGGGAGGAGCCTGGGAGGTTCCTCAGGCTGTCGTGCAGATGTGACAGAAGAAAGTTTTAGATAGAAGTGCAGTTCTACAAGGGTGTCTGTCTGCAAGGTGATGTGGGGAGGGGTCCTTGAGCTCAAGTCACCCTTAAGAGGAAAACGGTTTCTCATAGAATTGGGCTTATTTCATATCCCTTCCCCCTTCTGTGGGAAGTGTGGTCTCTGTGCAAAGGAGATGGTGAATTCAGAATGCACTCTCCAGGCCTTCCATCACTTAAGTCCTCACCACAAGAGACCTGAGAGGCACATATTCATGGCTGCCACGCCTGGCACACAGAAAAACATGCAACCATGAAAAGGTGGGAAGCTATAGAAAAACAGCAATCAGCCTTTCTCACATTTCCAAAGCCTTCAAAAATATCTGAGTGCAGAAAGGCCAGGATAGAATTGAGGCAAGTCTGATCATCAGCCTAAAAATACAGTGAGAGAAAAAAATTGAAGGATGAAGTCAGCTAATCACCTCACAGCAAACTTCCCACAGAAAATGTATTCCTTGAAGGAACAAGTAGAGACTACTACACGTTGAGAGTTGTCCCCCAGGGGACCCCCACTGTAAAATAATGTCACCTTCATTCATTCTCCTCTCTTCTTTCCATGACAGGTGATTTAACGCAACCAAATTCTGGCCTCCCACCTGGGGCTATTGCAGGCATCGTGATTGGAGTCCTGGCTGGGGTTGTTGTAATAGCAGCCCTGGTGTACTTTCTGTTTATCAGAAAGACTGGCGGGTATGATGACCTTTCCTCTTGTTCCGCTTTCTCCAAGGCTAACTGCCATGCTTGGGAGAGGGAAGGAGACTTTGCCCCTGTCTCTGCACCTGGATCTGCTCCTCCTCCTTTCTAAACTCTTGCTTCTCAGCACTAATTCGTGTGGATCCCTTCATGCTTCCTGGACCCCACTCTCTCTTGGACACAGTCATTCCCATCCCCCTATGTTTCTGTCTCCCAGTCAGGGAAGACAAGGTCCCAGAAGGAAAAAAATGAGGAAATGAAAGGAGGAGCAGGAGAAAGTGAGTCTCGCGTGCTCTTTTGACAGTCGTAGGAGGGAGGGATAGGCGAGGAAGAGAACCTAAGAAAAGGCAAAAACAACCAAAGCCTCTTGGACAATAAGAAAAGTGAGATAAAAACCAGCATCTACCTACAGAAGGGGAAAGGTGTCAGGGTACAAGTAGGCTCAGATGCAACTGATAAACAATGGACCCACATGTGGACATCCAGCAAACAGGAAAGGAACAAATCCTAGAGGAGATTGTGGGTAGACTGAAGGAGGAGGCCCTAAGAGGAAAGGCAGTACCAACCATGGTATAAATGAACACTGAGGAACCCCAAGGAATTACCTGCTGACAATGTCCTTCCTAATTCAAGGAGCAAAGATCCTATGCTTGGGAATGGCAGTCACAATGTCTGATATTTATTTAGGGCAAGTGACCTGCGTGATGTCACAGAGCACAAACCCTCAGCCTCCAACCACAGTAAGTAAAGCCACTCACCCAGTGAGACCTGGTGTGTTCCACCATGTGCCCTGCCCTAGCAGGGAATCCTGGAATCCCAAACTACTTCCTACCTTCTGAATTTTTGGAAGGGGATCTCCATTTCCCAACCTTAGGTTGGCATAGGTCCTCACACCCTTCTAGCCACAAAAGATTCCCCTGAGACACAGCCCTGGGAGAAACATTCACTGCCTGGGCCAAGCAGGCCTGAGCAAGATGAACCTGTTTCCAAGAGTCATTTCCTTGCCTGTACTCCTCCCCTTCCCGCCTCTATGATGGATGTGGGCATTCTCCTTTGGTGAGACTTTCCCTGTCTTGTGGTGCTCTGGGTACTGTGGGCCTCAATGTCCCTCCTTGCCCCTGAAGCCTGTTGCTGAGAAGTACATCTGGGTGAAAATCAAGACCTTGTGAACTGGAAGAAATTGTCAGAAGTGGACTGAGGTCTCCTGTGGCTCTACTCTTACCCCTCCTCTGGTACCAATGCCCTGGGTCTGGACCCCAACTCTGAGGAAAGTGAATTCCTCAAGCATTCATAGGCCACTTCCTTACCCCACCCTCCCACCAACTGCTACCTCCTTCAGCTAGAAACCACAGCAGTTTAGGACCCACCTCCCCACCCTTGCTCTCACCCCCCAACCCCCATTCTAAGGCCATAAATGAGCTTTGCATTTTCATGGATTGGGAACTGTTCTTTTGTTTCCCCAGGTCAGGACCACTCTGACAATTTGTCTAACAAGGTAAGCACAACCAGTTTCAGTGGCTGATTTTCTCATGGAAGTATCTCTGTGTAGAATGGGTTATTCTTGAAGATACAAATGTGAGATCAAGTTTGGGTCAAAATTCCTCAATGCAGCAACAAAGGATTAACCAGTAATCCTCATTACATGAATGTGGACTTCGGAATTAACCCCATCCTGTGTTTAAATCCTGGCTGTGACTCTCAATAGCTCTGTGACCTTGGACAGGTAACTTAAGCTCTTTGAGCCGTGGCTTTGCCATCTGTAAAATGGGCATGCTGCCTACTTCAAAGAGAAGTTGAAGGAATCAAATGAGACGACCAATGGAAAGCACCCAGCACAGTGACCAGCATAAGGCACCAGATGGTTCTCCCTCCTCTACCTTCACTGACCCTGCTCTTACCAACAAAGGATGATGTCCATTCTAATGGTTCTGAGATCTTGGTTCCTTTACTTTACCATAATTTAACCAAATTTTTCTCAACCTTTCAGTAGAATATACATATATACCAAAAAGTGCTTAAATCATAAATATATTTTAACAATGTATAAATTTTCACGAGTTGAACACAAAAGGCACCCAGGTCAAGAAATAAAACATGTCATCCCCAGCCCCAAAAAAACCCCTCAAGTTACTTCCTTCCAAAGAGTAACCATTATCCTGACTTCCAATGCAGTACTTTTGTCTGTTTATGCTCTTACATAATGGGATACATAGTACATCCTTGTGTGTGTCTAGCTTCTTTCATTCAAAATTGTTTTGTGAGATTCATGCATGTCCTTCCATGCATTTGTAGACTGTCCGTTCTCAGTTGCTGTATCATTGCGTTCCAGTATGAATAAATACTATAATCTATCTCTTCTAATGATCACTCAACAGGATGTTAGCAAGCAGAGTAATCGTGGCTAATAAAAACCCTTCTCCAAAGCTGAAAGTTTCAAAGTGGTGATAGCACATGGTGCTGAATCACAGCACACAAGGTGAGGGCCTGACCTATGCCTCTGATTTAACTGACCACACTGCTCATGCCTTTCAGATTGAAGAAGTTGCATATTCTTCCCTGAACTTCAATGCCCAGGAACCAAAGAAATCAACCTCAGCCTCCCCATCCCCAGCAGACACAGAAACGGTGTATACAGAAGTACAAAAGAAGTAACGCAACCTGTCCTGCTCGCAACCTGTCCTGCTCGCTGTGCTCACTCTTTCCAAGCGTCTCATCCCCATCACTGTGGGATCCCTTTACCCTCAGGGAAAAGGGGAAGAAGCCTCTTTCCCCACCTCACTCCCTAACGAGGCACCTCCAGGCTGCCTGGTCATAGCCCCTCCCTTCAGTGTCAATAGATGAAAAGGTACATCCGGGATTCTAGGAAACCCAAGCTTCCCTGTCATTGAAATTTGGCAAAGCAGACGTTGGGAAGTGGCCACAACCTCTGCCCCTCCTCCTTCCCTTGTTTTAAACTTACCTATTCAGAGCATAGTCATTCCTTCCTGCCCCAGTCCTGCCCTACTGGAGTCTAACTTGAATTTACCATAACCTTGAGAGTCCTCTCCTGATCCACTAAAATGCACGTGCCAGAAAAGAAGAGAGAGAAGAAGTAAAAGTAAAAACTTCTATCTCTTCAAAGCCCCGTGTGAACCCCACCCTGCACAGGAAAACAAATATGCTGAATGGGGATGCTGAACTATACCTTTGTCTACTGTCAAAGTTGTCTACCAGGGCCTGAACACCTTGCTGCTTAACTAGAAAGCCACCTAAGCCATTTGACAAGCCTGTCTTCAGAGAACCCACTGGAAGCAATTAGGAAAATTATTCACTGAGGTCTACAGGTGATTCCTAATGGAAAATGCAAAAAAAAAAAAAATGTATGTATGTTTCATAAGCCCACAGAAGGAGGGCTTATAGCTTCAGGGAGCAGTCAGCTCTTAGTAGAGATAATCAGCTGGGAATTTGGGGAAGGAGTCAGAGAGCTACCCTTCAGAGATTATTTAAATAATTGTTAAAGAATGCAGTTTGGTGTGTTAGGTTTTTTCCCTGAGATACTCTGCCATTTTAGTTTTTGCAACTGCTTGTTTGTGTGAAAGGGGCTATTTCTACTTAGCTATGTAAGCCAACCTGACTGCCTTCAGTGAAAGAAGCCACCAAGACCCCTCAAGTCCCCTCGGCCAGGAGCTCCTCGAGGTGTTTATGTCGAGGGCTCCAAAACAGAAAAGCAGTAGCAGCGGTATTCCTCCTTCGTGGCTAGAAATGGGTCTAACTCAGTTTCCCGGCATCTCAGTCCAGTCTTCAACCGCCATTGCTCTCCACGTCTCTGCTGCACATGGTGTGTGCCCCACTCACTTTCTCAGGAGACCTGGCCTCTGCCAAGGTTCCACTGGTCCTTGAGAAGTGGGGGTGCCCTGAAGGGAACACACTCACGCCCCTGTTGGCATTGCTTACCTCCCTGGAAAGCTGCCCTGGTGCTGATGCTCCTGGGGAACCAGGGCTATGAGGGGTGTCAGGACAGGGGAGGGTGATAACTGGGTCAGAGGCATCTTGAATAGCCTCGGAAATGTTTTCTCCCATGGGGGTCTATGAGCCCCAGTGTGCAGAATAGAAAGGAAGGGCAGGAGAAGGAAAGGCAACGTACTTCCCACCCAGCCTCCTCCCACACAGTCTCTTTGGGGCTGTTGAGAAAGGGGTTTTATTCGATATTGATTACTTGATGTCATGCTGTGTCTGAGGCCCCTCAAAGAGGGCGAGTTGGGAATTCTCTGTACTCAGGTACCTCTTTCAAGGGTTTTCTAACCCTGACACAGTCTGTATATACTTCCCCTCATCCATGCTATTCTGTGTTATTTAATTTTGTCTGGCTAGGGCCACTTCTGAATTATTTGTAAAATCTCTATATTTATAATAAAAATTGTAAAGTCAACATGAACTTGCTGCCTCACGGTTGATACTGCTTTAGACAATATCTTCTTTACAGGAAGAAAGAGAACTTGCTGAACTGGGAGTCAGAATGAGCCCAAGTCTACAGATATTTGATCCAGTGATCAGAAAATTAGCTAGTCATTTGCATGCCTGCTGACAAAGTGAGTCTGTCTAGAAATGAGAGCCCATAGCTTCAACCTGCTTGGAAGAAACTGCCTATTTTCTTCTGAGAGACGTGATTCCATGAGTAAAAGATCTCCAGGCCTCGGGCGCCTGGGTGACTCAGTCGTTAAGCGTCTGCCTTCAGCTCAGGTCATGGTCCCAGGGTCCTGGGATCGAGTCCCACATCGGGCTCCCTGCTTGGCGGGAAGCCTGCTTCTCGCTCTCCCACTCCCCCTGCTTGTGTTCCTGCTCTCACTGTCTCTCTCTCTGTCAAATAAATAAACAAATCTTTAAAAAAAAAAAAAAAAAGATCTCCAGGCCTCTTTATTAGGGACCAGTGACGCTTCCTGCACGGGTGGCTCTGGTGACTCAGATGCAGCAGACAGCTTGGGCTCAGAGCCTCCACAGGTCCATTCACACAGACGCCTCTCTAGGGTATTCTAACCTGAGTACCCTTCATTTATTAACCCCACTAAGTACTAGCCTATTCTATCATCTCCTTCATTTCCAAGCCATAGAAGCACGTGTGCCGCGTCCCGTCCTTGTCACCTGGTATCTCCTGGCCCCTGTGCGGTAGCGCATCCACACCCAAGACCGCTAGGTGCAGCAGGAAGTCAGTACCCGTCCTTAGCCCAATTCAAAGGTATCTTCACCATCCTCACGTTTGCTTTTACAATGTCTAAGACCACGGACAACTTTTCCTTCTTGGACATTCTCCTCCTTCCACCCTGGCCTGTGCATCACGCCCCACACCAGATTTAGTAGTGAGACCCGACGGGACACCTCCACACGATCCTCCTTCCATAGCTTCGATGGCCTCTCTGCAGATGGCCCCTGCATCTGTATCTCTAGCCCCTACTGCTTCCCAGAACTCCTGACACTCATATCCAAACACCTTCTGAAATTCCTCCTTATTTAAATTGCAGCCCCCATCCCCACCCCCGCAGCCCTACCCGGCAACTCACTCTTCTCTTTCCACATCTTTCCACACTACCACTGTTTCCTCCACATTGCTCTCTGGTTTCCCAGATTCGATACATCACAAAACCTGATGGTCCTTTAACACCTCTCAGTACATTGTTCTGTCGATTCCCGTGACCCTAAACAACCCAGGTCCTCAATAACTCTGCTGGAAGTACAGCCTGACTCTTTGTCTCTGGTCTCTCTATTAAAATCTTTCTTGCTCACTCTTGCCTCACTATCTTCCTAAAAACTGGTTCACTCTCCTGTTCAAGGGTCTGTAGTGGCCTACCCTGGCCTATCAGGTAAGATCAAATTTCTTCCTCTTTACTAATATTTCTTACCTTCTTTACCACAACTCTAGTATAACTCCTCCATTCTAATTAGATCTGTCTCCTTACCCAACCCTGCTGCTCTACCCCATATACACATATAATTCTTAGTCCCAATGATATGCCTGAAAACAAATACCAAACAGGGCAAGGTTCTGTTATCTCACAGAGGAGTTACCCCTACTGGTCATCACAACTCCAACCCTGGGGAGGACAGGGACTCTGAGACTCAGGAAACAACCTACCTGTGACTGCGATCTTTTTTCTGATGACCAATTCATGTGTTCGTGAAATGCTTATTGAGCACCTACTGTGCTACAAATGTGGGTGACAGACTCCATGAAAGACACAGAAATGAGAAAGGCTAGGAACATAATGCCTAAGACAGGAAATAAGACATGAAAAAGTATTATAATACAAAAATAAAAAGGTATAAATGCTACAAGAGAAGACAGAAAGAAATCCAATGGGAAATGTGGCTGTACATTAGAATGATGGGGAAATTTTAAAAAACAATTGACACTCAGGCCCCACCCCCAGATTCCAACTCCATTGGTGCAGGCTGGAATCCTGGCACTGGTGAGTACTGAAAGATCCCCAGATCCTGGGGCGCCTGGGTGGCTCAGTTGGTTAAGCGGCTGCCTTCGGCTCAGGTCATGATCCCAGAGTCCCGGGATCGAGTCCCACGTCAGGCTCCCTGCTGGGCAGGGAGTCTGCTTCTCCCTCTGACCTTCCTCCCTCTCATGCTCTCTGTCTCTCATTCTCTCTCTCGCAAATAAATAAAATCTTAAAAAAAAAAAAAAATTAAAAAAAAAGAAAGATCCCCAGATCCTGTTGATGTGTAGGCAGGATAAAGAACCTCTGTTATCACAGGTAGGACTTGAGCCTCAAAGCAGTGGTTTTTAGCTAGGAATAGAAATTGGAACTACCTGGGGAACTTTTCCAACATACATATTAAGCCCATGAACAATCCCTGAGAAAGCTGCTGGTACAGTGTGTCTTCAGTGAGACCTGGGTTATTTGGAAAGACTACCAGGTAATTCTCACGTATATTCTGTTTCAGGAAACACTGACCTAAAACATAGGTAAAATTGAAAAACTGAGGAGTTAGGAGAATATTCCACGTGATGGGCATAAAATGAATAATCTATTCTGCAAGGCACAGAGAAGTACTCAAAATAAAATTATCGGCAAGTAGCTAAACTTTAAGAGACTGCTGATACCACCTGTTGTGAAGATGGGAAAGACATGGTATTCCTCATATTGCTGGCGGAAATAGAAAATGACACAACCACTCTGGAAAAGAGTCTAACATTTTCTTATAAAGTTAAATATACAGTCAATCCCACTTCTAGGTATCTACCCAAGAGAAATGAAAATAGATATCCACACAAAGAGTTATACATCAATGTTTCTAAACAGCATTATTCATAATCGCCAAAAAATGGAAACCACAAATATCCATCAGTATGTGAATGGATAAACAGATTGTGGTATATCTATACAAGGGAATAGTAGTCATCAATAAAAAGGGCACAAACTACTGCTAAAATGAGATGCATGAATCTCCAAAACATTATACTATGCAGAAGAAGCTAGACATGAAGGAGCACACACTATATGATGCCATTTAAATGAAGCTCAAGAATAGGCAATAATAATTAATGATGTTAGGATTCACCATAGGGGGTAGAATTAACTGCAAAGGTGCACAAGGGAGCTTTCTGGGTCACATTTGACATCTCAATTCAGGTGGTGATTACATGGATGTTTATACATTTACCAAAACTCAAATGGTACACTTAAGATCTGTATGCATTTCTTTTTTTTTTTAAGATTTTATTTTTTTATTTGAGAGAGAAAGAAAGAGAGCACAAACACGAGCCGGGGTGGGGGTGGGGGGTAGGGGTGGCAGAGGAAGAAGCAGACTCCCTGCTCAGCAGGGAGCCCAACTCAGGGTTTGATCCCAGGACTCCAGGATCACGACCTGTGCAGAAGGCAGCAGATGCTTAATTGACTGAGCCACCCAGGCACCCCAGATCTATATGCATTTCAATGTATTTCAATTTTATCTCAATTTTTAAAAATAAAGTAAGTGGGGCGCCTGGGTGGCTCAGTTGGTTAAGCAACTGCCTTCGGCTCAGGTCATGATCCTGGAGTCCCGGGATCGAGTCCCACATCGGGCTTCCTGCTCGGCGGGGAGTCTGCTTCTCCCTCTGACCCTCCTCCCTCTCATGCTCTCTGTCTCTCTCTCTCTCTCAAATAAATAAATAAAATCTTTAAAAAAAAAATTAAAAATAAATAAAAATAAAAATAAAGTAAGTGAAGGAGCAACCAATTCAATCTATCAGGTACAAAACCTACCATCGCAAAGTGAACTATGTTCATGCTCTCAAGGAGCTCCTTCAGGGTCATCCCTATTTTGAAGAAATAGCAAAAAAGCCAAACATGGTCGTCCAAACTCAAAGTGAAATAGAGACTAGGGACAAAAAACAGAAACAAGAAAACCCAGCCCATTTCCTTCTAGCATGCAAATGTCTGAGTCACAAACACACTCACTGTCCTCAAACCTTTAGTAATGGCTGAGAGTAGCCAGCATCTAAGTTAATCCCTAACTAAAGTACCAGAAACCAAAAGCCACCCCAGGAAACCAACCAAATATGACAATAAGGCTACACTCATTCAACTAGGGCATTTTATAGATTTCTGATGAGTCATTCATTTATTAAACATTTACTGGGGATTTCTATATGTCAAGCACTAAGCCAGGGGCTGATGAGAACATGAAAATTAAAAATAAAGCCCGGGGCGCCTGGGTGGCTCAGTCGGTTAAGCGTCTGCCTTCAGCTCAGGTAACGATCCCAGGGTCCTGGGATCGAGTCCCACGTTGGGCTCCTTGCTCAGTGGGGAGCCTGCTTCTCCCTCTGCCTCTGTCTGCCTCTCTCTTTCTCTCTCAAATAAATAAATATTAAAAAATAAATAAAGCCCCTTACTTGGATTTTTAAGGGGGGGCTAGGCAAAGAAAGAAATAAAGGAACAAAAAAGGCTGGAAGGAAAGAGAAGGGAAGGGGGGAATTATGAGATAGTTGCAGAAATCAGAATAGTGACTATTTTAAGACATTGAGGAAGTATTAACTTTTAGTGCAATAGTGGTATTGTGATTATGTTTTTGTAAAGATACCTTATATTTTAGTAATACAATTGGAATATTAATGAAATTATCCAATGTCTGAAATTTGCTTCAAAATAATCCAGGTTTGAGGAGAGGAGTATAAATGATACAACACTGGCCACAAAATAATTGCCAAAGCTGCATGATGAGTGTGTGAATTCATCTTATTATTAGCTTTACTTTTGCAACTGTTTGAAATTTTCCAGAAAAAAAAAAAGAAGTCCCTGCTCTCCAGAAGCTTACAACACAAGGAATCAGATATTCCAACAAATACACTACTATGTAGTTTAACAAAATTTGACAAAGTGTAGTCAAGCTCCAAGGATAGTGACTGCCCCCAGGATAGGCAAAAGAAGTCTGAGAAGATCTTAAAGGAGCATCCTCCCCTTGACCAGAGTCTTTAAGAAAAAGTAGTACAGGCAAAAGAGCAAACCTGTGGTACAAAGGCATGCAGATGTGAAGCAGCAGAGTTCAGGCATACGCTTTGGATGACTTACCAGAGACCATGTTATTTAGGAGCACACATTCTGGAGCCAGACTACCTATACTGGAGGTCCTGCTCCTAAGGACCTACTCTGAGACTTTGGGCAGGCTACTTGTAATGTTTCTCTGTGCCTCAGATTCTTTACCTATGAAACAGGGATTATAACAATACATACTTCTCAGGGCTATTGTCAGAAGTCAATGAGTTAATACATGTGTAAAATGCTTAGAAGACAGTGGACAAACAATAAATTTTAGCTGCAGGATACAGAATTAATATACAGAAATCTGTTACATTTTTATAGAATAATAACAAAATACCAGAAAGAGAAATTAAGAAAATAATCCCATTTAAATCACATCAAAAGGAATAAAATACCTAGGAATAAATTTAACCAAGGAGGTGAAAGACCTGTACTCTGAAAACTGTAGACACTGATGCAAGAAACTGAAGATAAATGGAATAGATGGAAAGATATACCATGCTGATGAAGTGGAAGAATTAATATTGTTAAAATGTCCATACTACACAAAGCAATCTACAGATTCAATGCAATCCCTACCAAAATACCAACAGTATTTTCACAGAACTAGAATAAGTAATCCTAAAATGTGTATGGAACCACAAAATACCCCACATGGCCAAAGCAATCTTGAGAAAGAAGAACAAAGCTGGAATTATCACAATCCCAGATTTCAAACAATACTACAAAAAGCTACAGTAATCAAAACAATATGGTACATGCACAAAAACAGACACATAGATCAATGGGACATAATAGAGAACCCAGAAACAAACCCAAGCTTGTATGGTCAATTACATACAAAGGAAGCAAAAATATATAATGGGGAAAAGATAGTCTCTTCAATAAATGGTGCTGGGAAACTGGACAGCTACATGCAAAAGAATGAAACTGGACCACTTTCTTAAACCATACACAAAATTAAACTCAAAATGGATAAGGACCTAAATTTAAGACCTGAAGCCATAAAACCTCTAAAAGAAAACATAGACAGTAATCTGTTGGATATCGGCCTCATCAATATTCTTCTGGATCTGTCTCCTGAGGCAAGGGAAACAAAGCAAAAATAAACTACTGGGACTACATCAGACATTTTGCACAGCAAAGGAAACCATCAACAAAATGAAAAAGCAACATACTGAATGGAAGAAAATATTTGCAAATAATATATCCGATAAGAGGGTAATATCCAAAATATATAAAGAACTCATACTACTCAACACCAAAAAACCAAATAACCCAATTAAAAAATGGGTAGAGGAGGGGCACCTGGCTGGCTCAGTCAGTGGAGCATGTGACTCTTGATCTCAGGGTCATGAGTTCGAGCCCACGTTGGGTGTAGAGTCTACTTAAAAGAAAATTAAAAATAAACTTCAGAAAAAAAAAATGGGCAGAGGATCTGAATAGGCATTTTCCAAAGATGACATACAGATGGCCAAGAGTCACAGGAAAAGATGTTCAGCATCACTAATCATCAGAAAAATGCAAATCAAAACCACAATGAGATATCACCTCATGCCAGTCAGAAAGGCTAGTATCAAAAAGACAAGAAATAACAAGTATTGGCAATGATATGGGAAAAATGGAGCCCTTGTGAGCTGTTGGTGGGAATGTAAATTGGTGTAGCCACTATGGAAAACAGTATGGAGGTTGCTCAAAAAATTAAAAACACAAATACCATATGACCCAGCAATTCCACGTCAAGGTATTTACCTGAGGAAAACAAAACACTAATTCAAAAAGATACATGCACCCCTATGTTTATTTGCAGCATTATTCATAATAGACAAGATATGGAAGCAATCCAAGTGCCCACTGATAAATGAATGGACAAAAAAATATGTTGTATATATATATACATATAATAGGATATTACTCAGCCATAAAAAAGAATGTAATCTTACCAGCATGGATGGACTTAGAGAGTATTATGCTAAGTGAAATAAGTCAGACAGAAAACAAATACCATATGATTTCACTAGTATGTGGAATCTAAATAAACAAAACAGAAATAGATTCATAAATACAGAGAACAAGCTGGTGGTTGCCAGAGGGGAGGGGTGTGAGGGGGGATGGGTGAAAGAGGTGAAAGAGATTAAGAAGACTTCCTGGGGTGCCTGGGTGGCTCAGCTGGTTAAGCGGTCGACTCCTGGTTTCAGCTCAGGTCACAATCTCCCGGTCATGATCTCCCAGTCCTGAGATCAGCCGGCATCAGGCTCCACACTGAGCATGGAGCCTGCTTAAGATTCTTTCTCTCCTCTCCTTCTGCCCCTCCCCACACCCCCCACTCCCCATCCACCCTGCTCCCACGTGCACGCACTCTTTTTTTTAACATAACTTCAAGATTTTATTGTCTTCATAATATAACAAAATATTAAACTTAGAACTGGATCACTTGGCCCTTTCTCTTCTTATCTCCTCCCAGTTCAAAATTCTTGCATCTCTTAATAGCCAGCATTCTCTTAGATCTGCAATTGGGCTCAACACATTCAAGCCTCAGCACAATCTTCTTTGTAGTTTTAGGCTTTTTCCAAAAAATTGGCTTAGTCTGCCCACCATAGCCACTCTGCTTCCTGTCATAACGCCACTCTCCCTGGGCATAAAGAGAATCTTTGCCTTTCTTGTACCGTGTTACTTTGTGGAGTAGGTACTTGCCACACTTCTTGCAGAAAGTCTGCCAGGTTTAGTAACGTTCACCATGTTTGTGGGAGCACTATCGGCATGGAAACAAAGGCGCGAACTCTCTCTTTAAAAAAAAAAGTAAGTACACACTTTGAATTATAAAATAACTTAAGTCATAGGGATGAAAAACACAGCATAGGGAATACAGTCAATAATACTGTAATAACTTTGTATGGTGACAGATGTAACTACACTTACAGTGCATATTTCATAATGTATACAATTGTCAAATCACTACGTTGTACACCTGAAACTAAGATAATATTGTATGTCACCTATACTTCAATTTAAAGATTTTATTTATTTATTTGAGAGAGAGAAAGAGTGTGAGCACAAGCGGGGGGGAGGGGCAGAGGGAGAAGCAGACTCCCTGCTGAGCAAGGACCCTGGGATCAGGACCTGAGCTAAAAGTAGACGCTTAACTGACTGAGCTACCCGGGCATCCCTAAAATCTCATCTAATTTGTACTTGTTACCTTTCTTCTTTTTGTTAGACTATACACTTGTAAAGTAAGGACTATATCTTATTTATCTTTATATCCCCAGAACCTACCCTAAGGCCAAGTCCATAATAGCCACTAATCAAGCAACTTTTTCAGGTACTAGGGAAGGGACTGCCAAAAGCCTTTGCCTAGCCCCCTTTACTCCCCTATGGATTATACCCTCAATTCCTACAATTATTTGGCTTCCTTGAACTCCCTTCTTTGTTTCCACCTCCTCCCTTACTCTGCTCCAGAGATGTTCATTCACTAATGGTGCTCTCTGGTCTCTCCCCCTGCAGGTGTTCCAATGCTTCCTTTTCCTCTCTCCCCACACCTATATTATCTAAACAGCCTCTGCATCACTTATTCTGCAATTACTAAAGGGTGAAGGGAGGCTGAATTTCTCAACCATTGGTCTCATACCTATTCGTGAGAAGTAGAATCCTCTGGAAAAGAGAAAAGCAGGTAAGATGGTAACCAGAACATAAAGCCTTCAAACATAGCTCCATCTTAAGGAAATCCTGTAGATACATTTGTACAATCAGCTAACATCTCACTGAGGTTTTGGGAGGTTCAGAAACTTCTGGGGAGAAGAGGGAGGCATGATGGGCAGGAAGTTCAGCTATATGTTAATTTTTGTTTTGCAAATTTCAGGGTTACCCCCCGCCCCTAATAAACATCTTCATTTTCTCCCGGAGTAGAGACTCAAAGAGGAAGAGAATATGAAGATCCAAAGCCTAAGAACTAAGAAGATACAAGATCACAGATAGCTACAGACTTTAAAGATAAAGTAGGAAGAAGGTCAGATGCAGGTCTCCCTTGAATCACAACTCTGTCCGAATTGCCCTCTACCCTGAGCAGCATCTCCCGAAAAGTGGGAATTGCTGGTAGAACATTAACTACCCAGGACCAGAAGGAAATGGAGCCCTCTGACGTGCCTCTCTCTACTCATTCTCCCCAGGCTTCCTCTGAGAGGAGAACAATTCAAGGCCATATTCCCAGGCCCAGTATTTTATGTTTTTTTTCCTATAAAAAAGGCTGAGGGGGGATCACAAAGCAGAAATAGGACACTGGAGAAAGTCACATTAAAAAGAGCAACTTAGGGGCGCCTGGGTGCCTCAGTCGGTTAAGCCTCCAATTTTGGCTCAGGTCATGATCTCAAGGTCCTGAGACTGAGCCCCACATCAGGCTCCGTGCTCAGTGGGGAGTCTGCTTGAGATTTTCTCTCTCCCTCTGCCCCTCCCCCTGCTCTCTCTCTCAAATAAATAAATCTTAAAAAAAAAAAAAAAAAAAGAGCTGCTTAAGCATGCTTTGTTTAAAGGTCAAAGTCTTGTGAAACATGCCAGTCTCCCTTCACTGCCTCTCTGTGTCAACGAGCCTTGCCCCATCTGAACCCAGAACTCCTCTGGTCTGGGGACTAGAGCTAGAAAGGAAAAGGGGAACTGGGAATAGGAAGACAAATAAATACAAGCAAATTGGGAGGCCCCCTGCGATACTAGGTGTGATTATTAAGGAAGTGAAACTGGTCTTCTTGTAGGGTTCAGACAGGTGTTGAGAGAAACTACATGAAATAACAAAATGTTTTGAGTAACAACAGAACTCTTGGAATAAATATATAGCCACCCAGGCCAACTACTTTTTTTTTTTTCCAGGACAACTACTTTTAAGGTACCCGTATTTATCTGGATATGATATACTTGTAAAAGGAATCCTAGGGGGCACCTGTGTGGCTCAGTCGTTAAGTGTCTGCCTTCGGCTCGGGTCATGATCCCGGGGTCCTGGGATCGAGCCCTGCATCGGGCTCCCTGCTCGGCAGGAAGCCTGCTTCTCCCTCTCCCACTCCCCCTGCTTGTGTTCCCTCTCTGGCTGTCTTTCTCTCTGTCAAATAAATAAAACCTTTAAAAAAAAAAAAAGGAATCCTAAAACTCATGTTGAGTCTCATAACTTTATTGTCTGAATTTAAATAGGACCAAGGAACAACTTGATACTACCAGGAGGTTGAGGAGAAAGGAAAGAGCCGGAAAGACAGGAGTGTATATGGTGGCAGGGATGTTGGAGATGAAAAAACAAGAGCCAAAGAGAGGTGTAATATAAAAGGAACAATATATTCCTACTGTAAATACAGAGGGAAGCAGTGATTTAATTACAGCTAAAGTCAGTTATTAGGCCAGCTTCCCCAGTTGAAGCTTTCCTGCGTGACTCCATCAGCCAGCCCTGTGTGGTCCAGGGGTACAGTGCAGTGGGAGTGGAAATGGGCAGAACCAGACACTAACTTCTCCCACTTCCGTTTAAACCCAAGAAGGGCTTTATTCTCCTGCACAGGAGAATTGGACTTTGCACATTCGTTGGCTACTTTACATTAGATAGGGAAATTTGATTAATGTCAATTCTTCAGAGTCAGCTGTAAAACTTGCCTGCCCGTAAATCAATAAATTAAAGAGCAAGAGTTATTAGGGCTTCATGTGCTTGTGAACTTATTCTGTGAAGCAACCTCTGTTCTTTTTATTTAAAGATTTATTTATTTAAAAGAGAGAGAGCATGTGCATGAGTGGTGGGGAGGGGGCGGGGGGGCGGATAGTAAAGGGCAGAGGGAGAGAATATCCTCCAGCAGACTCTGCTCTGTGGAAGGAGCCAACGTGGGGCTCAACCCCAGAATCCCAGGACCCCAGGACCATGACCTGAACCGAAACCAAAAGCTGGTCGCCCAACCGACTGAGCCACCCATGCGCCCCTACAGCCTCTGTTCTTTAGAATCTTAAGTCCTGGGCCACCTGGCTGGCCCAATCAGTAGAGCATCAGACTCTTGATCTCAGGGTCATGAATCCAAGCTCCAAGATAGGCGTGGAGCCTACTTAAAAAAACAAAAAATCTGAAGTCCTCCATATGACCCAGCAATTCCACTCCCAGATATATACCCAAGAGAAATAAAAACTATGTCGACACAAAAGCTTGTACACAAATGTTCATAAGCAGCATTATTTGTGCTAGCCAAAAAGTGCAAACAACCCAAATATCCATCAACTGATGGATGGATAAACAAAACAGGGTGTGTAATGGAAAATCATTTGGCAATAAAAAGAAATAAAAATAAAATACTAACACCTGATACAACATGGATGAATCTTAAAAACATCAGGCTAAGTGAAAGAAGCCAGTCACAAATACCACAGATTGTATGATTTTATTTATATGAAATATCCTGAACAGGCAAATTCATAGAGACAAAAAGATTAGTGGCTTCCAGGGGATGGAGAGAGGAGATGGGGATGAGGAGCGATTGGTAACGGGTATGGGGTTTCTTGTTAGCGTGATGAGAATGTTCTAAAATTGCAGTGATGGCTGTTATGCCATTCTGTGAACTGACTAAAAACCACTGAATTATACACTTTAAATGGATGAATTGTATGGTATATGAATTCTATCTCAAGCTGTTACTTAAAAAGAAATCTAAAGGTCTGTAAAAGGACAGTGTCAGCCAGCTGGAGTTTAGGTTCAGTTATACTAGCCCATAAGCCCATTAAGACCCATAGCCAGCCTGTAACACTGCAAAAATCTGAACTTTTGCTTTAATTAAAACAAAACAAAACAACAAAAACTGATATCAAGGCCTTGCACCTCATTTGTGCTCTCTCCCTACCAGCTCTATACCACTTGTTCAACTGACTTAAGAAGAAAGGTGTCCTAAGTAACTATGGAAATCATTCGTTGATACCACAAATATTTATTGAGCATCTATTATATGAAATGTACTTTTCTAGGCCCCAGGAATTTAACACGTCATCCCTGCCTACAAGATGCTTACAGTACATTCATCAGATGGTCTCAAGAGACCATAGTAAGTGCTACAAAAGGGGTAAGTGCTGGGAAATTTCAGGAGCATAATCCGGGGTTGGTGTGTTAGTGTAGTAGATTACAGAAGTAAGGTACAAACCAAAGACTGAAAGATAACTCAAACTGATAGGAAAATAAAGAGGCATGACAGGAGTGTTCTAGGCAGACAGAATAAGTACAAAGGCCCAGACTCATAGAAAGCAGGGAATTTCGGGAATTAAAGTACTTTGGTGTGGCTGGAACATAATGTGCAAGACTTGGGGTGAGGGGCAAGACTGAGACAGAGGAAGCGGAAGTAAACTGAGGTCTTTTAAATTTGTAACAGGACAAAAGACTTGGAAGCCATGCTGAAGAGGTAAAAGTGCAGCTGGAGGGCAACATAGAAGGACTGAAGGACTTTAATAACAGAAAAGGATGTGATCAGAAGTTTGTTTGATAAGGCCACTCCAGCCACAATGTGAGTGGGGGGCTGGGAGGGGACCCAGAATTAATTAGGCTGGAGGCAAGGAAGGGAGTCAGAGAGAAGATGTTGCAGGGATCCAGAGAAGGAGACGACGGGGGCCTGAGTTAGTAGTATGAGTTAGGTTGGAAAGGAGGGGCCAGGATAGAGATATGTAGGAGGTAGCACTGTCAAGACTGATGACTGACCAGCTGAGGGAATGACGAAGGGAAGAGGCAGGGTGGTAGCGGGTTTCTGGCACAGATAACTGTGGGCTACCAGCACACATATATTATTATAATGATAACTATTATTATTTTTAAAGAACCAGGTTTGGAGGTAAGACAGTTTGGGACATGCTACATATTCAAAAGCAGATACCCAATAGACAGTAGAGATACACAACTCAAGAGAGATGGATTATGACTGAAGTCACAGAGGGCCTGGTGAGTACATATAGGAAGAGAGGAGGACACAGGACAAGACAGAACTCTAGACACCAATGGCATTTAGGGGACGGACAGATCAGAGGAGGTGGCAAAGAGAACTGAAAAGGAATGGGCAGATTTGTGGGGAGCCACCAGAGTGGGGGCCAGGGCAGCAGTCTGAGTGAAGCAGTGGCCAACAGGGGCAAGGGCTCTATGACATCATGTAAAACGAAGGTGAGAAGGGTTTATCCTATTTGGGGATAACTTCACTATTAGAGACCTTGGTTAGAGCAGTTTTGGTTGCACAAGGTGGGAAGAAAATTAACTCTATGATGCTGAGGAGTGGGTTGGAGATAAGCAAATGGAGATACTGGTTAAAAACAATACTTTTAAGGGGCACCTGGGTGGCTCAGTCGTTAAGCGCCTGCCTTCGGCTCAGGTCATGATCCCAGGGTCCTGGGATCGAGCCTCGCATTGGGCTCCCAGCTCTGCGGGAAGCCTGCTTCTCCCTCTCCCACTCCCCCTGCTTGTGTTCCCTCTCTCGCTGTGTCTCTCTCTGTCAAATAAATAAAATCTTTAAAAAAAAAAAACAATACTTTTAAGAAGTTTGTTTATACAAAGGAAGACAGTGCTAGAGCGGAAGTCAGCAAGAAGAATAGGGTTCAAAAAAGATTTTTTTTTTTAAGATTTATTTATTTGAGAGAGAGAGAGAGTGGTGGGGAGGGGCAGAGAGAGAGGGAGAGAGAATCTCAAGCAAACTCCACGCCGAGCGTGGAGCCTGATGCAGAGTTCAATCCCATGACCCTGAGATCACAACCTTTCAAAACCCTAAGTATTTGCTAACTTATAAAGATCCAGTGGAGACACAAACAGTTTCCCTTTCCTCTCCCTCCCTTTTTGTGCGAGCAGCATAGTCTCCACCCCTATTTCTGTGGGAGCGCTTACTTGCTATTGTTCTTAGAGAAGCTGTGGTTTCAGAAATGGAAAAGGGAAGAATCTGCCAAAGCAGCAAGTGCACGGAGGTCCTCACCCTACGGCTGACGGTCAGAAGGCTGTCCTGCCTGCCCACTGGGCAGTTACGCGAAGATATCATTTCCACTCTGCCTAAAAACTTCACCCCATTTTATTAAATTACTTGATATTTCACCCAATTCATTTAGCAAATGATTCTGAGAAGGCTAGAGAGCTCTCAGCTATACATGAATCATTTGAATGGTCAGGTTGCTTTCCCCCACACCACCTACCTCGGACCTACCACCCTGAGTTGGGGCTCTGACGGGGTTGGGTTGGGAAGAGGACTCAAAAAAGCAAGGAAAATTTGGGTGTTACATGTGAAGCAGGGTGGGCCTCAGTCAGGTACTACAGTGGAGCATTGATGGACGTGTCCAAGTCCTATGTGGCAGAAATCTTGGAAAAGGGAGAAGAGTTCACATGAGAAGCATTCGGGAGATGAAAAGGTATCAAAGGTAAGCATCATTTTAAAACTGGCCTTGTGGGGGCGCCTGGGTGGCTCGGTTGGTTAAGCGACTGCCTTCGGCTCAGGTCATGATCCTGGAGTCCCGGAATCGAGTCCCGCATCCGGCTCCCTGCTCGGCAGGGAGTCTGCTTCTCCCTCTGACCCTCCTCCCTCTCATGCTCTCTGTCTCTCATTCTCTCTCTCTCAAATAAATAAATAAAATCTTTAAAAAATAATAATAATAATAAATAAAAATAAAATTGGCCTTGTGTTAATCCAATTCCAGGAAAGGTAGATCAAACTCTTTTCCTTTCTCTAGAATATTTCTAAAATCTAGGACCTAGAGGCTCCTGGGTGGCCCAATCTGCCTTTGGCTCAGGTCATGATCTCAGGGTCGTGGGATCAAGCCCCACGTCGGGCTCTCCGCTCATCGGGAAGTCTGCTTCTCCCCCTCACTCTCCCTCTGTGCATGCTCTCTCTCAATAATAAAATCTTTACAAATAAATAAATAAAATAAGAAATAAAATCCAGGACCTAAGTGTATTAGTCAGGGTTCTCAAGAAAAACAGAACCAATAGGATGGATATATATCTAGATACAGAGATTAGATAGATAGATAGATAGATAGATAGATAGATAGATAGATAGATAGAGATTTATAAGGAACTGGCTCACTTGATGAAAGAGGCTGACAAGTCCCAAGATCTGCAGGGTAAGTCAGCAAGCTGGAGGCCAGGGGAGCCAATGGTGTAGTTCCAGTCCAAAGGCCAGCAGGCTCCAGACCCAGGAAGAGCCAATGTTTCAGTTCAAGTCTGAAGGCAGAGAGAAGCTGATGTCCCAGACAGCCAGGAGGAATTCTTTCTTACTCAGAGGAGGGTCGACCTTTCCGTTCTATTCAAGCCATCAACTGACTGGATGAGGTCTACCCACATTAGGGAGGGCAATTTGCTTTACTCAGTCTAGCAATGTAAATGTTAATCTCATACAAAAACACCCAGAATAATGTTTGACCAAATATCTGGGCACCCCATGGCCCAGTCAAGTTGACATGTAAAATTAAACATCATACTAAGCCAGTAATACAGTTCTGTCATATGGTTCACTCCACACTTACAAGGCCCTGTGCTATGAAATACACATAGCTAAATTAGATCCCTTCTTTCTAGTGGGAATAGGAATGATAATCCATATATAATTCTAGTAATAACATTAAGTACCATGAGGGGGTCTAAAAACTGAGATGTTCAGGGTAGGGCGAGACTATTTCTTCCACAGGGTTTCAGGGAAAGAGTGTAGCATTTCAGCAGAGAATTAAAGGATGATGATAATGGCATAAAAGAGCAGGGCATTCCTAATGAAGAAATACAGAAAGACAAAGAATCAAGAAAACATGCTGAGTCATCTAGTTTAACTGTAGTTTAAAATCACTGAGGAGAGGGACGCCTGAGTGACTCAGTTAGTTAAGCATCTGCCTTCGGCTCAGGTCATGATCCTGGGGTCCTGGGATAGAGTCCCGTGTTGGGCACCCTGCTCAGCAGGAAGTCTGCTTATCCCTCTCCCCTGTTTGTGCCCTCTCATACGTGTGCTCTCTCTCTCAAATAAATAAATAAAATCTTTTAAAAAATTAAAATAAAGTATATGAGGAGAAACAAAAGTAATCTGTGTAATTAATGGTAAGTGGTAAAGGGAAACCAGAGCTTCCCAATCTCCCCAATAGGACTTTCTTTCTTTTTTTTTTTTTTTTTAATATTTTATTTATTTGACAGAGAGAGATACACAGCGAGAGAGAGAACACAAGCAGGGGGAGTGGAGAGGGAGAAGCAGGCTTCCCGCAGACCAGGGAGCCTGATGCGGGGCTCGATCCCAGGACCCCAGGACCATGACCTGAGCCGAAGGCAGACGCTTAACGACTGAGCCACCCAGGCGCCACCCCAATAGGACTTTCTAAGAATCTACAACTTTTGGCCTAGAACTGTTCTGAATTGTTTCAATTCAGCTTTTAAGTATTTCTGAGAAATAACTTACTTCCCATTCTGCTAACTTCTCCCATCTCCTTAGAGTTCCTCTCCTCCAGTCCTCGGTATGCCTAGTTGCCCATTAGGCCACAGGTTTAAAAGGCTTTTGAGGGGGCCAGCAACCAGGGGCTGCCAGTGTGGTGGGGGAGCAGGGCCATCGGAGAAGCTGGTAGGTATTTTTTCCATGAATTTGAAATTCACGAGCGGTCAGGACGACGAACCTCACAGGTCCTGGATGCCTCGTCCCTTAGGGTCAACACCAGGTTGAAGTGGTTTGTCATATGCTTTGTGTGCGGCACTTTATTCTCTATCCTTGAAACTGGATTGCTGTGGCTTCCTGGTGGCATAAAGCTTTTTGCAGCATTTTACACCCTTGGAAATACTGCTGCATTAGCCAGGACGTGCTTTTCGATGGGACCCATGAAGCTGAAGAAAATGTTTGAAACAACAAGACTGCTTGCAACAATTATTATGCTTCTGTGTTTCATATTTACCTGTGTGCTGCTCTGCGGTGGCACAAGAGGGGACTGGCCTTGTTATTCTGCCTACTGCAGTTCTTGTCAATGACCTGGTATCGTCTGCCATACAACCCACATGCAAGGGGAGGTTGACTTCTGTCTTGTTGCTTCTGGTCCTCTAATGATTCTTACACAAATACGTAAATTTTAGTACATGCACATTAAAATATGATATAAAAGGCAAAATAAATAAATAAATAAATAAATAAATAAATAAATAAAGCCTTTTGAGGAGGAATCAGCATATTTCATAAAACATATTTCAAGTCCAAAACAATGAATTTCAAATTCATGAAACAAATACCTACCATCACCCACTACGTATCATGTACTGTGATAAGTCCTGGGAATATAAAAATGGATAAAAATATGTTTCCTGCCCTAAAGGAACCCACTGTTCACTTTGGAACAAAGACTCATCACGAAATGGAGAATGTCTTTGGAAACATCTTGAGAAAGACTATGCAAAAGATATCTTCAAGGTCAGTCCTAATCTGGAAAGCGATTTCGCCTAGTTTGTGACCACAGGAGAAAGGGTACCCACCGTACCTTCAAATCAGTGCCCAGTAGCTGTTACACAAGTCACGGTGGTGAAGCCAACCAATGCCCACTGAACGCCTCCAAGGGTCAGGCATCGAGTTAGGCTCGGGTGGTACAAAGAGGAGCAAGATACCTAAGACGCATTTCTGAACCGCCTCCTGTTTACCAGGTGCTATGGTAGGTACTAGAGACCTGGTCCCTCGTGCTCCCTTGCATGCTCTCTCTCTCAAATAAATAACATCTATAAAATAAAAAGAAGAAACTACTGACATTATAGGTACCTATCTATAGGTATAGATGGAAAGGAGCATCCTAGAGAAGCAGAAAGCAGCAATCACCTAACTCACCTATCCTATTCCTGGGGTTCCCTTGTTGATTTGGTCTGGTTGTAGCTCATCTTCCTCCAACACATTGATTCCATTTGTTTTCCACTTTGATAGTCAAAGTGATCTCCAAACACAAATCTGATGATGTCAATGCTCTGCCTAAAATCTAGGTGTAGCTGTCCATCACCCAGAGGATAAAATCCAAACTTCTTTACCCAGCATGTCAGGCTGATTCAGTCATGCTGATTCCTCCTCAAAAGCCTTTATTTATTTATTTATTTATTTATTTATTTTGCCTTTTATATCAAAACTGCTTATTTCTAACCACTGTCCCTCTGTATTCCCTGTTACAACATACTCAACCGCTTGCAGTTCCCTGAATATAGGACCCCTCACACCATGCTATTCCCTCTGCCTGGAAGACTCTTTCCTCAAGTTTTATTCCTCCTTTAGAATTTTGCTCTTGAAAAAAGAAAAAGCTAAAAAAGCCTTGTCTGACTGGTCTCAACAGCTCTACCCTCATCTCAGATGAATTATGAGACTCTCCTCTGTGTTCCTGTAATACCCCATCTGTCCCTCAGTCACAACACTTGTCATTCTGCTCTGTAACTGCCTGTTTATCTGACTCTCTTACAAGACCATGAGCTCCTTAAGGACCACTAAAACCCTTCGTTTTTATTCCCATTATATGCCAGTACAATGCTTAGTATCTAGTAGGCATTCAGGAGACTACTTACTAAGAGATTGAATGAATGAATGAACGAATGAATGAATGAAAAATATCAAGCATTTACTGGAATCTGTGTATGAAGCACATGGAAAAGCCTCCAATTTAATAAATATTTATTGGGTACCTATAATGTCAGTTTTTCTTTTTATTTTAAAGATTTTATTTATTTGAGAGAGCGCGCAAGCGAGCACGAGCAGGGGGAAAGGCAGAGGGAGAGAGAAAGGGAGAAGCAGACTCTCCACTGAGCAGGGAGCCCAATGTGGGGCTCGACATAGGGACTAACATGGGGTTCAATCCCAGGACACTGAGATCACGACCTGAGCCAAAGGCAGACGCTTAACCCACTAAGCCACTCAGGCGCCCCCTATCAGTAGTTTCTTGGCAGGTACTTTAAAAGTCAAACATAGAGGGGCACCTGAGTGGCTCACGCGTTAAGCGTCTGCCTTCCGCTCAGGTCATGATCCCAGGGTCTTGGGATGGAGCTCCGCATCGGGCTCCGCATCGCATCGGGCTCCGCATCGCATCGGGCTCCGCATCGCATCGGGCTCCCCGCTCTGCGGGAGGCCTGCTTCTCCCTCTCCCACTCCCCCTGCTTGTGTTCCCTCTCTCACTGTGTCTCTCTCTGTCAAATAAATAAATAAATAAATCTTAAAAAAAAAAAAAGTCAGATACAGGTTCTAACGTTAAGCTGCTTTCAAAGGAGTGAGAGAAGTTAAATATATACTCAGTCAGATAAAGAATAGAGCATAATGACAATGCAATCATGCTATTAAAGTTATCAAAAAGGGCAATGGGATGGCATGGCCACCACCACATTGTTTTCCAGAGCTGTTCTTAAAACCACCCTAGTTACACTGGCTAGATAAGAACAAACCTTTTCTACTCCATTCAGCCAAGACTGACTAATTTTTTCAGTAGGAACTAACAACAGGAACAAGAAGAGAAACAAATACAAAAGAATTTTTTTTCAAAGACAGACATTTTCAGCCAAAAACAGCCAGAGCCTAACCAGAGAATTCTCACTGGATACCACATGCCGAGGTCTAAACTTCCTTGGACAACAGATCCCGTTCCTCAGGCCCCTAACTGGCTCGCTAAGGATTTGGCCTGACTTAGTTTTCACTCCCTTTCAGGAAAACTTGGGTGGTGCCATATGTGAACTGACAGGTCCAGATTGGGGGGGGGGGGGGGGGGGGGGGGGGGGATGCTTTCTTCTCTTTCTGCCCTCTAGGCTCCTCTCCTGAACTTCAGCCTGGCCTGAGCTTACTGGCAGCCACCTCCTTTGCTCTACCTACAGATCACTCTAATTTTGAGACCCTGGAATTTCTCCTGAAATTCTGCCTGACTCACCTTTCTCTGTCTTTTTTTAAAAACATATCTGGGCGGGGGCACTTGGGTGGCTCAGTTGGTTGAGTGTCCAACTCTTGATTTCAGCTCAGGTCATGATCTCAGGGTGGTGTGATCGAGCCCTTCATTGGGCTCCGTGCTCAGCAGAGCTCAGAGGCTGCTTCTCTACCTCTGCCCCTCCCTCCCCCGCTCGCGTCCTCTCTCTCTCTCTCTCTCTCAAATAAATAAATAAATCTTTTAAAAAAAAATCCTGTCTGGAATATCTGCCTTTACCTGACCTTTGTTAAGGATGGTTCTATCCTTTAGGGGTATCCAACTGGTTTCTTCTCCTTCCCCTGAACTTACGCTGCTTCGTCTCCTCTCGGATATCTTCCTGGAATGCCCCTCTGCCGTCCTCCTAACCTCTGCACATTTGCACAGTACACTTGTTCAGGAAGCGTTCTCAGAGCAGCCTAATCCACAGGGCAGCTCTCCTATGTCTGAACTCCAAAAGCCCTCATGTCAGTTACACTTGGGGCCCTGTGTTACATTATAAACCGTCCCTATGAGGTTGTGATTTATATGTTTACCTGTCTCATTACCTCTGACCCCCACCCAGACTGTAACCTTTAAAGGCAAAGAATCGGGGATGCCTGGGTGGCTCAGTTGGTTAAGCGTCTGTCTTCGGCTCAGGTCATGATCTCAGGGTTCTGGGATCAAGTCCTACATGGAGCCCCTTGCTCAGCGGGGAGCCAGCTTCTCCCTCTGTCTGCCACTCCCCCTGCTTGTACTCTCTCTCTCTGACAAATAAATAAATAAAATCTTAAAAAAAAAAAAAGGCAAAGAATCGCATTTTATATTTCCCCCATCCCCCAACCGCCTCCACCCATGATTGAGAGCAGTTACTGAGCACCTACAGTATGTGAGTTGCTATTCTGGTGCTTTATGTATGTTATTTCACTTGATCCTCACAATTTTCTCACAAATGAGAAAACTGAGGGTCAGAGAACATGAATAAAAGGCCAAGACCACCCAACTAAAAAGTGGCAGAGCCACGAAGGGACTCCAAAGCCTTGTGGCCTCTAAGCCCAGCTGGCACCTCGAGTGGGGCAGGCGTGCCGGAACCACTCGTCAGTGACCAAGCCATTGCCAGGGCCAGGCGGAGAGCCAAGGTACACAACACCAGGCAGCAGAGCCAGCTTGACACTCCCCTCCTCTGAAGCCCACATCTGGGTCTCCCTGGCTTCCTGGCACTAACCCTTCACCCTGTGCCAATTTAGGCAGTAGCCCCACTCTGTTCCACAGGTGGCTTATTTGGAAGCCCTGATTAAATGCATAAGATGTCAGGAAGTGAGAAGTCAAGCTCCTCGGAAGCAGAGTTAGAGAAGTGGTTCTTGAGCCCTGGTTGGCTGGGAGGGAGCCCCTCCCTATGGCCACCCAGTTTCAGCTCTTGTGTTTTCCTTTTGGGGCCTGTCAGGCAACTTTGGGATTACAAGGATGAGACTTTTGCCAACAAGCCCTGTCTGAAAGAGACAGATCGGTAGAAGCCCTGACACCATGGAAGCCCCAGGGACTACGATCCCTCCTGCCTCACTATTTGACAGGAGTATAGCAACTGAGTATTAAGAGAGTTTAAGTCACTTGCCAAGGTCATGCAGTTAATAAAGAACAAAACGTGAACTTAAATCCAGGTCTGGTCTACCTGACTCCAAAGGCACATGGACATCTCAGAAATCCCAGCACTTGAAGTCTCTCTCGTAGGGAGCAGCCGGGCTGGTGAAAGAGCTACAGAAGGACCCAGGCTGGAGCTAAGCTCCCAGGGTCAACCTGGAAAAGCAGAAATGTGCAGAGCCCAGAGCCGACCCTAGGAATGTAGAGTCTGGAAAAATGTCACTCACCCTACCCCCAGTAATTTTACACAAATGACCTCAGGCTGAAATGAATATCAAAGGCAGTATTGAAGAGGAAAAGAAGTCACAAAAGGACAGCACGGAGCCTTAGCAAAATGGTTTTTCCACAGAGAGAGGAATTACTATCCAAGTTCACTTGGTACCTCACAAGGGTAGAAGGGATATGAGCTTGGTATGAGAAATTTTGGCACCTGTCTGAGCATTTTTTGTGCATCCTTCTCCCTTCCCCACCCTTAGCTACCACCAACCTCCTGGTCTGAATGGAGTGAAGTAATTGTAGTTCCCTAAAGATAATTCTACAGGCCTCAAATTGCCCTCCCTTCTCACTGCTGATGTTCTTTTTGTTGTTGTTGTTGTTGTTTTAGATTTATTTATTTATTTGAGAGAGAGAAAGACTGGGAGGGGTAGAGGGAAAGGGAGAGAGAGAGAATCTCAAGCAGTCTCCATGCTGAATGTGGAGCCCAACATGGGGTTCAATCTCATGACCCTGAGATCATGACCCGAGCCAAAACCAAGAGTGGGAAGCTTAACCGACTAGGCCACCCAGGCATCCCTCACTGCTGTGTTCTTAGGAGTAGCTAACCAATCTTGCTTCCAGGGCCCCAAGAAACAGACACTCATTGTCCATCTCTGGGAATGATTGAGGGCATGCTCTTGAGTCGTGAGGAGCTGAGAGACAAGGTGAGGGACAATTGGAGTTGCCATCCCCACCATGTTACCTATCATAACATTTCTGAAGGAGCCCAGTTTCCTACCTCCCACGGTCACTGTGCTCATGAAAAAGAGAGTCAGGTCATACAGGGAGCTGGACTCCTGCCCCGCTCTCCTGCATCTGCCATTTCAGCGTCGACCTCTCCTGTCTGGTTCTGAGAGCTCTCAACGGCTTCCTGGTGAGAAAGTCAGGAACTGAGGGAATTGGGCCCAGAAAGCCTTGTCCAAGAAAAGACCAACTATTAACAACTCAGGACAGGGAGTGAATTTCATTTATCCTTGAAAATTCAGCTCCTGACAGTTGGTAGTAGGTGACAGCATCAGGGAAATCAAATTATTCTTAAAGGTCGGAATGCTGAAGATTGGGTAGAAACAAGCCACAAACGTGATCTGTTTCCTGCTTGTCAACTTGTCTCTAATCGTCCCAGAACAACATAATACCTCTGTCACCAAAGCTCTCCAACCCTCTGGATCCTGCTCACAAATCCAAAGGTGGCAATAGCTAAATAATCAACATCTGATTTGTGAGAACCGACCTCCATTGCTCAGAAAGATCCGGTGTTTCATTCTCCACCTCTCCACACCCTCACAGGTTACACACCCAAGAATAAAACAAGGTGAATTTCAGACCGGATTAAGGAAATTTCTAACATCTATTTAATCAGCCCTCTGACAACACGTTACCAGTATGTTGCAAAAAAAAGCAGAAACAGAGAGAGCAAACCACTGAATCACTTCCTCTCAGCATCAACCACCTTTACCCCAGAGTCTGATCCACAAGCACACACCCAGGCCCTTGTAACACAGGCATGCACATTCCCAGCACCCACTCTAAACTAAATGGTAGCCACACACAAGTCATTAGGACACCACAAAACTCCTAAGTGTGCCTCGAGCCCCCAGACAATATTAAGAATATAAGCCCATCACGCTTCAGCAGATGAACACTGGGAGCTAGAGCATGCACATGCATCTCTGTGGCCTGCGCGTTCTGTCCGGTTCTTCGGGGAAAGAGGAAAACATGAAGTGGAGACCCTGATGGCTATGAAAGGAATTTCCTGCTATTTGTTTCAGGGAACCACAGGCAGGAAAGAGCCAGGAAAGTTATCCAAACAATCATAGCCCACTCCGGAAACTGAATGTGATGTTCAGGGGAAGGCTGTGCAGGAGGCAGAAGAACAGGAAGGGAAGTCATATCAAACCAAACCGTGAGAATTCTGTGCAATGGCAGGGAACCCCCAACTCGGCCATCCTTCCCCAGGGCCGAGGGGGGCTCCTGACTCCAAAGACTCTCCTCACCACACCCACAGTGGACATCTTCAGGCCACTGAAATAAACACAGAGCTCTGCAAGAAGAGACACAAACAGAATTTCTTTTTTTTTTTTTTTTTAAGATTTTATTTACTTATTTGAGAGAGAGAATGAGATAGAGCATGAGAGGGGGAGGGTCAGAGGGAGAAGCAGACTCCCTGCCGAGCAGGGAGCCCGATGCAGGACTCGATCCGGGGACTCCAGGATCACGACCTGAGCCGAAGGCAGTCGCTTAACCAACTGAGCCACCCAGGCGACCCCACAAACAGAATTTCCAATCTGCTCGTTTGGGAAAAGGCAGGCATGTGAGACAGGAGAAGCATTCAGGGATCTGCCACAGCTGCCCCTGTCTTTCTGCTACTAATCACACAATCAGAACTTGAGGGCAAGAAGGAACATAAAAGATTATCTCAGCCAAATTCAACTTCAGATAAGAAAACCAAGTCCAGCGTAGACAAGTGACTTTCTCCAGTAACACTTAGCTCACACACTACTAAGAACCAGCTCTCCTCACTCCCAGCCCAGGGCTCTCCCCCTCCCTCTGGGTCTTCCAGAGGCCGGGGTGGGAATATGCCCCAAAGTGAACCGTATAAAACTCCCTTGTCCTCGGGGTGCCTGGGTGGCTCAGTCGTTAAGCGTCTGCCTTCGGCTCAGGTCATGATCCCAGGGTCCTGGGATCGAGCCCCGCATTAGGCTCCCTGCTCGTCGGGAAGCCTGCTTCTCCCTCTCCCACTCCCCCTGCTTATGTTCCCTCTCTCGCTGTCTCTCTCTGTCAAATAAATAAATAAAATCTTTAAAAAAAAAAAAACAAAAACTCCCTTGTCCTCACTCAAGGTAGGGGTGTAACTAGATCCGCCCTCCAAACTCACTAGGGGATGAGATGAGGATTGGCATTTCCTCCTGTTTATCTGCATTGCCTGGTTTGGAGCCTTAGGGAGATTAACCCTCCATTTCAGAAAAGCCCACTGCCATGGGTGACGGGGTCTCCACCCGGCATCCTGGGCTGCAGCTCCCCTGTCCCCACTCTCACAGGGTGGGGCAGCTAAGCTGCATGCAGAGCTCTCCCTGTAGTGCCAGAGCCCCCATAGAGCCCTGAGCCCCTCCTGGGTTCCCCTGCCCTCCCCGAGCCTCTGTCCCACCCAGGTGGCAAGCCACCCCAGGGGACAGGCAGAGAAGTGAAACCCACCCTGGGGCGGGGGGGAGAAGCAAATGAAGGGTGAAAGGAAAATGTGAATAAAGGACGCTGCCTCCAAATGCCTCCCTATCACAAATGTCAGCGTAATTTCATCCATTCTCAGGACAGAATGTACCCCTCCAACAGCACAGAGGAAGAAAGCAAGCGTAGACTGCATTGTCGATTCACAGACGGACGAGACCCAAACAGCGGGTGACTCAAGAAGCCAAGATTCCACTGCCTTCCAGAACCCAGACCTCCGGCCCCCACTCAGTAGTCTCAACTATCAGTGTTTGAGAAATTCTGCTCTCAGTTGGTCCGGTGTGAGACCCGTCGATCTCAATTTTTAACAAACATCCCAGATAATTCTGATACAGATGCTCGAGGACCATCTCAGAGAAGTCCTGCCTTCTCACTGCCCCACCCGCCACCCGGTGGCTAAGAGCAGAGGCCAGACCTGGCCTCAGACTCTGGCTCTCATGCACGAGCTGCAGGCCCCTGGGCAGACGACTGCACTTGAGCCCCCACATCTGTGAAATGGGGCTCATAAAAGTACCCACCACATGTGCTGTTACGGCGAGCACGTGAGGTGATCTAGTTATTCACTGTGTTTAGCACACTACCTGGCAGGTAGTAAGCACACGGTATTTGCTGGGTACCAGCTGTTCTACTACTTGTCAGTTGTACTATAATTAGTAAGCACACCCCATTTGTTGGCTAGTACTATTTTATATTGCAATAGGTACATATAACACTCATTACTCCCAAAAAGTTGACAGGTCGAGTAACTTTTAAGCTATAGGGTTTCTAGAGCCAGCCGCTTCGCTATTAGCTTAATCCTAAATTACCTCTTCCCTGTGCCCTTCTAGTCTCACCACTCCCTTCTGCCCCTGGACGCTGGACACCGGGCTCTCAACGAAAGTTGAAATTTACATTGTGCTTTTATGTTTTGTGATGAATGTCAAGTGTTTTGTAGGGTGTGTTCTGATGGCCTGCTCCTCTCCAAAGCCCTTCCTTGCCTTCCCTCCTTTCCACCTTCCCGCTCATCAACCCACTGCCCCCATTTTCCAGAAGACTTATAGGCAGTTAATATGTGACCCCTAGACGAAGAATATCCATCTGGCCCAAACCCTGAAAAATCACTCTGATCAACAGAAAAGGTTGATGGAGAATAGCGCTCAGGCCTGCGTACCCTTGGCCTTGTGCTGAGGGGACCACGCCGAGCTGAGGGACAAGGTCTGGGCATGCTCCCTCTTCTCCGTCACTGCCTCCACCACTTCCTGGCCCCAGCCTGGCCTCCTCCTAGAGCTTCTACCCACTGCCCATAGTATTTCCACCTGGACAGTCCACAAGCATCTCATCCAAACATACCCAAAATTGTGTTTAGCATCTCAGTCCCAAGCCAGCCTATCCCTCATCCTTATCTCAGGGCTATTGGCACCCGATCGACCCAAGAGCCCAAACCAGACTCAGCTCCAAGTCACCTTTGTCTTTCCCCACTCACCATCACCCACTCTGGTCACTCACCAAGGCCTGCCAGTTCTTCAAATGGCTCTCCTGCCCCTGCACTCCCAGCTCAGATCTCAGACTCCCACGTGGACTCCCCACAGCTGCAATAAACCAACTGCGAGAGCGTGTGTCCTGAAATACAATCTGACCAGGTCACTCCCCACTGAAAGCCTCTGGTAGTTCCCCACTCACAGGACTCCAAACACCTTAGGCTGGTTGTCAAGACTTGCACAATTTGGGAGGGCCCTACCCCTCCTGCTACCAAAGAGAGCCCTGAAATAAGACCAGGCCAAAAATATCCACCACTCCACTCTAACCTAAGAGGCCAGCCACCCAGGGAACATGTCACCTCTCACCCACACATCAGCCAAATTTATTTAATCTGATGGTGGGTCCTTGGGCCCTGAAGGGATGATACGGACTTTAAGGAGGAAGAGAGAACAAAGGCATGGCCAGGGCGTTCCAGCCCCGGGGCCTGTGCTCTACTAGCCAAAGCTCCCCATCATGCATATGGCAAAAGGGCCAAAATTCCGTGCGGGATTCCCACAATCTTCCCTTCATTCTGGATATAACTCAGGACTCCCTACCATACCCCACAAGCCTGCAGATTCCCAGATGACCTGGGAGGAACAGAACAGGAAGGCTCGAGGTTTGGCACCAGTTCAGAGTGGAACTCCTAGGGCCAAATACTAGGGCCTTTGACTGTAGGGGGGAAAAAAGGCCCATTGTCTGGGTGGGTAGAACCAAACCATAATGGCAGCAAGGAAACCAGTTTTGTGCCCAGAGATGGAGACTTGGCCCTCAAATATCAGGGTGGAGAGGGGGAAGGGAGAAAGGAATACATACCTTAAGAATACAGAGGCAACTGCAACAGTTCTTACTCACTCCTGGGTTTTGTTTTCTTTTTTTTTTTTTTTTTTAAAGATTTTATTTATTTGACAGAGAGAGACACAGTGAGAGAGGGAACACAAGCAGGGGGAGTGGGAGGGGGAGAAGCAGGCTTCCCACTGAGCAGGGAGCCCGAAGAGGGGCTCGATTCCAGGACCCTGGGATCATGACCTGAACCGAAGGCAGACGCTTAATGGCTGAGCCACCCAGGTGCCCCTCCTGGGTTTTGTTTTCTGTTATGTGTTTGTTTTCCCTCACATAGAGCTCTGCATGGCCTCTGAGTCCCCCAGAATCTAGGAGGACCAGGAAGAGGCGTGGCTCCCTTGGAGGGTGGAAGATTCAAGATGAGATTTCGATGACTCCATTATGAGACTGTTAGTGGAGAAAAGGAGCTACTCTATCGTTTCCTTAAGTGCTGGTGAAAGAAAACAAAACAAAAACCCAAAAACCTCAGAGTTAGCTGAAGGAAACAAACAACAAGGAAACAAACCCTTCCTGCAAAACACTGGGCACGTATACAGGACAGGGGGACCCTGCCCACCCCAGTACTGCAAGAAACAGGAGGGAAAGAACAGAAAAACCTGAGCCTTAAACAACAAATATTTCTGTTTGTTTGTTTATTTGAGCAGAGGGAGAGGGACAAGCAGACTCCGCGCTGAGCCTAACTCAGGGCTTGACCCCACAACCCTGAGATCACTACTTGAGTCGAAATCAAGCGTCAGATGCTCAACCAACTGAGCCACCCAGATGCCCCTAAACAACAAATGCTTCATGAGAACATTCTCCCCGGACACCAAGTCCAAAGCTACTTGATAAGATTCTGAGTTGCCCGAGTGTCTTAGTTCGCCCCATAACAGGTCTCTGACCTTACTCCTTGATGCCTAGAGATTTGTTCCTTTGGGTTTGATCCACTGAGGTGATGGACCATTTAGATTGAAGGACAAAGTCTCATGCTTACCCTCAGGGCAGAGTCTACTGTTTCTAGGCTGGGAGGGGGTGGAGGGATCCACTGTTTCTCCCTTCCTGCCCTTGCCCCAGCCGTTCCTCCGCCTCTCACACCCTTTCTTCTCCTGCCCTTGCCCTCAGCAAACTCAAATGGCATGCTCCCTCAGACACCCTGAAGGGGCTCCCACAGGCAGGTGAATGCTTCTCGCTCTGTACTCCCACAGCACATTGATTTTTTAGGGTTTTGCCCAGATGGATATTCTTTGTCTGGGGGTCACATATTAACTGCCTATAAGTCTTCGGGAAAATGGGGGCTGTGGATCCATGAGGGGAGAGGTGGGAAGGAGGGAAGGCAAGCAAGGGCTTTGGAGAAAGTTAACAGAGAAGAGCAGGCAATGAGAACACACCCTACAAACCAAGCAGCCCTCACTAATCCATTCCGTGCCCACGTGCTATGTACAGAGGTGAGTCATGTCCCCTGTGCAGTGAAGGTTTTCCTCCATTTTCTGCCTTCTCCACGCACACAGCTCAGTGCTGGGTGCTCTGGTTTGGCCCCAAGCCCAGGAGGGGCTATTTATAACATCCTGGAGTGATGATATTTAATGTTTTTATTTTTGAAAATTAAGGTAAAGTATAAAAAAGAAAATAACTATCACCCGTACTCATTTTCCACCTGTAATCTAAACTTAATCATGGTTAACATTCGGGCATATTTCTTCCAGTCTTTTTCCGGGTGGCAGACTGTAACCTTACACTTCTGGGGGTCAAAAGTCCAAAATGGGTCTCACTGGGATAAAATCCAGGTGTTGACAGGCTGGTATTCCTTCGGGAGGTTCAAGAGGTGATCTGCTTCTCCAACTGACCCCACTGCTAGGGGCTCCCAGGTCCTCTGCCTTCAAAGCCAGCGATGGCTCGTGGGCTCTTGCTCATCCTCGCTGCAGTGCTCCAATCCTGGATCTCCTGCTTCCCTCTCTCACGTACAAGGACCCTGTGACTGCACTGAGCCCACCTTGATAATCTGGGATACTCTTACCATCTCAAGATCCTTAACTTCAACACATCTGCAAAGCCCCTTTTGCTGAATTCAGTAACAGTCACAGGTTCCAGCGTTAGGAATGGACATTTGGGGGAGGCCATCACTCTGTGTACCACAGGCAACTTTTCTAAACTCTACAACAGAAATTTGCTTTGCCTTCCTTCTCTTTCACTTTTTTTTTCTGACACACAGGCAAAAGCACAAGCTTTGGGGTGAAACACAGTAGCTCTGTCGCTAACTGGCTGGATGACACAGGACCAGTCATTTCACCTCCCTGAGCCTCTTTTTCTCTCATCTGTAGCACAAGGATAAGGCTCACCACATTAGGAAAAGACAGGGACAGAGTAAGGTAAGCTGGTGTCTGGAGTGCGATCAGCCCTCACCAACCATCCCTTCCACCCTTTCCTTCGCCACCCCCTTTTCTTTCCCCCGTGCCCGTTTCCTCCTTTGCCTTTCTCATCATTTAGCAAAGAAGGCCATACTACCCACCCTGTTTGTGACTCTGCCTCAGTGCTTCTGGGAAGAGCTACTCAAGGCAGCCACTGTATTTACATGGAGAGTCTGGGTTTTTTGAAGTCCTTTTATGTTCACATAAAACTTACATAGAACTCCTTATAACTTACACGTGCCAGTTCCAATTCTGCCCTGTGAATCTATACATTCATTTCTTTATGTCATCCTTCTGCAGTCCTTCTCTTTACTCCTTCTAAGTAACAACAGTGCGGAGACAGGAGCGGCGCCCAGCCACAGCAGGGAATTCTTTGGTCAAGATGAATGCTGTTTGCCAAGACGTCCCCTAAAGCCCACTTTTATAGGCTCAGCTTCCAGCAAGACCACCGAACTCTAGGACATATTCCCAGACCCCCAGGGACAATAACTGTGACAGAAGCCACACACCCTCTGGGGATCCTGCCATGGAATTATGACACTTTCCAGAATGTTGTTCATGAGTTACTGTGACCCAATCCTTCTACTCCTGGAAATTAACTTCCCCTATCATTTTCATTTCCAGCTGGCCTGCCAGGACCCTGGCTAAAAAGTGCATCCCCACCCAGGTGACCAGGGCGGCATCTCTGCCTATTGTCAGAACTGTAAGAGCTCACACCCACCCAGCACCCACTACATGCCCGGCACTGTGATGTAGCTACAGTCTTCACTAAAAAATCCCATGAATGTCATCACTCCTGTTTTAACAGATTAAAAAAACTGAGACAGAGACGTTAAGTAAGTTACCCAACATCCCACAACTCATAATTTAACCTCCTCTCCCACCCAAACAAATATTAATAATTTAATCTGGGAAGAGAGCAGCCTAAGATTTCAGAGGTCTCCTGGATGAAATCTACCTTCCAGAATGATTTTTGCTCCCTGACCCCATCTGCAGGATTCAACAGTCAGCATTTTGTTTCCTGTCTTGCCTTTCACAGATGTACCTGTTCCCTCACACCACACTCACAATTGCACATCCCTCATAAAAGCTTGCTTTTATGAACCTCAATCTCTTTTGGGAAGAAATGGGGTGAGGTTCCTGGTCCCCATGAAAAGCCATTCTTACTGAACTGTCAACTATTTGCATACCCATTCTCTGGCCACAAAAGAGGTGCACTAGGGAAAGAAGATGTAATGAGAAGCAGGAGGTTGACAGAGTTCTTGGAATGGTCATAAAGGAGAGGAGATTCCAAATGCAGAAACAGTCATAAAACACACCCAGAGTTTGTGGCCTTTGTACAATGGCAGCCTCACCTATCTCTTTCCATGCCTGTTGGCATCTGACTTCCTTCTCAGTCTGCCCCTCCTGGGCCTGTCTTCTCAGACCAATACTAAAGACCTGGGACTGCAGCCAAACCAGAGCACCCAGCACTGAGAGGGCAGAAAAGGGAGCAAAGCGTTCACTGCACAGGGGACCTGACTCACCTCTGTACATGTGCACTTGGGCACGGAATGGATTAGTGAGGGCTGCTTGGCAGGACTCACGGCTTAAGAAGTTTAGTAAGGAGTAGTACTTCCTCAATGCTGTCTGACCGAGAGCAAAGGGGCATTGGTGTGGGAGGTATCACAGCGCTCTCCCATTTAGAAACCCATTGTCTCTCCCTTCTCCCTCTGCTGGGTTACATTCTTCTATCCATAGGTCACTTATTCACTGAGTTGGGTTTCAGGACAAAAGAATGTCAGTTGAATTCCTTAAAGCCCCAAGCACTCAATTCAGCTCAGGAGTATCTATCATCTCAGTACTAGTATGTTTTGTTTTGTTTTTTTAAAGATTTTATTTATTTATTTATTTGACAGAGAGAGACACAGCGAGAGAGGGAACACAAGCAGGGGGAGTGGGAGAGGGAGAAGCAGGCTTCCCGCCAAGCAGAGAGCCCGATGTGGGGCTCGATCCCAGGACCCTGGGACCATGACCTGAGCCAAAGGCAGATGCTTAACAACTGAGCCACCCAGGCGCCCCTCATCTCAGTACTAGTATGTTTTTAAAGACCGGCAGAAAATTTTGACGAGGGCCTTTGCACCCACAGTTCCTTTGAAGACTGCTGAGCTACAAACCAAGGGAGGAAGGAACCTCCTAGGTGCTAGGGACCTTTATGTTTAGACTTCATCTAATGCTCAGAATTGCCCTTTGAAGTAAATGCTATTATCCCTATTTTGCAAGTGAGAAACCGAAACTTCAAGAAGTCACTTGTCTCCTCTCTAAGAACTGTTAAAAATGGAACTAGGACTCAGACTCACATATTTCTTTTTTTTTTTTTTTTACAATTTTATTTATTCATTTGAGAGAGAGACAGAGGGAGAAAGGGAGAGAGCGCACGAGCAGGGGGGTAGGTGGAGGAAGAAGCAGGCTGTCCGCTGAGCAAGGAGCTCAAGGCCGGACTTGATCCCAGGATCCCGGGATCGTGACCTGAGCCGAAGGCAGACGCCCAACTGACCGAGCCACCCAGGCGCCCATCAGACTCACATATTTCTTAATCTAAAGCTCATGTTTTCACTCCACACCATCCTACCTACCAGAATTCAAAGAAAGGAAAGATGACTGCTTCCAACAGAGATACAAAGGGCTTCAGTGAAGAGACAGGGTCTGAGATGGGCTTTAGGGTGAACAATAATTCAGGAGACTGAGCAGGAAGGCAAGGGCATTATAGAAATAAAAGAAAGAATTAGAATAAATTCAGACACAAGAAAGTAAACTGTTGGGGTGCCGAGGTGGCTCAGTCAGTTAAGCGTCCGACTCTTGTTTTCAGCTCAGGTCATGATCTCAGGATCATGAGATCAAGCCCTGCGTCAGGCTCTGAGCTCAGCATGGTGTCTGTTTGGGTTTCCCTCTCCCTCTGTCACTCCCCGCCGTGCACTCTCTCTCTCTCTCTAAAATGGATAAATAAATCTTGAAAAGAAAGAAAGAAAACTACAGGCTGAGCAAGGCAGCAGATCGGGGCATGTTACAGGGGCCCTGAATGGCAGCCTAAGTTATCCGAACTTATCCTACAGACGATAGGAGTAACTGGGAAACTTTAAGAAAGTCAGAAACATGACAAAATAGCATTGTCAGGAAGATAACTCTGACAGTATTAGGCAAGATGACCTAGGGAAGTGGTTCTCAACTCTGGCAATTCATTAATTCCCTGGAAGCTTTTTTTTCTTTAACTTTTCATTTTGACATACTTTCAGACCTTCAAAAATGTTCCAAAAATAGTCCAAGTTCCCATATACCCTTCACTCAACTTCCCCAAATATTAATGTTGTAGATAAGCACAGTACAATGACCAAAAGCAATAAATTATCATTGATAATACAATGAACTAACCTACATATCTTGTTCAAATTCCATCAACCTTTCCACTAAGGTCCTTTTTCTGGCCTAGGAACCAATCTAGGATCAAACACTGTATTTGGCGGTTTTATCTCCTTAGTCTCCTTTAATTTGGGCCAGTTTCTGGGAAATTCCCTTACCTTCATTAACTTAACTTTTTAAGAATATTGGCCAATTATTCTGTGAAATGACCCTCAGTTTGGGCTTATCTAATATATCCTCATGATTAAACTTAGGCTATGCACTTTTGGCAAGAATACCACAGACGTGATGCTGTGCCTTCTCAGTCCATCGTATCAGGCCGGTGATACTGATATCTCCCATTACTGGTGATGTTAACTTCGAACACTTGCCTAAGGTTTCTCTGTAAAATGACTATGTTATTTGGAAGCTTTTAAAAACTATAAATGCCGGGGCCACACCATAGACCAATTAAGTCAGACTCTCTGGGGATAAGGCACAGGCATTGGTAGGTTTTAAATGCCCTGCAGGTGATTCTAACCAGCATCCAGGGCTGGAAACCACCAGCTTAGACAATGAAGATTAGAATCCTGGAAATCAATAAGGAAGCCATTCCTCAGGCCTCTCTTTTAAAAATAACAGCCAATTCCAGGCACAAGATAAATATACTTGGACTTTGGCATGGACCCATGATAGGGGAAAGCAAAGACCAAAAATCCCCTGATTGAGAAAGTGATGGGTGAGTAGACTGCTGTCCAATAAAAAAAGAAGGCAGGATGCTAAGTAAAGTGTCCAGCCCTGCTGGTCTATTTTCTCTCCAGACTTCAGGGAAACCTTTGCTGCAGAGAAGGCACACACCATATAATTGTACTGTCATGAGCCTGAAGTGAGCTCCTAATTGCACTGAGGGAAGGAGTTATACATCACGTGATACAAATATACGAATACCTGCAAAGATGGCACTTCCAGGTGCAGTTGAATGGACTGTTCACAGAATCTAAGTCAGAGCTACACGACCTCCCTTAAACAACCTTGACCTCCCCACTTGGTCTTTCTCCTTAATCTCTTCTGAAGTGAGTAAGGACCCTTTTGTAAATTTCATGAAATAGGAAAGTGTACACAATCTCCTATCACCAGGTTGTTGAAGCAATGATACTGTGCTCAACTTCCTTACCACTATTATCTTGAGGTTTCCATAAAGAGATTTCATCACACCTGGAGGGGCCATTGATAACATGCAAAGAGGAACACCAGTTTAACTCAAATGCAGAGGCAGGAAGGACCCTGATGAGAACTATCCCTAAAGTATTCACAAACCACCAGGAGCTGGTGCTGCTGGTGCAGGGAGCTGCTGCTAGGCAGTAAGCAATGAAGAGAAGGTAGCTGTGACATACTCCGTGAGCGCTACGAAAAGATGCAACCCAATTATCCCTCAACTATTATAAATCCAAGTATCCCTCAAGCCTCTCTCTGGGATCTCACTGAGAGGCTAGCACATAATTCAATGCTAATACTCAGGTGAAATAATTTATAGAAGGGTGGGGTCAACTAGGTCAGGAATGGCTGGGAAAGGTTTCACAAAAGAGGCAGGGTTCAGGTTAGGCCTTTGAATGGTTAAGTCTTAGGGAAACAGAGAGGATGAGAAACACAAGCACTGGGAAGCAGGTGTCAGGCACCACCGGAGATGCTAATTTGGAGAGGGATTTCAGGAGTGAGAGGGGGTTTGCATGTTATTTTCTTTATTCCTCCCAACCACCGCTTGGCGTTATCTCCTCAGAAAGGTAAAGTAACTTGCCAAGGTCGGTGGTGGAGCTGGGATTAACAAGCAGGTGTGTCTAATAGCACCGCCATTGCGAGAAGACTGAACATGGTATGTAGGGAATAGGAAGGAGCAGGGAGAACTATGGCGGAAAAATAAGATTAAGAAACAGGGAAGTTAGGTAAGCTTGCCAAAATGGGACCGTATGTTGTACAGCCACGAAAACTAGACAGAGACATCTGAACTTGATCTTGTATTTACACAAGAGCCTTCGAAGATTTTGAGTAAGAGAGTGACCAAAGCGATATCCTGAGCAAAGACCAAAGAGGACAGTGGTGAAAATCAGGGCTCCAGGTTCCTATTCCAAAAAGATGCCACTAACAACCACAGAGGGGGCCACACAATACAGTGGAGTGAGAACTGCACTAAGGGTCAGAAGCTTGGGTTTAAATGTAAAAAGTGAGGCACCCGGGTGGCTCAGTCATTAAGCCTCTGCCTTCGGCTCAGGTCATGATCCCGGGGCCCTGGGATCAAGCCCCACATCAGGCTCCCTGCTTCTCCCTCTCCCTCTCCCACTCCCCTCCTTGTGGTTCCCTCTTTCACTGTCTCTCTCTCTCTCTGTCAAATAAATAAAATCTTTTTAAAAAATGCAAAAAATTACGCACTAAAGTCATGACTTTGTTAGGCTAGTTACATACTCTCTCTGCACTTCAGTTTCTCTTCACCCATAAATCAGGTAAAGTGAGACCTAATCCCTAAACGACCTCTAAAAGCTTTGCTACGCAAATTGTGGCCCATCAACCAGCAGCAGCATCGTCCAGAAGCTTATTAGAAATGCAGCATCTCGGGCGCCACCAGAGGAATCAGTCCTGTATTTAAACAAGGTGATCTGTAAACACATTAAAGTTTAAGAGACTTCTCTAGAGTATGCTCCGGGGGCTCCTGGGTGGCTCAGTCGATTAAGCGTCTGACTTTGGCTCAGGTCATGATCTCAGGATCCTGGGATCGAGCCCCACCCACCTGGAGACTTGCCCTCAGCAAGGAGTCTGCTTCTCCCTCTCCCTCTGCTCCTCCCCCCACTCATGTGCGCAGATGCTCTCTCTCTCTCTCTCTGAAATAAATAAAATCTTTATTTTAAAAAAAGGGGGGATGCGACTGGGTGGCTCAGTCGTTAAGTGTCTGCCTTTAGCTCAGGTCATGATCCCAGGGTCTTGGGATCGAGCCCCACATCGGGCTCCCTGCTCCGCAGGAAGCCTGCTTCTTCCTCTCCCACTCCCCCTGCTTGTGTTCCCTCTCTCGCTGTGTCTCTCTCTGTCAAATAAATAAAATCTTTAAAATAAATAAATAAATAAATAAAAAGGGGGGGTTCCAGTTCTAAAATGCAATGGTTTCAGACTCACCTCAACTCTGTCACTTGACAGGGAAGAAAATTACCTATTCACTTCATTTGTGTCTAATTCATTTTTTCATTCATTTTTCCCTCATCCTAACACCGCGCCCCCCGCCACACACACATACATACTTGCCCACACCTGAGTTGTGTTCTTAGGAAATACCAGTGGGCAGCGCTGCCATCTGGTGGCCATGACCATAAATGCACGTAACCTCACTGTTCTTGCCCTTGAAGGGGGTGGGGATCAACAGAGGGGGTGAAGTCCAAGTCACAGATTAGATATGAGAATCACAACCACCCACAATGACCGGAAGTAACTGTCAGACAGACTTCAGCCTGCACCATACAGTCATGTCACCATTCAAAGGGCAGTTTTTATAATAAAATGTGGTATTAGTGGGGAAGCTGGGTTCCAAGCCAAACTCTGCCCTTGTGACCTTCAAAAACAACAAAAAAATCACTATGACATGTTTTCAGATATCCAGCCCCTGCCTGAACTCCGTCAGTAAACTTGTAATTTTCCAAGGAAATTTACTTTGCTGTGACAGCTCTTTCTCATCCTGAGCTGAACGTGTCTGCTGCACACTCACCAGTCCGAGTCCTACTCTGTTGGCCCTGAAATGCATCTAATACATTTTCACAAAACAGACCTTTCCCAAATGACAATCCTGAAGTCCCTACACTCTTCTGTCCCTTTCCAATGGGCCAGTGAAGTGTGTCCAGCACAGCGGAAACTCAGTATTCTAGGAGTGTTCTGACCAGCGCAGCAGAGCCACAGGACCACCCATCTCCCCATTCTGGGCGCTAGACCTGTATTAGAAAGCCACATCAGCTGATGCGACGACACTGGTTTTTCCTACTTGTACAGCGGCTCTGTCACCCCACACTTCTGTTGGCGTACACTTTTTTTTTTTTTAAGATTTTATTTATTTATTTGAGAGAGAGAGAATGAGAGAGAGCACGACAGGGAAGGGGATCAGAGGGAGAAGCAGACCCCCCGCTGAGCAGGGAGCCCGATGCGGGACTCGATCCCGGGACTCCAGGATCATGACCCGAGCTGAAGGCAGTCGCTTAACCAACTGAGCCACTCAGGCGCCCGGCGTACACTTTTTATTCAGCTTTTTAAAAGATTTATTTTGAGATAGAGGGAGTGGGGGGGAGGGGCAGAGGGCGAGACTCTCAAATAGACTCCCTGCTGAGCACAGAGCTAGAGCTCACAACCCTGAGATCATGACCTGAGCCAAAATCAAGAGTTGGACGTTAAACTGACTGAGCCACCCAGGAGCCCCATATTCAGTTTTATTTTTTTAAGAAATATTTATTAGAGCCTGCTGTGTACTATGCGCTGGAGACACAAAGATGAACCAGACCTGGTCTCTGCCCTCACTGAGCTCTGGGCTACGGAGGGAACCTAATTCAAAGCCAGACCATCACAGTTCAGCGGGAAATACCTCAACAGAGGTAGACACAGACTTTTGAGGACCATCCCAGCAACCCCCTGTGAAAATCTTCCACTCTTGTTTTCTGGGCTCAGTTTTCCTCATTTCAAGCTCAAAGTGAAAAAAAAAATAGTAATAATGCAAATGTCCCAGACGGTCATACTTGGGTCAGACATTTCCTTCTGGTTAATCCAAGGCATTTTGGGGCTCATTCTGAATGTCCACTCTCTCCTGTTAGAGCTCACCACAGCTGCCACATGAACAGAAATTCTAGCAGGTCAGAAAAATTGAGTGTTAGTCCTGTGGCCTTTCTTTCTTTCTTTTTTTTAGTCCTGTGGCTTTGAGGTTAATGGAACTGTATGATGTTGCACAAATCATATAACTTAAATTTCCGTTCTGTGAAATGGAGCAGTTAGGTTAGCCCTCAGTGGGTCTCTATGTCTAGTGAGAGCCCCTCAGAGACAGCTTCACACCTTCTTCTCGGTAGCCACCATCTAGCAAACGCCAGGGACACATTAGGTGCTCAAATGTCTACTGAATATATGTATGAATAAGTGATAATTAGGGCAGCATGAATCATGGAATCAATCAACAAACATTTCTGAATGTCTACTAAGTACACTGTGGAGTCAGGAAACCAAATAGGGGCAGAATGGTATTTTCTCCCCACTTTCCCTTACCTCCTTCCTGAAGGGGAAGCTTTGTAAGGCAGAGGCTGGGTTGAAACAAATAATGTTCTCAAGATGGGCTCTAAGTAGTTGTCAATATTAACAAGAAAAAAGCCTGTTTATCCTGGGGGTGTTTTATATCAATGAACCTGAGGGACCCAAAGCCCCCTCCCATGGTACCCAGGACCAAACCCCACTCCAAGTCCTTGGAGGGGAAAACCAGACAGAGGGAACTGACAGGGAGCCAGGACTGAGGGGACCAGGAGGAAGGGCTGAGGAGCTCACTGACACTGCAGCAGCCTGGGAGCAGACTGACGGACAACTCAGTGGGCAAAGGAAAGCGCTCCCACCAGGTCCCTTGTGGTACATGACCATTCATCAGTGAAATTTTCTTTCTGATAATGGACTGCACTTTTCACATGCTTCCTAACATACCAGGCCTAGTTAAAGTGTTACGAGAATATCACTTAATTCAACAAACACTGATAGAGTACTCCCAAAGTGCCAGGCCCTACACAAAAATGAACAGTAACACCCCCTCCACTACCCTCAAAGATCCCCATCCAATTAGCTCCATACTCCTCTGCACTGCCCTCCTCTGTGGCCTCCACCAATCCAAATCCTACCCTACCAGCAAGACCCCGCCCAAGCTCCATCTAATGAGAGTCCCCCCAAGTGACTCTAAGCCCACAGTGAACTCCTGCCACTTCTGGAATTTGGTTCCACTTCCATCTCTAGGTTTTATGAATATATGTCATCTAGCTGGTTAGATTTGAGCCTCCTGAGAACAGAGACCATTGTTAGAATTTTCCAGAGAAACCACATCCGTGGTTTATATCAGACCAAGCTCAGACCAAGCCCATGCCTTCAACTGGAGGCAAATCCCCATTGTGCCTGCCTCATGAAGGTGCTTTAAAGATTTTATTTATTTATTTGAGAGAGAGAGAATGAGAGAGAGAGAACACATGAGAGGGGATAGGGTCAGAGGACGAAGCAGACTCCCTGCCGAGCAGGGAGCCCGATGCGGACTCGATCCCGGGACTCCAGGATCATGACCTGAGCGAAGGCAGTCGCTTAACCAACTGAGCCACCCAGGTGCCCCATGAAGGTGCTTTATAAACTTTGTAGTAGCAAAGTCTATAATCAACTCTCCAATATGTTGATAAGCAGCAATAATTTGAAAATTGAGAGGGTGGGGCACCTAGGTGGCTCAGTCATTAAGCGTCTACCTTCGGCTCAGGTCATGATACCAGGGTCCCGGGATCGAGCCCCGCATCGGGCTCCCTGCTCCGCGGGAAGCCTGCTTCTTCCTCTCCCGCTCCCCCTGCTTGTGTTCCCCCTCTCGCTGTCTCTCTCTCTCTTTGTCAAATAAATAAATAAAATCTTAAAAAAAAAAAGAAAAGAAAAGAAAATTGAGAGGGTAAGAATGATCATACAGAAATCAAAAAGGGTTTGACTCATGCCTTGCCTCTCCCCTCCCAAGTCAAACAATCACACCATCTGTTCTCACTCCTGCCTGGAGGCTGCCGGGGAGGACTTCCTTGTTAACCATTCCCTCAGCCCCAGCAAATATCACTCAGCATTCAAGCCCGTCTCTCCTCTTTCTTTGAGCACATTTCCCAAAGTCTCTGAAATGAGTCAAGTTTAGTAAGTACTGATGTTTTTACCTTAACGGTTACTCTAAGTAGTATTACCTTCTTCCTTTGCCTTGGGCTGTTTCCAAAGTCTGGAGCCAACAATCCCAACAGCACAGGCAAACACCCTTTAAGGGCTCCTTCCCTCCTATGGTTCCTGTTTCTCAAACCTTCTTGGCCTTGAAGGCCTGGGGGTCTTCCACCAACCCAGTTCCTTCTCCTTTAGTCTAGAGCAACTAAGCCACAGCCACCTTCCTGATGAAAAACAAGGAAGCCCAGTATGACCCACTGCTTCAGGGGCAATGTTCTGAGCAAGAGAGAAATAGCCTCTCATCTTCAGTCCTCTCTGCTTCCCACCTTACTTATGTGGCCACAGAATTGGGAGGAAATTGTAAACAGAGTGAGGACGGAGCAACTTCTCAAGCAACACTCCTGTTGCTCCAGGGGCCTGGAGGACAGAGGGGAAACAGGTCATGTCATCCTCTCTTCTGCTGACCCTTAGTACTCGCTTCCCTGCCTGATATTAAGCTAGAAAGCATCACCAAAAGGTATAAGGAAATGCAAAGAGCAAAAAGATTTGGGGAAGAAATCCTAGCACCCTGGGGGGTAGGGAGTGGGGGAAGAGGAGGGGAGGGAACCAGTATTGCTGCCAAGTTGTCAGTCACCTTCTTGTGTTCTTAAGAATGCTTCATTTTTTTGTTTGGCCAGTTTTGCCTCCCAGATTCCTGTAAACCTGTTACCTAACAAGGTCAGCGTCACTTAGCTGTTCTCGCCCTCTAATGGGAACACTGGCCAGGGATTAAAGCCCAGACCACCATCCCCAGGAAGACGTCGGGAGCCTCCAACTGGAACCCTCCACACTCTGTTGAAGTGACTCAACAGCAGCACCAACAGTCGCAATGAAAATTCTAATCTCTCTCCTCCTTCTGTTGCTGCCACTAATGCTGATGCCTGTGGTCTCTAGCAGCCCAAATCCAGGTAATAAGATTAATTTTCTATAAAGGGGAAACAGGGGGGAGAAAATGTGGCAAAACAGAGAAGAAAATGTGGCAAAAAAAACCCAACAACCATGCATTGAAATGTAGCCCCTTCCAGCTACAGGGATTTGGGACAAGTTAGCTTCTGTCAATGCCTGGTTCCTCATTTACAAAAAGGAGAAGACTATACTTACATCCAGAGCGTTGCGAGAGCGAAATGAGATAGTGGGTATCGAAATATCTGAAACTGTAGCTAACGAAATACAGATATGCACTGGCTCAATAAAAATCTGCTCCCTTGGGACGCCTGGTTGGTTCAGTCGGTTGAGCGTCTGCCTGCGGCTCTGGTCATGATCTCAGGGTCCTGGGATCAAGTCCTGCATCGGGCTCCCTGCTCAGTGGGGAGTCAGCTTCTCCTTCTCTCCCCGCCTGCTGCTCCCCCTGCTTGTGCTCACTCTCTCTGTCCAATAAATAAATAAGATCTTTAAATAAAATTTTTAAATTAAAAAAAAAATCTGCTCCCTTACCTTCTGCCCCTAATCCCTTTGCAGAAGAGCCAGTCTTGGTGACGGCAGTGTAAAGGTGTTAAAGGCAACTGTACATTCACGGAGGATGAGAAGTCCTTGCTTATACTCTTTATAGTGCACCAGAATGCAACCAATAATTTTTAATGCTATTTAATGGTAAAGTAATAAACTAGAAAAATCATATCACCAGATAGTATCCATATTGGAAGCTTTAGCCATACTAAGCTCACCTTTTGGGAAGCAGGCCTTAGGTCAAAGGCTCCAAATCAGCTCCAGCTTTTACTACATCTCAGGTGGCCTCACCATTAGCAGAACAACCATGCAGAAGAGAGCTCATCCCATGTATGTTTCTACTCGAGAGAACCAACTCCTCAAGGCCTACTTTGAGGTAAAATAGCTTTTTTACATATTTAACATCAACTTGATCCTTAAAATCAGAAGTTCACCTTACTCCACCCCAATTTTACACTTCCCTTCCCTTGTAGAGAGAGCTCTCTGGGAGGTGCTGGGCCCCATAGGGCTAGGGCCTAGACTGCCAGTCTGGAGGGGAAGGCTTTTCCATCATGGTGACAGACACCAAGGCTAGAGTCCTCACCCTCGATTCAAAGCTCTAACCACAACCTGCCTTTCCAATCCACCCCTCACTTCACTAACAAATGCTCTGTGTTCCACCTAAACTAGACTGTTGGTTGTTCCCTGAATGGGTCTCATGCTTCCCCACCAGCTTAACTTCACTCATATACTCAGCTCAGAAACCACCTCCTCCTCACAGCCTCCCTGATACCTCTCTCAACCAGATATGAGCCCTCCGTCCCGTGAACATGCTTAGTCCAAACCTGACTCTCTTTGCACTTGTCATATTCTGTCCTATACTGAAGGTGTGCCTTTCCTACCTCCACCCTTGCCCTTCTAGACTGTAACCTCCTTGGTGGCACAATCTGGTATATTGTTTCCATATCCCTCACACTATCCAGTATAGTATTCAGTAAATATTTGCTAAGTGAAAGAAAAAATGCTCAGGTTTCTAAGTTCAAAGTGTTGCCCTTAAAAGACTCTACACCTGGGTTTGATAGCAGCTCTATTAACATTTGGGGCTGGGCAGTTCTTTGCTGTAGGGTGCTATTCTGTGCATTGTAAGATGTTCAGCAGCATCTGTGTGGCCTCTACTAACTAGATGCCAAAAGCAGCTTCTCCACCCCTGCCCCCAATTAAGACAGATAAAGTTAACTCCAGATGTTGCCAAATGTCCCCTGGAGGGGGAAACTGCTCCCCAGCTGAGAACTCCTACAATAGTTCTCAAACCTGACGACACGTTTAGACTTACTTAGACCTGTAGACTCCGCCTTGGAGCCCAAGGAACCTAGATTCAAATCCTGTTCCATCCTTACTTTACAACCCTAGACAAGCTGCTTCATCTTTGGAGCCCGTTTTACCATCTTAAAATGAGTAAAATACCATTTAGAACATAGAATTGTTGTGAATATTAAATGATCTATAATGTATACCTAGCAAGGATTCAATAAACGGACTGAGTAAAATATCTCAAGTATCTCCTAAAGCACAATGACAATGAACTGGGGAAAGCTCGCTCTGCCGCCAGGTGGCGCTATTACAGCCACATCCGGCTCCATCCCAGTCTTCCAGCCAAACACAGCTTTGCAGGACCTGTCTGGCTAGAGGAAACGACACCCCTCACCTTCCCATCCCCACCCCCGATTCTCAAAATAAAATCGGATCTTACTTTATCTCTTAAAATAACCACATACATGCACAGTGTGTTTTTCACAGAGAGGGAGAATAGATAAGAATATATGAAAATGTTAGGAAACAAATCACTTGTAATAAGAGATAAATTACTTATAATATCATTAACTACATTAATCTACAATAATAGCTGAAATGTGTTAAGCAATCCTCTGTGGCAGGCAATGTTGTAAGCTCTTCACACATATTACCTCACAGAAATACATGTATTTTTTAATTCACTTTTCATTTTTCAGACTTAAGAAATGCTATAAAAATAATCAGAGTTCCCATATATCCTTCATCCAGTTTTTTTCAAATAACATCTTACATAACCATAATATGATTATCAAAACCAGGAAATTAGCATTGACATAATACTATTAATGAATGTACTAATATTCAGGTTTGCTAATCACCCCATTAATGTCCTTTTTTTGGTCCAGAATCCAATCCAGGATACTACACTGAATAAAGTTGTCATGTCTCCTTGGTTTTCCCCAAACTAGAGCAGTCTCTCAGCGTTCCTTGTCTTTCATGATTTTGACAGTTTTGAAGAGTACTGCTCAGTTATTTTGTAGAAAGCCCCTCAGTTTGGGTTTGTCTGATGTTTCTTCATGATTAAATTCAGATTATGCATTTTGGGCAAGAATACCACAGAAGTCATGTGTGCCCTCTCCATGCATCAAATCAGATGGCCCACGATAATGATCATTCCCAACTACTGATGATATATTTTTTTAAAGATTTTATTTATTTATTTGAGAGAGAGAGAGCACATGAGAGGGGGGAGGGTCAGAGGGAGAAGCAGACTCCCTGCTGAGTAGGGAGCCTGATGCGGGACTCGATCCTGGGACTCCAGGATCATGACCTGAGCCGAAGGCAGTCGCTTAACCAACTGAGCCACCCAGGCACCCACTGATGATATTCATTTTGAACACTTGCTTAAGGTGGTGTCTGCCAGGTTTCTCTAATGTAAAGCTACTCTTTTTCCCACTGTAATTAATAAGTATCTTGTGGACAGATACTTTAAGACTATGTAAATAGCCTGTTTCTTCTCATCATACTTTTGCCCACTAATTTTTAAAATCCTTTGATGATTCCCACCTTCCACAAATGTTACTATGGTATTAGCCAAATGGTGATTTTCTATTTCCATCATTCCTTCTACATTTATTAATTGGGATTCTACTATAAGAAAAAGCTTCTCCTTCTCTCCCATTTATTTATTGAATTATTTATTTATATGAGTAAAGACTCATGGGGCGCCTGGGTGGCTCAGATGGTTAAGCATCTGCCTTCGGCTCAGGTCATGATCCCAGGGTCCTGGGATCGAGTCCCACATCGGGCTCCCTGCTCCTTGGGAGCCTGCTTCTCCCTCTGCCTCTCTCTCTCTCTCTCTCATGAATAAATAAATAAAATCTTTAAAAAAAAAAGACTCATGGATATTTATGGATTATAATCCATTACTATCATTATTTATTATGTTGTTCATATTATCTCAGAATTGACTATTGAGAGCTCCTGCAAGTAGGCTTCTCTGTCTTTTTGACATAGCATTTTTTAGCAGTTCCGGACTTTCTGATACCACAAAGATGTTCCGGGCTCATCTTGTACTTCCCTGGCCTGCCTCTGGTTCCTTTCATTGGAGAATGGTATTCACAAACCATGGGCACTAAGGTATTGCCCATGGCTACTAGGTGCCAGTGCTTCTACGCCCTCTAGTGGACAAAGCTGGGAAACAGATGCATGTGCACACACTAATGGACTCTTATTAGCCCCATTTTACAAATTAGGTAAATGAAACACAGAAGTTAGGCAACTTGTCCGAAATCATAAAGTTAATATGTAGTGGAACAGGGAAGTCAAAATAATGATAGATCTACCACGAGTCCTAACAAGTGGGAGTAGCTTCTTTACACATACAGGTCAGCAGAAAGCAACAAACCTAACATTCCAGCATAGACACCCTCTTTGGGACTGAGTGACAGAAATCCGCAATAATAACCACAATAATAACCATCATGTACTGAACACCTACTTGGGCACTGGCCGTTGGGCACCCCCAGTAGCTCATTTATTCCTAATTCTGCAAGGTGGATACTACTATTCTCGTTTTACAAACCAGAGAACCAAAGATCAAAGAAGCCGAGACAACATGGTTAACTGACAGAGCAAGTAGTTGATGCCAGGTCCGCCTGCCTGGATGTAAAATTCATGCTTATTCCACTGTATCAATATTCTCCAAAATTGATTTTCGGTAGGACATAAATTAGCTTTTACTTCAATAGTTATGTTTATGTCAATGCACCTTAGAAAAAAATCTACGCATGTATCAAACCCCTAATCTCACAGATAATATTGCAGAGGATGAGGCTGTTTTGTAAATTAAATTTGTTTAAAGAAAAAGTAAGAAGTAAATAATAGTAGAGGGTGGTACAAGCTACAGAAAGCATCATAAAGGTGGCCCAGAAATGTCTGAGGTCTGGGAAACATAATATTACAGGAACGTGCAGCTTCATTTTAAGTTACACCATGGAATTAGGGTTGTAAAGGCTGCAGAAAGAACAACAGACTTAAGAAACTTGGACCTGGGTTTTAGCTTCAGATGTGTCACCGTTACCTTTGTGAACTTGGGCATTTCATTTGCTCTCTCTGTGCCTCAGTTTCCTCATCTGAAAAAAAAGGGGGAGTGATTTAGTTAATTAGTACAACCCTTTCACAAGCCATTCCGTAATAATATCAAGAAACATAAAACTATTCTTAACTTTTGACCCAGCAATTCCACTTTGGGAAATCTTGCCCAAGACAATAATCTAACATTTGGAAAACAGTTACAAACATAAATTTATCAATATCCAAAAGTAAAACAATCTAAATATTCAGCAATGAGTGAACAGTTAAATAATCAGGAGCTCATATGCTTACTGGGAATGTTATGCAGTCATTAAAAATGTCTGTTATTGGGGCGCCTGGGTGGCTCAGTCGTTAAGCGTCTGCCTTTGGCTCAGATCATGATCCCAGGGTTCTGGGATCAAGCCCTAAGTTGTCACTGGGCTCCCTGCTCAGCGGGGAGTCTTTTTCTCCCTCTCCCTCTGCCCCTTCCCCCAACTCATGCACTCTCTCTCTCTCTCTCTCTAGTAAATAATAAAATCTTTTCTAAAAGGGGGGGGCGCCTGGGTGGCTCAGGTGGTTGAGTGTCCATCTCTTGATTTCAGCTCAGGTTATGATCTCAGGATCGTGGGATCCAGCCCTGAGTAGGACTCTGCCTGGGCATGGAACCTGCTTGAGAGTCCCTCTCTCCCTCTGCCCCTCTCTGCTCACACTCTCTCTCAAAGAAAAAAAAAGTTAATAAAAATATCCATTATGAAGATGACATAGCAACATGCTTATTAAGTGAACAAAAAGAAACTTGTTCACATACTATGGTTATCACTGTATAAAGAAAATCATATGCAGGAAACACACCAAAATACCACCAGATGACAAGAGCAAAGATTTCTTTATTTGTACTTTCCAAAATTTCTCTAATATAGCTATATTACATTTAGAATGAAAAAACTTCTAAATAAAGAGATTCAACTAAATAACCTCCAAGATTCCCTCTGGCTCTAGCACTCTGTGGCTTTCCTCTGGAACTACAAGTAGAGGTCAGCTGAGAGTAAAATATTAGAAAAGTTTAGATGGCAGGGGCTATGTGTGCCTGTTTGAATTATTTTAATAGCACTCAAAACAGCACATGAGAACATTTGGAAACTAGCACTTGGGAAAATGATGCAAGACCTTCCATCTGTGTGGCAGAAAGGGCACAAGTCTGGGAAAGAGCCCTGGATTGAACCAGATGATCTCTAAGGGCCCTCTCCAGACAATCTCTTCATTTGCTTATTGAACAATCATTTACCAAGTGCCTACCATGTGTCAGCTGTATGTAGTTGAATGACTATTGAGCCATCTGTGGGAGAAAGATTTTTAGTTTCCTAGGGCAGACCTAACAAAATAGCACAGAATGGGGGGCTTAAACAACAGAAATTTATTTTCTCACATCTCTGGTATCCCTTTGCCCAAATCTCTTTTTTTTTTTTTTTTAATTTATTTATCTCAGAGAGAATGGGAGACAGAGAGCATGAAAGGGGGAGGATCAGAGGGAGAAGCAGACTCCCCGCTGAGCAGGGAGCCCGATGCGGGACTCGATCCCGGGACTCCAGGATCATGACCTGAGCCGAAGGCAGTCGCTTAACCAACTGAGCCACCCAGGCGCCCCACCCAAATCTCTTCTTATAAAGACTCTAGTCGGACTGAATCAGGACCCACCATAACGACCTCATCTTAATTCAAACTCATTTTAACTCAGTCAACTCTTTAAAGGCCCTATCTTCAAATACAGTCATTCTGGGGATTAGGGCTTCATCATGAATTTGGGGGGACACAATTCAGTCCACAATAGATTTCAAACAACAAACTATACATATAACTGTGCATTAAGAGAGCTGCCTTCAAATACAGTGGAGAACCATGTGAAGGCATAATTAATTTTTACAGGAAATATCATAAACTACTATACAAAGGAAGCATCATCTGGGCCCACTTCTAGCTCCAGAGTCTCAAGTCTATCAACCATCATCCTTGATTGTCATAGAAATATTTTAGGTATCACAAAATGGGAATAAGACAGCATCAGGTAATAAGACAGACTTGACTAGAGGCCAAAAGAGGAATGGATTTGTTCCGGAGGCACAAAGGTAAATACCATCCTCTTATAGTTGAACTGGGATTACGGATTCAAATACAGGAACTTGAAGGTCAGGTGAAGATCCTGACTAGTTTATGGAATAATCTGCTCCTTGTTCTCATTCCTTAAGTCATGAGAATTTTAATGTGTGCTGGGGCTAGGGGGTATTGTCAAGTCTTTTTTTTTTTTTCCTAAAAATTTATTTATATATTTGAGAGAGAAAGGGAGTGAGAGCAGGAGAAGGGTGGGAGGGGCAGAGGGAGAGAGAGAGAGAAACCCAAGCAGACTCCACATGGAGCACAGAGCCCGACATGGGGCTCGATGCAGGGCTTAATCCCACGACCCTGAGATCATGACCCTGAGATCATGACCTCAGCTAAAACCAAGGGTCAGATGCTCAACCAACTGAGCCACCCAGGTGTCCCCATCAGGTCTTGATTTATGCCCACTTTTTGTCCTTTTTTCCATCTAGAAGCCATTCTTTTTCCACCTACCTCCAGCTAAGCTCTTCTCTAAGCCAGATTTTAAACCTCAATTCCCTATCCATTTAAAATACTCCTCTCTTGAAGTACCCTAGATCCCTGAATAAAAAAGGAAGTTAGGGATGTCTGGGTGGCTCAGTCAGTTAAGTGTCTGCCTTCGGCTCACGTCCTGGTCTCGGGGTCCTGGGATCAAGCCTGGCATCAGCATCAGGCTCCCAGCTCAGTGGGGAGCCTGCTTCTCTCTCTCCTCTCCCTCTGCCACTGCCCCTGCTTGTGCTCTTTCTCTCTCTCAAATAAATAAATAAAATCTTTAAAAAAGAGAGAGAGAGAAAGGAAAAACCACCGATGCAGGTAGCACAATGCTGGGGTACCATTTCTGTTGGCCCCTTCCCTTTCCGGTGCCTGGCCATGACCTGTTTCCTTCCACCAGGGGTCGCCGGAGGCCATCGGGACGATCGCCAGGCTCCTAAGAGGTGGCTCCACGAAGGCGGCCAAGAATGTGAGTGCAAAGGTCAGTATCAACAATAGCACTGCACCATCACCAACCAACTCTCTCCTGAGTCCCATCCCTGCCTCCCACACACCAGTACAGATGTTTTCTGAGCTGACTTCACCCACTGCCCTCTCCTCCAGCCCACCACATGCAGCACCAACGCTTGTCTTCTTCCTGAGTCTCCGGCAAGAGCAGGACCCCTCCAAAGTCCAGGGGAGCTGGCTGAATCTCTGGCTGCCCCTTCCCCTTTACTCTTTTCCCCAATAACCCAGGGCTGCCTTACAAAAAATTCCTGGATCTTGTTTTTGACCTTTGTTTACCCATAAATAAGACTGAGATCGGAGAGGCAAAATGCTTGGCCTAGTTAAAGGAGCCAAAGGCAGCCGCCTCAATCTTTTCTTCATATTTTGGTCTCCTTAATGATATCCTGATGCCCCCTCCAAACCTGCCACCAAATTCTTGCCAATACAGGTCAGGCAAAACAACTCAGAAATCCTGGTGCTCATATAACTGGGTATCCCCACTGTTCTGTGTTGACCCCTTTCCCCACCTCCACTGCAGTCTGAAAAAGAAACTGGAAGGCAAGGAAGATGGCAAGTAAAGCCCTGCCCCACTCCCTATTCTCAAAGATATTAACCTTCCCCTCTTAGCACCAACCCTGTTATTTCAGACTGGTTCCTGAGAGCCCCTAAAAGAAAAATCATGACAGTGCCTGAGATGCCAAAGAAGCAGTGTCCCTGTGATCAGTTCAAGGCCAGGGTGAAGAAAACCAGTAAGTTTCAAATGAATGACCTTCCTTAAACCAGAGGCACTCTGTGGAATCAACTAGGGATGGAGCAGGGGTTGAGAATAGACAGGAGAAGTGAAATGAAGACCAAGATAAGCACACCTCTCAACACTTTCTACTCAATGTCAACTTGAGGAAATAAGACGAGCAAGGGAGGCGGATACAATTTTCCTAATATTAGAAAGGTTCGACCAAATTCTTAGATTTTAGAAGCCCATTGCTTATCAAAGTGGAGGGAGATGGGGCTATTGGGGACCCGGTCATTGATCTCTGAAGATGTCAAATAGAATTTGGTTCCGCCCTTGGGAAGTTTTTAAATGTCATATAAAAAGTAAACTGGCAAATTAAACTGATTCAAACGATGATATTATGAAGAATGAGATAAATCAAGATCCTTATCACTGCTGGTAGAAGTAAAATACAATTTGGTAGTACCTATCAAAAATTTATTTATTTATTTTTAAGTATTTTATTTTGGGGGGCACCTGGGTGGCTCAGTTGGTTAAGCATCCAGCTCTGAGGAATGAGGAGTGAAGAATATATTTTCTTTATTTTAATTTTTTAAATTTTTTAAATTTTATTTTTTTCCATTGGATGAGTCTCACTTTTATATCATCTTGAAAGCTTTCATAAAAATTAAACTTTTAAAACGTTTTTAACATTAATCTTTATTTTCACCCTAGGGCACCAAAGGCACCACAGGAAGCCAAACAAGCACTCCAGAGCCTGCCAGGAATTTCTCAAACAATGTCAGCTAGCAAGCTTTGCTCTGCCATTATAGGACTTCTGAGGGCTCACTCTCCCAATGAAATATTCTCAGTCAAGATGATAGTGAGCACCCCTAGAGGATGTTCTTCTCTCACTTCCAGCTCACCCTCCCTAACTCCTCTCCAGTGTTCTCACAAAGCATTTTCCCCAAGATTATTGCTCCCTCTGGTGCCCTCTTCTCTTGTCAGTCTTTTCCTGTGCCCCCCTGTCCCCTTTTCCGGGCTTAAGCTTAATTACCTGAAAGAAACCTGGAAACCCTGGTTTCTTAACTGGTCCCAAATGACCTTAAATATAACCAGGCAAGTAGCAAACAGAAGTCAATAAATATTTTTAAATGTAATAAGTCAAAATCATTTCTTTCAAATGGGGTTTGGCAACTCATTCAATCCCCACTTTAGCCTGTTTACTGCAAATTCTACCCAGATTCTACACACACTTCTCCCCGCTACCAGCCTCACTCTTCCTCTCCACTGCCCAATTTTTTATTCTTTTACCCATTTAACAAACCTTTTTGAGGTAAGAGCTAAGTGGCGCAAAGAAAGCAGGTATAGCAACGAATCTGACATGATCTTACTAAAGACAATATAGATTAAAGAAAAACAAAAAAACCCTGGCACAGTCTCCCAACACATAAAATGCCTTCAATATTTATGATTCTTCTTATCATCATCATCATTAACGGTCGTTGCACTCTGTGAGTTTCCAATCTAGTACAGAAAACACATATTCATGGGCATCTGGGTGGCTCAGTCGTTAAGCGTCTGCCTTCGGCTCAGGTCATGATCCCAGGGTCCTGGGATCGAGCCCCACATCGGGCTCCCTGCACCGCGGGGAAGCCTGCTTCTCCCTCTCCTACTCCCCCTTCTTGTGTTTCCTCTCTCACTGTGTCTCTCTCTGTCAAATAAATAAATAAAATCTTTAAAAAAAAAAAAAAAAGAAAAGGAAACACATATTCACAACCACAGTTCAAGGCTAGAGAGATGGTGTGGAAGATCTCAAATGCCATTGAAAAGGGCTTCAAGCTGTAAGAATGGGAGGGTGTCATTTTTTAAACATGGAAATAAAATTATCAAAACAAAAATATAAGGATATTAAACTGGCAGCCATTTGAAAGAATGAATAAAGAGGAAAAGATTATTACAACAGTATAAAGACTGCCTCCCCCCCCGACCCTTTCCTGAAATGTCAGAAGGGGAGGGGGGAAAAAAAAGGAACACTCATCCAGTATCTGACTTCTGTCATCCCAGATGAAACAAAGGACTAAATTAGGTTGCTTGCCTTAAGAGAAAAAACACTTTAACTGAGTGGTAAGTGGGGTGGGGTCCTATTTATGACACAAGAGGGCAAGCCCCTCCCCTCTGGTAGGAGAGTTGCTGGGCACACAGCCTCCTCCCGTTCCTAATCCCTCCTCCCACAGCAGGAGGCACAGAAGTGCATCACTTGGCACAGGAGTGGAGGTCAGCAGTGCCACTTGCAGCTGCCTTAAAAAGGAAGACCAGGAACGCCAGGATGAAGGAGTGGAATCCAAAGGGAGGTGCCATTATGAGGAATCAATGAGGGATCCGTGACAAAAAAGGCCTTGAGGGCCCGGAAGGATGAAACCTGGGAGAGCAACACCTCCCGAGAGGGAAGTAACAACAGTGGAGCCAGGTTCTAAGTCAGTATCTAGGCCTGACTTGGAACCTAAGCCATCCCAGACACTTATCACTCAGCCAGAGCCTGGGCCAAAAGTGACAGCCACAGCCCAGCCAGCATCTAAGACTCATCAGGGACCCAATACTCAGCAGGAGCCCGATCCACAGCAAAGACCCTTCACTCAGCAGGAGCCCCTTGCCCAACATGAAGCTGAATCCCAGCAGGAACCTAGCACCCAACAAAATTCAGGTTTGCAGCAGGAATTTCTTGCCCCGCAGGAGCCTGCACCACAGCAATCACCTCCCGTGCACCGGGTGCCCTCCTCTCAACAGGAAGCCGCCTCCCAGCAGGGACCCAGGCCAGGAAAAGAATCTGAAACTCAACAGGAGCCAGAATTGAGAGAGGCACATGTTGCCCAGCCAGGACCCGGCCCAGTGCAGCAACCTCCAGATCAACAAGAAGCTGGATTAACACCTCCAGCCCAGCCTAGACCGGGACCCAAAAATGGATCACCTGCCCAGACTGAATCTATATCCCACAAGAGACTGAGACAGTCAGACCCTATAGCCCAGCAAAGAGTTCCAGCCCGAGGAGCCAAATCCCAGCTGAGATCTTCGACTGAGTGGGGATTTCTCTCAAAACTACACCAAGTATCCACACAGCGACGAGCCTCAGAGTGGAGGACGTTTTATGAGTGGGTCACAGATTCGGACTCAGAACCAGATGTGGGGTCTCCATTAAAGAGCAATTCATCACCCAAGAGGGGTGGAACAGTGGCCCAGGGAAAGAAGCTGGCCTTCAAGGGGAAACATGAAGTGGCATCAGGGTATGGGGGGACATCAGCCCATGGGAAGAAAACTGGCAGCCAGAATCACAGACACTACAGGGATATAGGTGAGTTTGAGGTGGGAGGAAATGAGCCGCCCAGAGACGGTCATTCATTCAGTCAAGAGGAACTAAGGCCTGCCAGTGTGTCAGGTTGGCTCTGGGGATCCCTCACCAGTCCTTCCAAAGATCAGCAGCCCCATTTGATAGATGAGGAGGCTGAGGCCTGGAGACGTAAAGGCCTTGCAGGAGGCAGGGCTGATATCGGGAGTGGCAGAGCCAGGCTGTGACTTCTTCCCTGCACCAGGCTGCCTCCCCACGGAGGATTTGGGGCAAATCAGAGAGAAGTGGGACAGGGCTCTGAGCTTCGGGCCAGGAAAGAGAGTAGCTCCCACCACCCCCCAACCCCCGCCAGTATTCACCCATCGGTCCCCAAACTCACAGCCCCGGGGCACCCTCTGCCTTAGGCACCAGCCACCTGGTGCTACACGTAAACCCTTACCCTCACGCCGTTTCCATCCCCACCAGGTGGAAAGTCGGGCCTCGGGGATCCTTGAGCTCTCCAGGTCGCCCCGGGCGGGCAGGGAGGCACCTGCTCCCCTGCCAGGCCGCCTCCAGTCCAGCCAGGCTCGGTGGCCTGGGGCTTGTGTTCTCAGGAAGGGTGGCGTGGGAGAGGGGCTGCGGGGTCTGCCGAAGTCTCGGGCAAGGTTGAGGCTGGACGAAGGGAGAGTTGCGGGGAGCAGTATGGGAGCGGGCCGGGCCCGGGACTCCGCTAAGCCGCCAGCGCTGCTTCCCCCTCTGACGCAGGCCATGGTGCCGCCGGGGGGGGGCAGGCTCCAGCTCCACCGCGCTCAGGCAGAAGGGGGCACGCAAAGTCTCGTCCGTGGAATGAGCGGTTAGTTGTTGAAGCAGCGCGAGGGGAGCCAAGGCAGCCCTGGTCCAGAAGCTGAGGGGCTCCGGCACGGCCGCGTCGTCCGAAGGGCCGGCAATGGTGGCCTCCGCTGAGAGGCCGGTCCCTCCCGGAAGAGCTGGGCCGTCTCTCTCAGGGCTCTGAAGAGAGTAATGATGTCTCTCAGGACCAGGGCTGCTCCTGTGCTTCAGGAGGGAAGGGAGGGGGGTCAGGATGGAAAGGGAGGGTTTGAGGTCTGTTTTTTCTGGCGCTGAGGATGAAGAGCTGTTTCTGCAGGCTCCGGAACCCAGTCTCAAGGGACGCGCTCCACACACCAACGAGGTAGCCTCTCCTCCGACGCCCCGTCCGCAGTTGACTGTGTGCGCATGCGCGAGCCTCGAGCCTCTTCCGTTTCCCGCCTTTTCCCGGGCACGCGCCAGGCCCTCTACCGTCGCTCTCGACGGGCCGATCCGCGGCTTCGGGCTAGCGCGCAGGCGCCGAGCATTCTCCTTCCCCCGCCCTTCCATTCTCTGGGAGAGGGAGAAGGCAGAGAAAAGAATCCCGAGAAAGACAGCAGTAGGACAAATAAGGCAGGAAGAAGGCGGGGCTTCCTTCCCCAACGGCTCGCAGGCAGAGCCACGCCTCCAGTGCTGTCGCCCCGCCCCGGCTTTGAATTGCCGGTGGACCTGGCCCACCCCGCCCCCGCCCCCCCCCCCCCGCGAGGCGGAGGCTCAGAGGCGCCCCGCTTTACCCTTCCAGCAGGCGGGCCGGGTCGCGTTCTAGGGGATCCCTACTTGGGAAGGTAAGTGGGAAAGCAAGGCTGAGAGCCCGCATGTGAAAAGATCGAGGCTTCCCTTCTGGGGTGAGCCCCGCGGGACTCCCCACTAGTCCTGCCCGAAGGACACTTCTCGCCGCCTCCAGGGCTGCATTTTCGTTGGTCACGGGCCCTTTAAAGTGTGCGAGGGGGCGGGGCCAGGCTTTAGGCCCCCTGGGTTTGAGGGCGGGACCCGGCAGTGGAGTGAGGCCCGGATTGGTCAGAGGGCGGGACCCAGAGAGGAGCAAGCCCAGGATTGGGTGGTATGGGGGCCCGGTGGTGGTGTGCGGCGAGGATTGGCTCTCCCGGCGGGGCCTGGCGGCTGGAATCGGCCCCCGCGTGGGGACCGCGGAGAGCTGATGGAGTCTGGCTGGGGAAGCGGGGCAGCCAGGGCCGATGGGGCCCTGGGCTCGAAGAGGGCCAAAGAGGGGTCCAAGACTCGTAGCCGCCGGCGGTGGCGAAAAAGCAAAACCAAAGGTGAGCGCGCGGGGGCCGGCAGCAGAACGGAAGGAACCTTCGACATCCTGCGGGGAACTGGGGACTGAGTGGACGGACCCACTGCCCCGAGAAGTGGGGGAGCCCGTGGGCTGGCCCACTGCCGCCCTGCGAGGGGATGCGGGGATGATCCATTGGGAGAATGGGTGATGTGAGAGTGGAATATGACCCTCAGCATAGAGACTACCGGACGCCCCAGTAGCGACTTGGGAAGAGTGTCAGAATGCGAGTCTCCAAGACTAGGGTTCCCGGTCCGGCTCCGTACTCGCTGTGTGACCGTGGGGCAATTCCTGGCTTCAGTGTTTCCTACCAGGGAAATGGTTCAAGCGCCGGTTTTCAGGGCCCCAGCACTCATGAGAGGATAATGGAGAGGTTTAGAAGCTGTTGCTCAAAGAGGAAGTTTCGAGGGCATTCACTGTCAGGAAAAGGTAGGAGGAAGGGGTGCCTCGTCTTGGGAAATGCCCCAGGGCCAGTATGGCTCAAAACAGTCCATCCTCCCATCCTTCATTCAACCCGTGCCTCCGGTTCCTTGTCAGGCCCCCTGCTTCAGCCCAGCACCACTGGGGCCTAACTTCCTGACCCCGCTCTTTTTAGGACTAGGGAGCCCTGGATAGGCTTCAGACCACCACAACCTCCCTGGCACAAAGAAGGGAGGGCTGTCAACTGGGTTTCTAAGGAGCCACATTATTTACAGATCTCAGCAAGCTGGAGAAAGACTGACAGACCACCAGACATGTTGCAAGCCTCAGGCAGGACCACACATTAAGTTCTTGCTAGGTGATGAGTATTTGTGAAGCCAAGTGAGGACCTATGGGAAGTTCCTTCCTGTGAAGAAACTGATGTAGCCCCCAGGCCCTAGAGACCCCAAGCCCATTGTTCTCTCTGCCTTAGGCAACATCATTCGCCAAAGACCGAACTGGAGTTGGCTACACACAGGCCCACGCACACTCGCACACACGCACACGTGCAGACTCAGACAGGCTCGGAGCTCAGGCTGGGACCTGAGGGCATTCACTGTCATACTCCCAGACACAGCGTCACAAGCAGGACAGTGTGCCCAGAGGCAGTACAGACCAAAGTTAAAAACGTGGGCGTTGGTGGCCTGGTTCCTGGGGTCATAAACCGTGGTACACTGAGCAACAGGCTTCTATCCCTGTCTGAACTTTCTGAGCTGTAAAATGGGCACAGTGATAGGACTCCCTGACTCGTAGGGCCGTTGTGAGGTTTGAATGAGTCTAGCACATTGGACACTGGCACACAGCAAGCCTGCCTGAGGGGTGGAGGTTCTCATTACTGGTACTCCCCATTAGGCAGTGAGTTCCCTAAGAAGGGGCCCGTGTCTGCCTTGTTTACCGCACATTTTCATAGCCTGAGATGCCAGGCACAGAGGCACTCAGATATTTATTGAATTAGTAAGTGAAGGAATGTACAAACTGTAACACTGGGATAATAATAATCGTGCTGCCCTTAGGCTTGTCGTGAGGAGTCAGAAGCCTCTTGGGTCGGGTGCCTTGCACAAGGCTGAGCCGTCCCACCCACAAACCCAAGGGCCCACCTACTCACAAAGGCTCATTCCACTCAACCCTGAGATCCACCTGTCATTTCCTGAGGCTCTGCCCTGGTGCTACGCCTCATTAGGGTGAATCAGACCCTGCCCCTGCCCCTGCCCCGAGGACATCCAGGCTGGCTGGAGCAGTCCTAGTCATCAGGTTGATCTTGCCTGGAACTAATGACTCTAGTGTCATTGTGATCACCCCATTTCTGAGATGCTGACACTGAGGCTCTGAGGGAGCAAGGTCACCTGGGCTTCCTTACCTGGCCGGTGAGGGTAGGGGTGTGTGAACTCAAACCTGCTCTGTGCCCCGCCACCCCGCCTTGATTATGGGCCCAGAAAGCTCCAGTCTCACAGATTCGTTCAGCAGACATTCACTGAGCATTTACTTGTGTCAGGCCTGGACTCTTAGTGGTGAGGACAGACTCACATTTGAGCTGGGGACACAGATATCAATCAAATAATCCCACAAATCAGATATAATTGTAAACTGGCAAATACAAGAGGGAAAGTCCGGAGAAAATGTAAGAGGAGGCTTCCCAGGAAGGTGACATTGGACCCAAGGATGAGCAAGTGCTGACTGCTGGGCAAGGGGGGCAGGGAGGCGAAGGGAACAGCTCAGGCAGAGACCTTGAGGCCAAAGGAAGTGGCTCATTACAGCACAGAGGGAGCTCAGCAAGGGAGGGGAGGAGTAGGGGGCTCGGGGGGGCAGGGGGACCAGATAGCACCTGGTTTGGCAGGCCACGTCCAGGATTGGGGGCTTTATCCTGAGAGCAAGGGTGGGGGGTGTTGCAGGGTTAGGAGTGTGTGACCAGACTGAAGTTCTAGAAAAATCCTCTGGCTGCTATGTGGAAAAGACGTTGAAGGGGGCAAAATCAGAGACACATAAAGATTTATTACAATCCTCTAGATGAGGGGTCAGTGGAAGTGGGAGAAGGGCCAGATTCCAGAGGTTCCTGCGGGGGCAGGCAGAGTGGACAGAACTTTGTGATGCATTGGATGAGAGTAAGAAGTGGCCACACACACACACACACACCCGGGGGGCACACAGATAATGAGTGTATACGTCCATACACACACAAACACCTGCCCGTGCAATCTCACAGGCCAAGAAGAACACAGACACGGATACACTCACATACATACACACATGCCCTCAGACACACGGAGAAACGTACAAACGCACAGACTGGGGAAAAAATGTCACCCACCCACAGACACAGGCCAGGCAAACACTAGGCATGACGTGTACCCACATACATATGTACATCTGTGTGTGAGCCTCCAAGACACTCACACCTGACCACCCAGAAAGCGGGCAGCTGAGACCTGATGGAGAGAAGGAGCTCCCCCCCACACACACTGCAGAAACTCTGCAGAGACCGGCTGAGCCATCCTAGCGGGTCCTGTGACTGTGGGCGGCCCCGTCTTCCTCGGCATCTTGCTTCTCTCCACTGCCAAAAGGGGTGGTGATGGTCCCAAGCCCCTGGGCTGTGGAGAGGACGAAATGAGTTACAGTGCCTGGCACGCATCTACACTGCAGGCCTCTCCCCTTCGGAAGCCCTTGCCCCTCCCAGGCCTCAGAGCTGGTCCTTGCTCCTCCATCCTCCCTGAGCTTGCTTCCCTTCTCACCCCTGCTCAGTCCCCAGGGGCCAGAATCCGGGCTGGGTCTGGCCGTCCTGTGGCTCTTTAGGGCAAAGGGCTGGCGCCAGGCAGCAGAACCCCCCTGGGTCCCACCTCTATCCCAGTTGTTGCTTATGGGCCTTGGGCGCCTCCCTCTGCCCCAGTGCCCTGTGCCTGAGATTCTTGGCAAGTTTCTGGGCAACCTCAATATCCCTTCCTCCCAGCTCCACCCAGCTCAGCCCCCAGGGAGCTGCCTAGAACAGGGCGAAGAGCAGGGCCCTGGAATCATGAAAGCCTGGGATTCAGCCTCTTCCTCACCGCCGCCTATCCAGGCTCACCTGGCCACCAAGCCTTAGTGCTGCCTCCAGAGGCCTCTGTCTGTTCATCTGTTTGTTTGCCCTGGGGAGGGGTGGTTCTCTCCCAAGCTCCCATTCACCTGATTCTGCCCCCACTTTGACTCTTCATGCTTTCTTTCTGTCTTCAAATATTTGCTAAGTACCTATTATGTGCCAGACCCCATGATGAGCCCTGGGGCCACCCCCCTGCCTGAGGGGGCATGATAATCAAAGAGGAGAAATGGGGGTGCTTAGGTGGTGTAGTTGGTTAAGTGTCTGACTCTGGGTTTTGGCTCAGGTCGTGATCTCAGGGTCATGAGATCAAGCCCCGCCTCAGGCTCCCCACTCAGCAGGGAGTCTGATGGAGATTCACTCTCCCTCTCCCTCTTACTTCCCGCTCGTGCTCTCTCTCAAATAAATAAATAAATCTTGGGGAAAAAAAAAAAATAGGGAGGAGAGACAGAGGATTCACCTACAGCCAAGCAAATGACCTTAGGGCCTCTCATTCGTGCAGACCCCTTCCAAAGCCCTGTCCCTAAGTTTGTATTTGTGATTTTATGTCCCTTTTCCTAAAGAGCTCCACCTCTACACATACCAGCTTCACAGCTCCGTGAAGTCTGGTTCTGTCCCTGGGGGGAGACAGACAACAAACCTATAAATGAACGTGTCGAATTGCAAGTGTGTAAAAATCTAGGAAGAAACGCGAGTCTGATGGCAGAAAGTAATGATAGGGGTGTGTGTCTTAGGTGGGGAGGAGTAGTTAGGGAGGGCCAAGGCCTGAAGGGTGAGAAACAGCTGGCCAGGTAAGGAGCACATGGAATAACAGAGGTAAAGTGTTTCCGGAGCCTCAGTGTCCCGTATGTGAGGCGGGGATGGCAGTCACAGCAGGATGGCCTGTGAAGGGCAAGTGGCAGGTGCCCAGTATGGGAACACCACACAGTAGGACGTGTGTGGCTCAGAAGCCCTAGCTGAACTTGGCACCACCCTTAATCGGCTTTTGTGCCCTCGGGAGGGACAGGCAGGGCTGGCTACCCTCTCTCCCCCCCACCCCCAACAGCTGGGGCCGGCTGTGCCAGGGCCAGCCTGGGGGACGGGAGCTGAGATCACGGGGCCTTTGCTCTCTGAGCTCCACCCTGGGGAGAGGGAGGGCAGCCGGGCTGGGTGAGAAGAAACACTTTGTTCCTCACTGAGGCTAAGACTCCTGGCTCCTAAGAGAGAAGAGGCTTGGCAAGCTAGGTACCTCAGTTTCTAATTATTGAGGGGGTTGAGTGTCTGCACTCCTGGACCCAAGCAAGGAAGGCGCTGGGGCCCTGGACTCCGGGGTTCTAAGGCAGAGGAGCCTGGGACAAGGACTTGCATTTGAGCGGGGGCCGGACCGGCAGAGGGCGCGGGGAGTTGGACTCCCTGCTGTGTTTACAGCACGTGGGTTCCCTGGCCTTTCTGGGTGCGAGGTGGGGCCGGTGGCCACACCCTGGGCAAGCTCTGCCCCTCCCCGCCGGTTTATGGCCCCAGGCTTCTGCTGGCACTCGCCACACTCAGCCCTAGCCCAGCCCGCAGCTCAGCGTGGGGGAGCTCAGAAGAGGTCTGGGAGGGGTGAGTGCACTGTCTGCTAAGACACAGGAACGGGGCGCGCTTTAAAACTCCAGGTCCTGGAAGGGAGGGGAGACACCTTCTGGGGGATGAGGCAGAAGCCAGGCAAGGTCCTGAGTGGGCTTCAGGAGAGAAGAGTCTCCAGAGCAGAGGGCACCGTCTCCAAGGGGGGACAACAGTAGCTTGTCCAGGGCCTGGGTGACAGTACAAGGACCCCGGAGGGAAGATCACCAGGGACCCTGAATTGTGGGGAGTCGGGCCTTGTCCAGGGCAGGTTTTTGAGGGCCATAGCTAGAGACCCAGCTTCCAGAGCCCTGGGAGGGAGACGAGCGTTTAAGCAATGGCTCTCGACCCAGAGATCTGGGTTTGAATTCTGCACGGCCACTTTTGATGCAAGCTTCAGCTCCTTTCTGAACACCTCTGAGCCTCAGTTTCTCCTGTAAAATGGGGATGGTACCGATAACAGTTGAAACGTAAATGGAGGCAGTCGGCTTCTTGGGGTGAGCAAGCACTAACTGAGAAAGTTCTTAGCGTGGGTGTGGCACAGAGCGAGCTCAAGGCTAACAGCAGAGATGAAGGCAGCTGTTCCAGGCAGGGGAGTGGGGCTGGCCCGTGCGGTCTAAGCCAAGTGGAGAGGCCCGAAGGCCGGGGGACCCAGCTGGGGAGCAGTGGGACCGACTTGTGGGGGATCCCACAGAGGAACAGGGAGGCAGCTGGAGCTTGGAGGGGGTTCCACAGCCAGATCCGAGGGACCAGGAGGGGGCAGGATTGACTCCTCAGTTTGAAGTAAGGCTAGGATTATGAACTGGGTTCCGGAAGAGAACTGGGCTTGAGACCAGGATCCTGGGACACCACCAGGTAGATGGGAATGCGTGGGCTGAGGGCTGAGCTCTCCAAAATACTGGGGGAGGGGAGGGGCCTGTGGGTGACGCCTGGGGCCTTGAGAAGGAGGTGAGATGGGGGCCTGAACCCCTGGGTCCTGAGCGAGGGGGGACCTAGTTGGGATCCACACCTCTCAGAGAACCTCAGCATCCTGGGCCCCAGGAGAGCCAAGTGGAGACGGCTACCTGAATTCTTGGGTCCCTGGAAGGAAGCAGAGGGGTGGATAGACTCCGGGGTTGTAGGAGAGGCGTGGAGCTAGGAAACCAAGAAGAGTCCCACGTAGGAGACAGCACGGCGAAGAGGAGTCTGGGGCCTGGACTCCTGGGTCTGAAAAAGGAAGGGGATGGGGCCCTAGACGCCACCCTTGGGTCCAACCCTGCCTGATGGGGGCTCCCCACTCGCCCGCAGCCTCGCGGCTCACACACAGCATGGACCTGCACACGATGACACAGTCGCTGGTGACTCTGGCGGAAGACAACATGGCCTTCTTCTCGAGCCAGGGCCCCGGGGAGACAGCACGACGGCTGTCGGGCGTCTTCGCGGGGGTTCGGGAGCAGGCGCTGGGGCTGGAGCCGGCCCTGTGCCGCCTGCTGAGCGTGGCGCACCTCTTCGACCTGGACGCCGAGACGCCGGCCAACGGGTACCGCAGCCTGGTGCACACAGCCCGCTGCTGCCTGGCGCACCTGCTGCACAAGTCCCGCTACGTGGCCTCCAACCGCCGGAGCATCTTCTTCCGCACCAGCCACAACCTGGCGGAACTCGAGGCCTACCTGGCCGCCCTCACCCAGCTCCGTGCCCTAGCCTACTATGCCCAGGACCTGCTGGCCACCAACCAGCCCGGGGGGCTCTTCTTCGACGGCGACGAGGGGCTCATTGTTGAGTTCCTGCGCGAGTACGTCACTCTGCACAAAGGCTGCTTCTACGGCCGCTGTCTGGGCTTCCAGGTGAGCCCCCCACCCCGCTCCTCCGGACCCACCGTGAAGGGGCTGGGTGGCCCCCCACCTGGCCCGACAGCATGGTAGGATTACCGCAGTGGTATCCCTGAGCTCCGGGGACGGTAGATTCAGAAAGGGGAAGCCGTCTAGGGCTTAGGCGGCTGCATGGGTTGGGGGGGGTCTCAAACTTGTGGCCCCTGGGTCAGTTCCACCGTGTAGTAAGACATCGTTAACTTGCATGGCTCTTTGCGCCAGGATCCCCACACTCAGAGATTTGTCCACTCTTTGCGGTGACCTGTCTGTCCTCTGAAATCATTTGAGACCCCTCAGGAGGGTGGTTAGTACTGTTCTCAAAGGCCTCTTTATAAGAGCACACCCCATTTAGTCACACCCCGCCCCCCGAAGGCATGGGCAGGAGGGAGGGGCCTAGCTCCATTTTAGAGGCTCAAGGGGCTCTGGTCACAGCTGCTCCACGGGACCCTGGTCGGCCTGGGCTTTCTGGCTCACCTCTGGAGCTCTCACTTGACTCAGGATTTTCCGGCCATGGGGAAGGCCAAGGAGCACTTCCGAGTTGGTGACCATGAGGGAGACATGGTGGTGGCCCCACCCCAGCCACCCGCAGAGGGGTACCGTTCACCTTAACACTGAGAGGAAAGTAGCCTGGGAGCCTTTGGACTCAGAGCAAAAGTAATTTGGGGGCTCAGAATTGGGGAGGGGGGAGGGGGTCCTGGGGACTCAGAGCAGAGGCCCAACGTGCTCCTGTGTGAGGTCAGTGCTGGGTCCCCCGGGCCCCAGCCACATCGGGGAACCCCCCCGCAGGAGTATCTGGAGCTGCGTGACTCTGCAGCCCCCCAGATTCTCTCCGGGCCCGCCCCACCCCCACCCCAGGTGGGCTTGGCAGTCTCTCAGCCTTCCTTCCCCGCTTCCCCACAGAGCAGCCTGGGTGTTCCTGGGAACTTCCCTTCACCTAAGCTGACCCCCCATAAATATTGATCAGCCCAGCTGGGCCAACTGGCTCCTCCCTGTGTCCCGGCCACGACCTTGGAGTCCCCGGAGAGTGATCCTGTGGCCACCCAAGCCAGCATTCCAGGCAAAATGGCCAGGCACCGCTGTGCTCTCTGGCCCACTGGGCCCCTGGCCAGGGGCAAGGTCATGCCTGACAGCTCTTCTCTGAGGGCCCAGCTGCTATGCTATATCGCCTGTAAAATGTCAGCCCCCACAGGGCAGAAGCCTCCCGTATGGGGCTCTAGCTCAGCGCCCGGTCTCCCCTGCCCCCGCCCCCTGCCCCCCCTGCCCCCGCCCCCTGCCCCCGCGCCTAGTACCTAGCACACAATAGGGTGTAGGCCTGTATTTGTTGAATGAACAAAAGAACCCTGCTGGCCCCCTGCCCAGCTTCCTATGGCTTTTTTTCTCTGATCTTGTCTCCCCATTGTCTTTTCTTAGCGCCTGGCTCCTCCCTCAGATGCTGTCTCCCCATTTGGCTGCCTTTCTGCCGCAAGATCTCTGGCCCTGTCTGTCTCTGACCATCTCCTGTCTGTCTTCCCGCCGCCCAGGAACTGGTCCCCGTCCGCCTGGCCTCATCTCTGTCCTCGCTGACTTTCAGGAAATCCCTGCATCACCTTACTCCCAGCCCTCTATGGCTCCACCCACGTCTGGAACACATCCACATTCCTCAGGCCCTCCATGAGCGCCCTCTGCTTCTCTGGCCTTGGCCGCCACCCCTCTCCCCTCATTCACTCTGCTCCAGCCGCACAGGTTACCCCTGCCAAGCACAGGCTGCCTCAGAGCCTTTGCACTTGCCACGGCCTCTGCGGGGAGCACCCTTCCCTCGCTTCCTCTGGATCGCTCCTCCTCCAGCGCCCTCCCGGATACCCATCTAAGTAGCCTGACCCCCAGTCGTCAGTCTGTGTCCCCTCCACCTACTGTTTTTTCAAATTTTCAAAGCATTGGTCATGAAGCATTCCTTAACATCGAACATATGCCTTTATTTGCTTCCTGTCCCCTAGAGCAGTGCCTGGCACACAGTAGGAGCTCACTAAATGTTTGCTGGATGACCACGTCTCTCCCCAAACCCCGTCTCTGCCCCTCACTCGTGCCCGCCTCCAGTCCCTCCTGGGCAGCGGGTGACCCAGCGGCATCTCTCCACAGTTCACGCCCGCCATCCGGCCGTTCCTGCAGACCATCTCCATCGGGCTGGTGTCCTTCGGAGAGCACTACAAGCGCAATGAAACAGGCCTTGGTGAGTCCCGGCCAGACCCTGCCTGCAGCCTCGCCTCCCTTCCTGTCCCTCCTCCTCCTTCCACCCCCCCGACTCCCGCTGGGCCCCCTGACACCCCTGCCGACCCCCAGGTGTGGCCGCCAGTTCGCTCTTCACAAGCGGCCGCTTCGCCATCGACCCAGAGCTGCGTGGCACGGAGTTTGAGCGGATCATACAGAACCTAGATGTGCACTTCTGGAAAGCCTTCTGGAATATCACCGAGATTGAGGTGCTATCGGTGAGAAGGGGGCCTCATGAAGGCCCCACCAATGTTACAGGATGGGCACACTGGGGCCCAGAGACCCATCCCAGGCCACATCAGGCCTCGGCGGGGCTCCAGGCCTGGGACAGCGCGTGATGGTAAAGAGGGTGGGGATTGGAGAGGAGGCACGAGGGGCTGCAAGCAGCTCCTCCCCAGCGCCCCTCCTGTTCCCTCCCACCAGTCTCTAGCAAACATGACATCAGCTACCGTGAGGGTAAGCCGCCTGCTCAGTCTGCCACCAGAGGCCTTTGAAATGCCTCTGACTGCTGACCCCAAGCTCACGGTCACCATCTCACCCCCTCTGGCCCACTCGGGCCCCGGGCCGGTCCTCGTCAGGCTCATCTCCTATGACCTGCGTGAAGGACAGGTAGGAGATACAGAGCCAAGGAGCACCAACAGCCCCCCTCCCCAGAGGCCCTCCCACCTCTTGCTGCTTACCCCTGCCCCCCCCCCCCCCCGTCCTGTCTCTCTGAGCACATCCCTTTGGTGGGGTGAGGCCCAGGCAGGCCACCCCAGCCTCACCCACATCCTCCTCCCTCACCCCCTCCCCAGGACAGTGAGTCGCTCAGCAGCCTGGTGAAGTCCGAGGGGCCCCGGAGCCTGGAGCTGCGGCCACGCCCCCAGCAGGCACCCCGCTCACAGTCCCTGGTGGTGCACATCCATGGCGGTGGCTTCGTGGCCCAGACCTCCAAATCCCATGAGCCCTACCTCAAGAGCTGGGCCCAGGAGCTGGGCGTCCCCATCCTCTCCATCGACTACTCCCTGGCCCCCGAGGCCCCCTTCCCCCGAGCGCTGGAGGAGTGCTTCTACGCTTACTGCTGGGCTGTCAAGCACTGTGCCCTCCTCGGTGAGCCCCCGCCCCTCACTGTCACCCACTCCCCAGTCCTGCCGCCACCCCGTGCCTTGCGGGGAGAGAGCTCAGGCCTCAGTCTTGCACCCCCTGCCTCCCTTGCCATCTCCTCCCGCCCAGCCCTCTGCCGCCTGTTCACCCCCTCCTGCCCCACTGCTCCCCAGACCTTCTGTCTCAACCACTTCCTCCTTCTGCTTTCTGCCCCCCAACTCTAGCCCTGACACCCCATCCCCCCACCTCTCTGTTCCCGAGGACCTCTTCTCTCCTCCTACTGTTTCCCCACCCCCTGTCCTGCACTGCCAGCCTCCCGGCCCGCGCTCCAGGCCATTCTTCCAGCTCCTCTGACCTCCTGCTTCTGACCTCTCCAGATGCAGAGGGCAAGGTGCCGGTGTGCCCCACGGCACAGGGATGTGGCTCTTTTGTATGGTCAGCTGAACCCTGCCCTTCCATCTCCAGGCCTCGGCTGCCCCTCCCTCCCGAAACGGGCCCTGGTCTCCCCTTTCCCACCACCTGTCCCCCTTGTTTCTGACCTCCAGCCTCGCAAGCTTCCCAGAGCCTCCTGATGGCCACATCCTCAGTCTGCCTGGTCCCCGACCACTGTCCCCCAAGCCCCTGCCTCAGTTTACCGATCTCTAGGACTGCAGTGGGCTAGACCTTGGGGCTGGGGCCCCCATACCCCACCTCTGAGAGTCCAGTGCTCCTGGCTCAGCGCTTGAGCTCCTCCCTGCCAGGCTGACCAAGCCCCCTCCAACCCAGGCTCAACAGGTGAACGGATCTGCCTCGCAGGGGACAGTGCAGGCGGGAACCTCTGCTTCACCGTGTCCCTCCGGGCAGCAGCCTACGGGGTGCGGGTGCCAGATGGCATCATGGCAGCTTACCCGGCCACCATGCTACAATCTACCTCCTCGCCCTCCCGCCTCCTGAGCCTCATGGACCCCCTGCTGCCCCTCAGCGTGCTCACCAAGTGTGTCAGCGCTTATGCTGGTAAGGCTGCCACCCGCGGAGCTGGGCGCCTGGGCAGGGCTTGGGTGCTGGAGTCCTGCAGGGATGGGGGCTAGCGCCCAGTCCCCCGGGGCTCAGGAAGGGAAATCTGAGACTCCTGGTCCCCACTGAAGCCATCAGATATCCTTGGGTCCCCGGGGGCACAGAGGCCTGAAGTTCCAGGTGTTGAGACTGGGCCTCAGCCCTCCACACATACTCCACAGGTGGAGAGACAGAGGAGCACTCGGACTCGGACCAGAAGGCACTGGGCATGATGGGGCTGGTGCGGCGGGACACAGCCCTGCTCTTCCGAGACCTCCGCGTGGGCGCCTCCTCGTGGCTCCACTCCTTCCTGGACCTGAGTGGGCACAAGTCCCACACGAGCTCAGTGCCCACGGCAGGTGAGTGAAGCCCTCCCCTCACACACCCACTCGGGGTGGACAGCAGGGACAGCCGGATACACCGAAAGTCCTGGGGGGAGGCGAGTGGCTGTGTCCTCGGGTGCTCAGGGAAGTAGAGATCACATTCTGGCTCTAACCCCCTATTTGGCGCTGGGGACTACCACACAGCCTTGCTTTTCCACGACGCTCCACATCCTAGAATTTCCAGGACTTCTGGTCTGCCAGGTCATCTCAGAACTCCTAGGAGCTACAGGGGGTAGCCTTCCAAACAGCCCATCCCAGAAAGGAACCCCAGGATATAACTCAGAAGGCCTGCCCCATGTGTCAATTCTTGGTCCCAAGAATGCCACTCAAATCCCTTGATTTGAGTGGGGGGAGTCCAGCCCTCCTAGATTCTTCCCAGACTTGTAACAGAGACACCTGGGGGTAATGCCCCACTCCGGGGGCTGGCCTAGGAGCCTGGGCTCGGAGAGATCAGCAGACTGACTGCACAGACCTCGGTCAGTGGGAGAGATTCCCAGCCTCGGGTGGGTGGCAGGATCCTCACGCAGTCAAAAATCACTAACATCCAGGGATCTGTTTTTCCCCCCACAATTTTTTTTAACATTTTAATGATTTTGAAGTACAGCCAACCCATTTTGTATCTTCAGCATGCCAACAGTATTTTCTGAATAATAGTGCGTGTTCAAAAGAAGACAGATACCATTCCTATTCAGAAAATTGTTCCAACTGAGTGTGTCTTACTTGAACTTTTTAAATTTTAGGATATTCAGATGGATACAAATACACACAAAAACAAAAGGGATTTGAACCGTGAACCATTGAACACTGGGGCTTTCCCTAAAGGTTAGAGGTGACACGTGCAGCCCCTAGAGGCCCACAGTCGAGCAACCTACGGGGTGACGGGGGCCAGGTACCCTATCTGTGAGCCTTGCTTTGCTCCTCCGTGAAATGAGGATGGTAAGAGGACCTGCCTCATGAGGTTGTTGTAAGGACTTCATGCAACTATTTGTGCCAAGCACCCAGCACAAACCCGACACCCAGTAGGTGCTCCTAGCAGATGCTGGCACCCCTGACAGGCTGCGCCCCGTGACTCCCGTCAGTGGTTCCGTTCCGGTGACCCTCTGGGTCACGGGGCACTTAGGCAGTTACTCTCATATCGTCTTACATCTTGCCTTCGTGGATTTATATAGACGAGTTCAAAAAGAAAAGATACCTGCAAAAGGCAGGGTCCTGGCCCCAGTGGTAAGCAGCGTAGGTCGGGTCAGATTAATGGAGCGGAGGCTAAGGTGGGCACTCCACGCAGCCCGAAGCGCGTCTTCGGCCTCCGCAGGGCACTTGCTTGTCCAGTCACTCAAAGGTAAGGGATAAAACTAAAGAACATGAAGGAAATGTGGAGAGCAGATCTGTGTGGCTGCAGGTGTGGGATCCCTGGGAATCGAATAGGCTCCCAAGACTCTCTTTAGCTCCCTGTGAACGTGGCCTGCTCACGTGGGCCTGCTCACTATTCCACTGTTGACACCCTCTGTGTTGAGTGGCCCTCACAGGTTGGCTGGGGCCCCGTGCTGGGGTCAGGGAGGCGGCTGGAACAAGGCACCAGGCCTAGTAATAAAACATGAGGATAGCGTGTGACCTCCCAGGGGGCAGCAGTGCCTCCTCCCACCGAGTCCTCACCAACTCCTATGAGGTAAGGACTCTTTATCCCCTCTTTGTACAGAGGAGGAAACTGAGGCTCCCAGAGGTAAACTGACTTGCATTTCACCCTCCCGGTCACCACACGCTCGCACGCACACACGCGCGCACACACACACACACCTCCACCACCACGTGACTCCTCCCACCTCCCCCTTGGAGTTGCAGCCTGGGGCACCTGGGGCTCCCCACCCATCCCTGAGGACGGGCGCCTGGGGGGAACACTCGGCCTCCACAGCCTAACACACAGCTCCTCCTGCAGAGGTCACTGCCCTCCCCCCCGACCTCTCCTGCCCACCACGCACACCCAGCCCACACAGCCCAGCTGAGCTGTGGCCCCCACTGGCCACCTGCCCCTGCTCCTCTTGCAGAGTCAATGCGGCGCAGCGTGTCCGAGGCAGCCCTGGCCCAGCCCGAGGGCCCGCTGGGCACGGACTCCCTCAAGAGCCTGACCCTACACGACCTGAGCCTAAGGGGCAGCTCTGAAACGTCGAAAACCCCGGAGCTGTCCATGTCTGCGGAGACACTTGGCCCCTCCACGCCCTCCGACGTCAACTTCTTGGTTGGCCCAGACGACGCACCCGAGGCCGCTAAGGCACAGGAGGAGCTGAGCACCAAGGACAGAGGCTGCGGCTTGCGCTCCTCCTTCCCTGAGGGTTTCCACCCCAGGCGCTCCAGCCAGGGCACCACCCGGATGCCCTTCTGCTCCTCGCCCATCGTCAAGAACCCCTTCATGTCGCCGCTGCTGGCGTCTGACAGCATGCTACAGAGCCTGCCGCCCGTGCACATTGTGGTGAGCGCCAGATTCGGACAGTGCGCTGGGCGGGGAGCAGGGCGAGCAGGGGCGGGCAGGGGCAGGTGCACCTGCGGAAGGGAGCCCGGGAGCGAGAGAGCGGAGGGGTGGGGGTGGTAAGGTGGCCTGGCTGCCGGCCGAAGGGAAGGGAGAGCCGTGCCACCAGGAGGGAATGCCCGGGGACCGGAGGGCTGCAGGGAAACCAGGGCTGCTATTTCCTCTCGCGATCGGGAAGGGGAAAGAGGTGGTGGGTCTGGGGGGCGAAAGGGGCGGAGATGCTGGGCCGAGGCTCAGTCTCCCACTCCCCGCCCCCTCCCCTCGTTCCCCTGCCCCGTGCCCCACCCCCGCCGTCCCGCAGGCCTGCGCGCTGGACCCCATGCTGGACGACTCGGTCATGTTCGCGCGGCGGCTGCGCGGCCTCGGCAAGCCCGTGACGCTGCGCGTGGTGGAGGACCTGCCGCACGGCTTCCTGAGCCTGGCGACGCTGTGCCGCGAAACACGGCAGGCGGCCGCGCAGTGCGTGGAGTGCATCCGCCTCATCCTCGCTCAGCCCGCCCCGCCCGCAGCGCCGCCGGTCTGAGCCCCGGCCCGGGCCGGGCCGCGCGGGCAGCTGGGGCTGCGGGGGGCGACACTAAAGGCCTCTTGTTCCCATCTGAGCCGGCCTCCGTGGTGAATGCGCCCCGGGTTAGGCGGCGGGGACGTCCCCCCCCCCAGTCGAGGGGCTCCCGGTCCCCTCCAGCCCTTCCGTCGGGCCGGGCGCGCGAGGGGCAGTATGTGCCTTAAGGTGGGAGGACGGCTGGGGGGGAGGGGCGGGGGCCCAAAGCCGAGACCCTGCCCTGAGGGGTGGGGGGCGCGCACCAACCAGTCTCCGTAGACAGCTGGAGCTGCACTCCATCACCGCCTTCTACTGCTGCTGTGACCGCCGCAGGGTGGGGGCCTGACCCTACCCGCCAAGACGGTTTGTTTTTGTTCCTTTGTAAATAAAAGTATTTAATTAGTTCGGCCTCTTGCAAATAGGGTCGGGTGTCGCCCACCAGGGGGCAGCATCGGACTCTGCTGCTGGGATCTGAGCAGCCTGGCAGTAGAAAGCTGGGAGCCCAACTTCTGGGTCCTGAGGAACGAGCCGACTGCGGGCTCGGATTCCTGGGTGCGGAGGGATTGGACGCCCCTACTAACACAGACCACCTCCCCTTCAGACTTAATCCACGTGATGTGCCAGATGGCCCTGGGTTCTCAGCTACTCCCCTTTGCAGACCTAGCCCCAGCACCCACCCAGAAAAGAAAACCCAAACGCCCTAGAGAACTGCAGCAACTATATCAGGAAACCAGAAACAAAACTGATCACCCCAAATACTGGAAGCCCAAGCTCTCCTGAGCTGTGACAGTCACTCAGTCCCTCAACCAAGACTCTGAGGTCTTGTCCTTTTGTAGGCCCTGGGTTTGGAGCAGAGATGATTTCTATCCAGGGCCTGTCTTCAAGGGACTCAGGGAGAATGGGCAGAGAGACCCAGACACAGCATGTCACAGTTCCCCCAGGTTCCATCTGGTAATCAAGGAGGGCTTCATAGAGGAGGTGATCTGAATTTGACCTTAAGGGATAAGTGTAAGTCTGCTAGGCAGAAGAAACATGCAAAGTTGTGAGAGCCACTGCACAGTTATCAAAGCCTCTGCCTGGCCAGAAGGTCAGGTACAAAGTGGGAAGTGGCCTGGGGGGCCTGGAGCAGTCAGCAAGAGCAGATCCTGAAGGGCCTGGAATACAATCTGGACTGAACTGGAGGGCAGTGGGAGCCACAAAAGGGCTTTGAGCAGGGGAAGGACAGGATCAGCTAAGGCACTGAAAGGGCCTGCTGGGACCCTGGGGGATGGACTGAAAGGGGCAAGACTGGAGTCCTGGAGGCAGAGGAGGCTGGGGACAGGGAAGACAAGGCCTGAGCTGGGGCAGAGGCCATGAGGGTAACTGACGTTGAAGAGGACTTATTGTGGGTGGAGCAGTTGGGGATGAAGATGGCACTCAGGCTAGCCATGGGAGCAGGTGGACGGTGAGGCTGTGTCTTTACTGGGAAGAGGCTCTGGTGTGTACAAGGAGGGTGGCCGTCTACTGAGAGCTGTTTTGCACATGGAGAGATCAAAAAGTCTCTGTGAAGCAATGCAGGGGGGCATCCCGGAGGCAGCAGGGGGCAGGAAAGCAGGCTGGTTGCTCACTTCTGGCTGGAGCTGAGGGACTAGAACCTTTCCAGGAAGAGTGGACAGGTGGGATGAGCAGAGGACCAGGACAGAGAGAGCCCTGAAGGCCACTGCCCCCAGGAAAGGGGTGGGCAGTAAAAGGGGAATCAGTTCTGGAGGGTTCTAAGGAGCAGCCGGAGAGAGAAGAAGCTAACCAGGAAACAAGAGATTTCAGGTGGGAGGGAGTGGTTGGGGTGAGATGAGGATGGAAATATTATCCTCACGCCTCAGCAGGGAGCAGGTGGGTCCTTGGTGACCTTGTCCAGAGCTATTGCAGGGCCGGCCATGGGATGTGGGCAGCCAGACATGGAGGGCTGAGGAGGGAGCCATAGCCCAGAACTCTCCCTGAAGGTCTTGTTCCCCCTGTTGAGCTCATAGGACCTCTTGTTCATCTCTCCCAAACAGTCATCCACCCACCAACCCGCTCGTATTTCCTGTCCCCTGTAGCCCAGGCCAGAACTCTGGGTCTTGTCCTGGACAGCCCCTCATCCCATAGCCCATCAAGCCCCATATTCTATTGTTTCTGCCTCCCGAACCTCTCTCTGCCTTATCCCCTTGGTCTCTGACCTAATCCACGCTTCATCTTCTCCTGCCTGGGTGTCTGCTCAAGCCACCTTCTGGGCTACTGGCAGCGTCCAGTCTCGTTTCTCCAGTTCCAGCTCCAGCTCTGACCTCATCTTCCCCTGCTCTAAACCCTTCCATGGCTCCCCACGACCACCCCACCCCAGGACAAAGTCCAAGCTGCCAAGGCTGGCCTTGCCCACTTCATCCTCTTCCAGCCTTATAGTTACCCCACCGCAAGGACCTGACTGGCGTCCTTCTTGGGCACCTACACAGAGTAATACTCCCGCATACCTCCCTTTCTTCGCTTGTGCTGAAACACCTTCTCACATGCTCTTCTCCTTTGCTTGGCACCTCCTGCCCCTCCAGGATCCAGCGCCAATGTCCCCTCCTCTGGAAACCCTTTCCTGATCCAGCAAAGCCTAAAGAGACTCTCCCCACCTCGGCACACCCCTGCCCATCAACGTGTCTGTCCTCCCCGGGATCTGACCGGGGATCCTCGAGGGCAGGGCCTAGGCCTGACTCATCTTGGTCACCACCGTCGTCCAGCACAGGGCCTGGCACATCGGAAGCCTCGGGAAACGTTTGAGTAATAGGTGGCTGAGTGTGTGATGAGCGAGCGAGTGAGTAGCAACAGAAGCTAATGGGAAAGCCAGTGAGTGGGAGAGAGAATGAGGGCAGGAGAGACTGAACGGATGGGTGTGCAGGCCAGGTAGGCGCAGCCGAGAAATCAGGTTGAGGCTGAGAGGAATGGAAGGGAGACATGACTGTCTGGGACTCAGTTTCCCCAACAAAGCAAAATGCGCAGTCGCCCGGGCTAAGCGGCCCCCTCCGCCTTCAACCCCAACAAACCTCGCCGTTTCCCCTCCGAACTACGTCCAGAATCCCAGTACTGGGCGTGCTGGAAAGGGCTTACCGACTGGACCCGCTGAACCTGTTTCCCTCCCAAGCCGCTCCAGCCTCTGGGAGGCGCCGCGGGATTCCCACCCCCAGGTGCCCGGCCTATTGGCTGCCTGGCAGAGACTAGCGGAGACTGGCGTCTTCCAGAGCCTATCGCTGTCCGGTTTAGGCCGTGGGCTCCGCCTACCAGGGAAACGTGCCCCAAGTGGTCCTGGGCGATAGGAGGCGGAGCGTCTATTGGCTGGAAGATAGTGACTGACGTCATGGGTAGCTTATCACAGCCAGCCTCCGGAGGAGCGCTCCCAGTTCAGGCCCGCCTCTGGAAAAACGCAAAGGGGTGGTAGCCGAGGGCGTGGTGGATGGCAGAAGCGCCCCGGAAGTGGGGTCCGGCCGCTCGCGCAACTCGCTGGCCTCATCATTGGGTCCTAAAGGAGGATGGGGACTTGAGAAGTCTGGACTCCGTGGTCCTGAGGGAGGAGGGGCTGGGGATCTGAGGGAGGAGGGACAGAGGAACCTAGACTTCAGGGTCTGAGGAGCATCTGAATGGTTGGATCTTGAGGAAGGAGGGAGCTGGGAACCTGAAAGGTCGGGGTGTAGGGACGGGGACTCCCAAGAGTCGCTGGCCTGCCCCGGGATGACGGATTTGAGGTTTCAGATTTTATGTGGCTATTTATGGGATTGGAGCCAGGCCTTGTCCCCAGGCAAGAGTTCTGGGTCCCGTGAGGTGGGGCTTAGAATAGAAATGAGGAGGAGGAGGCTTAGGGGAAGCTCTGGCCTCGGTGTGCCCTTTCCACCCCCACCCCCACCCCCACCCCCGGAAAGGGAAGCCAGGGTGCTGTCTGCCAGGGGAACCCAGAGCGGGAGGAGACTTGAAACTCACATGGAGACAAAGAGAAAAACATTGATACCAAGAGAGATTAAAATAGTAAAAACAATAATTATAAGGGAGCTCTCTCTTGTATGGCGTGGACTGTGTGTGGCCCCGGTTCTATGCGAAGCATCTCACATAATTATCGCATGTCTTCCTCATTACAGTTCTAAGAGATCAGTTTATTATAATCCCCATTTTACAAGTGAGAAAATTGATGCCCAGTGAGGAAGAATCAAGATGCAAATGTGAAGAGACAGGAGAGACACAAAACACAGATGGAGATAAACAGGCAAAGAGATAAAAACAGGCCCAGAGAGGATAGAAAAGGTAGACAGCAAACAAAAGAGAGGGGCTGCAAGCGGGGACTCCTGGGGTGGGGTAGGGGGCTGGGGCCTAGGACTCCTGGGTCCCAGGACTCCTGGGTCCCAGGGTTGGAAGGACCTAGGACTGGGGCTTTCAAGTATCTCCTCTCCTGATTTCCAAATACCAGACTTGTCCAACCCTTCTCACTGTGGGCGTTGGACCTGGTTGGGGTCAAAAATAGTGATTAGGAGGGGGCAGGCGTGTCATTATCCTATTAGGAGATGATAAGAAAATGATTCATGGGGATGCCCCCAGCCTGGGAGGGGCCTTTCCCCCATGGCCTCTGTTGTTTCATCTGGACAGATTGGGCCTCAGAAAGGACTGGGGAGGGGCAGGGTCCTCTCTGTCCCTCTCCACCACTGCACCTCCATCTCTCAGAACTGTCACTAAGTCCCACCATGGAGATGAGTGGGCCACCGTGGGGCATCTCTCTGGGCCTCTCTGCTTTCCCCCACACCTTGAACCAATGCCCACCAGAGGTCCTGGCACATCACAGGAGCTCAGCAAATGCGTATCGAATGGATGGACAAACCTCTCTGGGCAGCTATTCCTCTGTCCCCGTCCTGACCATCTCTCTGTGTCCCCATCATGTTTCTCAGCCTCTCCCTCGCCTCACGCATCTCCTCCCACCTTCCCTTTCACACAGGTGTTTCATCCGAGGACACAGGGCCCCCTATCCCCAGTAAGAAGAAACTGAGGCTTTGGGGAACCTGGGTGGATCAGTCGGTTGAACATCCAACTCTTGATTTCGGCTTGGGTCATGATCTTGGGGTCCTGGGATCAAGCCCTGTGTCGGGCTCTGTGCTCAGCTGGGAGTCTACTTGAGATTCTCTCCCTCTCCCTTGGCCCCTTCCCCGCTCAAATAAATAAATAAATCTTATAAAAAGGAAGAAAAGGAAGAAGGAGGAGGAGAAGAAACTGAGGATCATTTTGGGAGAAGTCACCCTCCCAGGGTCACCTGTGGGACATGAAAAGGAGGAGCTGAGAGGGGTTCTCAAGACCCCAAATACAGACACACCCCTGGCATCTCGGAGTCAGAAATGTAAGATCACACCAAACATGTGCCCTCAATACCTGCTTAGTGGGATCTTCATTTGCACCCACACAATCAGAGAATCACATGCACCACGCGCACTCACCCACAAACACAAACATAAACATCAGCACACAATCACATAATCACCCTTACTGACAACACACACAGAAATCTCCTATTCTGGGGTGCCTGGGTGGCTCAGTCATTGGGCGTCTGCCTTCGGCTCGGGTCATGATCCCGGGGTCCTGGGATCGAGCCCCGCATCGGGCTCCCTGCTCCGCGGGAAGCCTGCTTCTCCCTCTCCCACTCCCCCTACTTGTGTTCCCTCTCTCGCTGTGTCTCTCTGTGTCAAATAAATAAATAAAAATCTTTAAAAAAAAAAAAGAAATATCCTATTCCACATGCAAATCAGACACCCCAGGTATGCAATTATACGCCCAGCCACAGGCAAGCCACTCATTCAAACCCAGCCAGGACCACGAGAAGACTTGGTTTCCTTCTCAACTGTATCTCCAGCAGCTAGAACAGCACCTTGCTCTCATCAGCCGCAGAAACACAAAATGTTTCCGAGTGTCAGGCACAGTTCTAAGCCCTTCCCGTGAACTAACTCATCGAATCCTCGCAACCACCCTATTTGCCACCACTCATTTTAAAGATGGACACACCAAGGTCCAGGCAAGCTTAGTGATTGGCTAAAGTTTTCATGGCCAGGAAGAGGCTATGAGAATTTGAACTCAGGTTTTCTGGCTCTGGAACCCATCACACGAGGCTCCTATTCAATAAATCACTCCTGCCTTAATCCAGTTGGAGTTCTAGAACCATGACAACCGACCACACCTGAACCAGATGCACAGTGGGCGGGCGGGGTGGGGAGATGCACAGTGGGTAGAATTTCAGGAAGGCAATATAGACACACAAATAGAAAAGACCCCCCAGAACACACAGAGACATGGGGCAACCCCCACAGGGACACACAGCACCCAGAGAGAGACGCACACACCACACGCAGAGACACAACACACCCAAACCCAGACACGGTGTCCCACCCAGAACTCCACTGAGCTCCTGTTCTGCTCCCAGCCCCACTGGGCTGGCCCTCGAGGAAGCAGCAGGCTCAGGATGGGAAGAGGGGACAATCTCACTTGTCTGCTCTGCCTGACTGGTTCCACGAGGGCCATGGATGGCACCACCCACCTTATGAAACCCGCATTGGGCAACTGGACCCAGACCTGACCTGGACTCTTGGATTCTGGAGCGAAAGGGGCTGGGAGCCTGAATTCCTGGGTTCTGAGGGAATAGGAGCTGGGTGCCCCCCCAATCATGGATTCTAGGGGAGAGGAGGATGGGGATTGGGACCTGGACTCTCAGATCCTGAGGAAGAAGAGCTGGAGGCCTGGGATCCTGGGTTCTGGAAAAAGAGGGGCCAGGGACTTGGATTCCTCTCCTCTGTCTTTTAAGGCAGGGTTCCAGAGTTAGCAGATAAAAATACAGGACACCCAGTTAAAGGTGAATTTCAGATGAACAACAAATACCTTTTTTAGTATAAGTATATCCCAAAGATGGCATGGAACATACTTACGCCAAAAAAATGTTGTTGTTGTTGTTGTTGTTGTTGTTGTTGTTTGCCTGAAATTTACATTTAACTGGGCATCCTATATTTTATCCAGCAACGCTGTTGAGGGGATGGATGCCAGGTGCTCGGAGACAGCCATGGCCACTGGTCAGGCCCCAGGCCCCTGCTCTTCCTGCCCCTGCCCTCTTCCTCACCCCTAAGCAGGCCACCTCACAGCTTCCCCACCCGCTTTCCTCATCTACATGAGTTGCTGTCTAATTGCAGCCCCCAGGCTGTGTCAGAGTGGGGAGAGGAAACCCGAGGACAACTCGGGTTGTCATCCTGGGAGCCCTGGGGTCCTCAGAGATGACTGACCCTGAGTCACCTGCAGATCATGGTCTGGCAAGCTGGGGGATGGGGCCCTGGGGCTGCCTCTGTGGGGAGGCCTGGAGATGGAGATGTGGGGATGGGAGGCAGAGACCCGGGGACGAGGGCAGGAGACACACAGCTTGGGGGAACAGAGACTCAGACATGGGGAGACAGAGAACCAGAGCAACTTGGAAACAGACTGGCACAGATCAGGAAAGAGATACAGAGCTAGTGAGGCAAAGATGCAGAGAAGGGGGCACAGGGACACTAGACCAGAAGTGGAGAGAAGATGTTCCTAGACATTCAGGCTCCTGGACCAAGTGACAGACATGCACCAGAAAAACACTGAGTGCCACCCAGCAGTCTGGGGATAAGGAGAGCGAGCCATCTGGGTGGTGCCGGGAGACCAAGGCTTGGGTCCTGCTGTGGGTTGGATTGGGAGGTGAGGAAAAAGCTGGGATCCCAGGCGGATAGGGTGATCCACCTGCCATCACCCATACCCATTCCCAGTGGGGTGACACCACCTTCTCTGCAGGTGACACCCCAATTTTCCAGCGCCTACATTTTTGGGGTGACACCTGTGCTGGAAACCCCACCCAACTCTAATGCTGCTTCCCTCACTGAGTCACTTCCAACCCTGCCAGGCCTGTTGGGGGCAGACTTTGGTGACTCAGGAGCCCAGCATCAAAAATCCCAGGACCCCTGCACACTCAGGGGCGCAGCCTAGCCTAACCCAAGAGTCTACACCCCTAGCCAGAATCTGAGCCCCTCTCCCTCCTCTGTTAGGGGCCCAGATGAAGCCCCAGCCCCTCCTCCCTCAGACCCAGGAGTCCGGCCCCCGCCCCCCCATCTGCTCTGTTACCCCCCCACCCCCAGTCCTGGGCCACATCCATCTCCTTCCAGAACCACAGTTTCTCGGTTCCCAGCCTCCTCCCTTCCCAGTTTGAAGGTCGAGTGAGTTGTATATATTTACTTTGGTTTCAGCATGAGTCACCCCCAAAACACACTGCCCCCCATGGGCCTGGTGGCCCCAAATGGGAGGACGGTGCCCCCTCTTCCAGGGAAGTGGGAACCTCACTCAGGGGGAAAGGAGAGGCCCTCACAGGGGAGCCCCCACTGCACTCTCCTGCACCCCCCATTCCTTCCTCCACCTCCCTGCCTCTCCACTTTCCACCTCTGTGTCTCTTCTCTGAATCTGGCTCCTCTCTCTGCTGTTTCTCCCCCAGATCTTTGTCCCTCTCTGTCTCGGCATCTCTCTCTCCATCTCTCTATGTCTTCGTCTCTGTCCATCTCTCTGAATCCCCTTCTCTCTCTCCCGCCTGGGCCTCTCCCCTTCTGTCTCTGTGTCCCCCATTCCCTCCCCGTCTCTCTGTCGTTCCTCTCTTTGGGTCTCTGCACTGTGGCCCAGCTGCGCCCCTTGAGCCTCCCCTCTGCCTTCTCTCCCCTCACCCCGTCTCTCCCTGCCTGCTCCCCTTTCTGTCTTCCCTCCCAGCTCTGCATTCCTGGCCCCCTCCCTGATTTCCTCGGTCCCACAAGAGCTGGAGGGGAAAAGGGGGGATGGGGGATGGAGAGCCAGGGAGGGGAAGTTCCTGTGGGGGGAAGAGGGTCAGCCAGACCGGCTGGGCTCCCTGGGCACCTCTGTCAGAGCCCCACCCAGGGCTGTGTGGCCCGCCCCAATATAAGCAGCTCCTGGCCAGAGACAGAACACAGTGCCTGGCTCACCCACACCTGTCTGCATCATCGCCGTTGCTGTCTCCTGCAGGTAGGAGCATCTGCCCACAGCCTCTTCTCTGTGTCCCCACCCCCCCCACCCCCCGCTCCCCTGACATCTCTGTCCCTTGCATATCTCTGACTGTCTCGGTGGACACTTCTGTCTTTCTCAATGCCCTCCATGTCCACCTTCTCAACCTCAGTGGCGCTGGGTTGAATCTGGAAGTCCTGGGGCCCAGCGCGGCCTCTACTAACCCCCTTGGCCTGGGCTGTTGGATGTGGGGCATTTCTCTTCACCTCTCTGAGCCTCAGTGTTCCATCTGCGAAATGGGCTTTCAGAGAAGTCAAAGCCCTGGGCAGGTGTGAGTGTTACTGGTGGCATCTCTCTGGGCACCTGGCTCTGATCTCTTTCTCCCCTTGTCTCTGACTCCGCCTGTCTCTGTCCCCTGGTCTCTGTCTCCAGCTCTACCTCTGGTATGGGGAAGGTCCTGTGGGGTCTGTCGGGCAGCGGTACAGAGATGGGCGAGTTTCTCGCCCCCACCCCATACATCCCTACTCCATGTTTCTCCCAGCTGGCAGGCTGACTTGGCCTCTTTCTCCCCAGTGCCCTTCCCCCTGAGAACCCAGCCCCCAGTGCCCCTGCTCCTTGCCCGCCCCTCCCCCAGTATCCAGCAACCTTTGGACAGACTCAGCCACTGTCACCGCGGCCACCTCTGCTGTCCCCAACACCGCCACCTCCTCAGGGCCAGCAAGATGCAGTTTGAGATGCACGACAACGTGAAAGGCAAAGGTGGGATCACTGGAACCCTTCCAGTCCCTGGAACCTGGCCGCTTCCCTCCCCTGGGCGCCCTGGCTTCGAAGACAGATGGCGCCTGATTGCATCCCAGAGACCCCTGGAAATGCGGGAACCCAGCTCCCCAGGCGCAGACGTGGAGGAGGTGGCGCACTTCTCGCCCCGCCCGGATGTGGCACCCACCCTTCCCCAGACTTGCAGGAGTTCCCCACCCACAGCCCAACCAGATGTGCAGGAGGCAGTGGCGATGGGGACAGACTGGGGTGTCAGTGCCCAAACGTGGTGGAAAGGAAAGGGGGGTGCAGTGGTGTCCTCTCCGTGGGCGGCCTGGTGGCCCCGCCCAGACTGCCCGGCAGAGGCAGGGGCGGCAGGGATGTGGGGTCCGGGAGGGGTTGTCAGGCTGCCCGCTGACCCTGGCCCACCACCTTCGCAGCCATGTCCTACCCAGTGACCAGTCAGCCCCAGTGCGCTAGCAGCTGCTACCAGACCCAGCTCAGCGACTGGCACACGGGACTCACGGACTGCTGCAACGACATGCCCGTCTGTGAGTGCCGGCGGCTCCCTCCGGGGGGCGGGACCAGGCCCCACGAACCCCACGCCCCCTCCCTTCCTTAGACCCTGAATCCCCACACTCTGGCCCTCACCCCTTCCTCCCACCTCCAACACTCCCCGGGATCCTGACCTCACCTCTTCCAACGTCCCCTTGCACCCTCAACTTTCCCCGTTGTGGCCCCAGCTCCCCCTCCAAAACCCTATCTCCCATCCTCCAAACCACCCCCGCTGGGAACCCTTCATTCCCTCCGGGACCCTCGACTGGGCGCCGCGGAGCATCGGCCTCGCCTCTCCCCCAGGCGCCTCTCCCCGGTGGGCCCCGCTCTGACTGCTCCGCGCCCGCCCCCAGGTCTGTGCGGCACTTTCGCCCCCCTGTGCCTCGCCTGCCGCATCTCCGACGACTTCGGGGAGTGCTGTTGCGCGCCCTACCTGCCCGGAGGCCTGCACTCCCTGCGCACGGGCATGCGGGAGCGCTATCACATCCAGGTGCGTGCGGGTCGCGGGGCCCGGGCGGGGACGGACCTCCTGGGACCCAAGGCGGGGCTCCTAACTCTCTCTCCCCCAACCCTCTAGGGCTCCGTCGGGCACGACTGGGCGGCCCTCACCTTTTGTTTGCCCTGCGCCCTCTGTCAGATGGCGCGGGAATTGAAGATCCGGGAGTAAAGCAGCTCCACGCGCCTCCTCCTTTTCCACCTGTCACGCCCGGCCCCCTCTGCCCCCTCGGCCCCCTCTGCCGCCTCGTGGGAGGGCCTGCCCCTCCGCCCTATCCCGCTACCAGAAATACACCCACAATAAAAACCTGAAAACCAACTCCGCCTGCATTCTTTTTGTCCCAGGGAAGGAATCTGGGTGGAGAAGGTTTGGTGAGGGTTGTGGGGACACAGGGAAGATGTCTAGGTGTGGAAGGATGCCAGGGTCAGATCCTTGACCCCAGCCTGCTGTGTATGACATTGGCAAGTCTTACCTCGCTAAGCCAGGGGGTCCTCATTAACAAAGTGAAACCACTAACCCCTTAAGCTGCCCAACCGAAGCTCTGCGGGGATCCTGAAAATAAGCAAAACCAGAAAAAGCTCCAAGAAAAAATTTAGGAGAGCCCCTTCCCACCCCTACTAAGTCAATACCTATGGACTCTTGGCCTACACACAATCCTAACAGGTTTGGGGTGGGGGGGTCCTTTGTCTCCAAAGCAGAGAACTGCCAGGTTTAAGGCTCCCTGGAGCTGAAACTAATCCTTAAGGATCACCCAGTTCTCTTTATTGGAAAAGCGACTAGCAGATTAAGAAAATCTAGTCTCAAAATTGGGCAGAGCAAGGATCTGATCTCAACTCTTGCCACTTACTAGGCGTATTATCTTAGTCAATTAATAAGCCTCTCTGAGCCTGTTTCCTCCTCTGAGGATAATCCCTAATATGTCATATGGCTACTGTGTGAGCAAGAGACAGAACAGATGGAAAGACCAAAGAGTGAGCTTAATAAACTTGTTAGTATTATTATGTATAATAACACTACACTATTCTGTTATTTGTATTGTTTGCTGTTATTCTCGCTCTCTCTCTCCATCTGTGTATCCAACCATCAAGTGACATCTTTACTAGGAGTATCTAATGGGCATCTCAAATTTAAAACCTAACTCCAGGGGTGCCTGGGTGGCTCAGTTGGTTAAACGTCCGACTCTTGATTTTGGCTCAGGTCATGATCTCAGGATCTGAGAGAGCCCACGTTGGGCTCCCTGCTGGGCATGAGACCTGCTTAAGATTCTCTTTCCCTCCCCCACCCTGCAAGTACTCTCTCCCTCAAATAAATAAATAAATAAATAAATAAATAAATAAATAAAACCTAACTCTAGATTCCCCACCCAAAACCTGCTACTCCCAGGCTCCCCCTCTCAGGAAATAGCAAACCCCATCTTTCCAGCTGCTCAGTCACTTTATTACCCAATGTCCCAACCTGTCAACTAGTTTCGTTAGTTCTACTTTCAGAATATATCCAAAACCTCACTTCTCCCTACTCCGCTGCCCCCACCTTGTTCCAGCCACCCTCCTCTTCAGCCTAGACTAATGCAGTGGCTCCTCACTGGGCTCTGTGCCCTAACTCCATATCTTTAGTTTCCTCCCACAGAGAAGCCCTGTGAACACCTGAGTTAGGTAGGTCACATCCCTCCTGCCCTCAGAAACTTCTCATGGCTCTTCCTGCATAGAGTTCAAGCCAGAGCCCTCACTGTGGCCCAAGGACCTGCACCATCTGCTTCCTGCTTCCTCTGTGCCCTTCTCTCCTCCTTATTCCCTCTGACGAGTCTCGTGGTTGTTTCTCCAATGCTAGCCATGCTCCCACCGCAGGGCCTTTGCACTAGCCGTTCCCCTGACTTGGAATTCTCTTCCCTCACATGTCCCTATGGCTCATTCCTGCACTTCTGCTCACACACCATCTGAAGAGAGAGGCCTTCCCTTCTACCTTATCTTCCATAGCGAGTACCGACCCCCCCTTCCCCTCCTTCATCACCTTGTTTTTCTGGCCATATATCAACATACCGCATCATTTGCTTATTTATTATCTGGCTCCCCGCTGGTTTGTCAGCTCCATGAGGGCGGGGACCTCATTCACAGCTGTGTTCCCAGCACCTAGAACAGTGTGGAGCCCATTGCAGGTGGAGAGGAGTGATCACAGGTGGGAGCCATGGACGCAGAAAAGGGACATGATTTTAGAGGTAATTGGGGGAGGGGGCAATGGACAGACAGGCTTGCATCAGAATCTGGGCTGTTAATCTGCCCTGAGTCCTTAGGCAAGGGGCTTAGTTTCCAAATCTGCAAAATGGGGGCACAAACCTGTACCTCTCAGCATTGATGTGGGGAAGAGTAAAAGACACACCAAGCACCCAGCACTCACTACCTGGAATGCTGTAGGCCCTTGGTGAAATCCCCCCCACCCCTTTTCCCGAAATCCTTAGGGCATTGATGGCCATACACAGACCCCTGAATCCAGACCTTCAGGCTCCCATGCTCAGGCTTTCTCTCACGCTCCTGGAGCCTCTTGCATTCAGGTATGTGGATAGCAGAGCAAGGTGCCTGCTGAGGGGCTAAGTGGAGGGACAGTGCTATAGGGCATTCATAGAGGAGCATCCGCACGCCATGGACAGCAGCTGGAGAGGGCGGCTCTGCGTCCCAGGGACAGGGTCCAGTCACAGTGCAAATGCTCTGCCCCGGAAGGCAGTCACAGGCTGGTGGCGGGAAAGAGACCTTACCAAAGGTCTGATCAGAACGCAGACGAGTCTTGAAGAACCACCTTAGCTCCTTCCTGGTGGTGCAGGATGACCGCTCCACTGGGACTGGAGACTGGCCTGGGACTCCCCGAGGCAGCACGCCCTGCTTCTGGTGAGCTTCCTGGGTGGGAAATTGTGCCTGACCCCTGGCAGAAACTGGGTATTTCAAACACCTGCCCCTAGCGCCCGCTCTGTGCTGGGACAGCGCTCAGCTAGGTGGGCTAAGGAAGAATGTGCACGATGCCCCTTTTGCTCTCTCTGTGGCCTTGTCTCCTCCTTATTCCCTTATTCCCGGGGCCTCTCTCCTCAGGGGGTGAGAGGGCCTGGTGGTCAGGCATGTGGATTTGAGTCATGGGGCAGCTGTCCTTGAACAGCTGAGTGAGGTCTATGAACTTCGGTCTTCTCATCTGCACACCGGGATTAGTTACCCCCTCATACGATTGCTGGGCAGGAACATGGCCAGGAGAGCCGTCTAACACGGGTGCTCAGCACATACAAGTTCACGGTCACGTCGTGGAGGGCAGGTACTACCAACAGCTCATCAAGGCAGAACTCCTGTGTGGGCAGAGTCATCCCTGAAAATCCTGGACGTTGCCCATAAATCTGAAAATACTGATTTTCGTGGACCGCACTGCAGATGCAACCCCCCCCCCCCCAGTGCACCTCACTTTGGCTAACCACTGGATGAAGCCACCAGCCTTGCCCCTGGGCTGCCTGAACCAGAAGGCATGGTGCTTACCTCTCAGCCGGACTCCCACGCTGCGCAAGGCCAACTGAGGGCGCATTTCCACCGCCCGGGCCATGCTCTTGCTTGCCCTGCGGGCCTGGCAGGTGAAGGCCCCCGAGATGCTCCCCGTTTGGGCCGTGAGAGCCTTCTCGGATTCGAGGAAACTCGTCATGTTGGGGCATCTTGGTCTCTCTGCTGCCTCAACTCTTCTGAGGCCAGAATAAAACCCAAGCCTGGGACCAAGGGAGTCTGTTTTACCTCCTGAGACAAACGGGTCTCCCTGAGACAGGGATCTGAGGAAGGGCCAGAGGCCTCTGCGCCCCCACCTCCCTAGGTCTGTCCTTTCTAGGGACAAACAAGCAGCACCATCCCACCCCTGCATAGGAGAGGCAGGGTGGAGCCAGGCCCAGCCACGCAGCTCTGACGGGCCACCAAGGTCAGCACACCGGTTAGATTTCTCTACACTTGGGTGCTGTTCCGAGAAACAAGACACCCCATCTCCTGCATGCACACGGCGCTCAGACACCGGCCTTCCCCACACTCTTTATTTGCTGCTTCCAGCACTGTCCCTCTTTCAGCCTCATAGACTGAGGACCCCAGCAGAGAAGAGGCGGGGCTCAGCTCCTCAAGGTCCAAACCCGCAGCTGGGGGATGGAGTCTTGCAAAAAGGAGTCCCAAGTTCAAGATGGCTAGGATGGGAGCTGTCCTCAAGGGGGACAGGAGCTCAGAAGTCCAAGGTGGTGGCTGCTACCTCACCGCCCCACCTCTGATGCGTAGACCAGAACAGCCAATCCCCTGCACTTGGTTCCTTCCACTGAAATACGCAGAGCGGTCTGTCTCCCTGGCTGGGCCTGACTGAAGAGATGCCTACAGGGCATCTCAGACTGGACTTCTGATCGTCCCCACAAGCCCCAGGCTGCCCCACTGTAATAGACGACCCCGCCGTCCGCCCATAGTTTGAGCTACAAAGTCGAGGTCGTCCTGGATTCCCCTCCCCCGCCCCAACATCCACACACATCCTGCACCTGTCCCTGACCCCCCCCCCTCCCCACCACCACCCTAGTCCAGCCCACTGTCATCTCTTGTCCCCTCCGACCCATTCTCCACACCACAGCTGAGGGACCTCTTGAATAGGTACGTCGGATCCTGTCATTCACCCTCATACAACTGTCCCACGGCTTCCCATTGCCCTGAGAATAAAACTCAAAACCCTATCTGGGGCCTGCACGTCCCTGGGTGATGCCACCCCTGCCTGGTCCCCAACCTCACCTCCTCTTTGCACTCGGTCTGGGTCACACTGGCCACCTCTCCGATCCCCCCAATAAAGCACGCTGGTCCCCACCTCTGGGACTTGTCCTTGCAGCTCCCTCCACCTGCGACCCACTTCCCAGTGTTCTCCCAGTGGCCGGTTCTCTCAATCTTTAGGCCCAGCTTCTCCGAGTGCCCAACTTACCCTACCCCGCGGTCCCTCATGGCCACATCCTGTGATCCCTCCTGGCCTCTCCTTCACAGAAATGATCTCACGTGTGTGTGTGTGTGTGTGTGCGTGCGCGCGCACGCGTGCACGCACTGATTGTCTCCCTCCACTGGAACCGAAGCCCCACAAGATCAGGGAACTGGTCTGTCTCGCTTTCTGCTCTGCCCAGTGCCTTCAACAGCATAGAGTAAGTATTCAATAAATAATTGTTGGCTGCAGAACGGCGAGTGCCCTGGCTGGGGAGCCCCAGGGCAAGGGAGTCGGAGGTCTCTGAGGACACACTGTCCGGGGGGCCCCCAGGCAGAGGAGCCCCGAGTTCAGGGCGGCGTCATCAGGGCACTGCGCTGCCGTGGCTGAGGACCCCACCGTGGGTCAGAGGGACATGCTGGTGAGATTGTCCTGGCTCAACAGTCCCTTCCGGCCTGCGCCAGCCCCGTGCCCACTGCCCCCGGCGCCCCCGCCGCCCCCACAGTACTCGTGCAGTCTGTGTCTCAGCGTGACAAGCGCTGAGCCCAGGCAGGCACCGTTGGGCGCTTGGGGTCCCCCAGGCAGCTGGAGCAGCAGCGTGGCCACCCCAGCCATACCATCTTCAGTGGGCTCGAGGGTGATAGGCCCGGCTCGCAGGCCGGCAGTCGTGGTGGGGATGGCTGGTGGGCAGCAGCCTCCTCCCACGGGTCCCCAGGGCCCGCCGGCCCCGGTCAGCAGCAGGGGTGCCAGGAAGGGTTCGGAACGGCGGAAAGTGGGCGGCGGGAGCCCGACCGGCTTCCAGGCAGGGGCCGGGGCAGCGGGGTCGGGCGGGAAGCAGACAGTGACCTTGGCAAAAGGGCGGCTGGCCATCTTGGTCATCTCCTGCAGGTGCCGCCGCTGCTCCTGCCGCTGGTCCAGGGCCTGTTTGGCCTTCCAGAGGAGCACACAGAGCGAGAGGAAGAGAAAGAAGCAGGAGAAGAAGACGGAGAAGAAGACAAACAGGTCGATGTGGGCCTGGTCCTGCCGGAAGAAGAGCAGGCCCTGCGAGTCGGCCGAGCCGTTGGCCCCGGGCCCGCTCGGGTCCCCCACGCCCAGCAGGAGCAGGTAGAAGCGGCTGGACTTGAGAGCATGGTGCTCGTGCGGGTAGGTGATGACCAGCCGGTCCCGCACGCCACGAACCACGAGCACTGCTGACGGCTCCGTCACCGTCACGTAGGTGATCAGGCCGCGTGGCCACACTTCCCGCACCCGTGGCTCGGCTGGGGCGCCTGGCCCACTCCCGGACCCCGGTCCCCCTGGGTCCCCGGCCCCCCGGAGTCCACCGTCAGCAGGGGGTGGGGGAGGCGGCGGGGGTGGAGGGGGCTGGATATGCACAGTGTGGACGCCTGTGTCGGGGGCCACGCGGACCACGAACGTGTCGTAGGAGGTGGAGACGTAGAGGTCCACGGCACCGAAGGTCACATCCAGCGTCAGGCGGATGTCCACATTGGTAAACTTGGGCTGCACGCCGAAGAGGACCGTGCGGCCAGGGCCCAGAGCCCGGCGCTTGGGTTCGTGGAAGCAGTTGGTCTGGGACGTGGGGTCGAGGCAGCATTCCTGCTCCACGGAGATGAGGCGGTAGCATTGCTGGCCACCCAGCGGGCTCCCATGGAATGACTCCCGGCACTTGGCGCACTGCGGGGGGCGGGGGCGGTCAGGGCTGAGCTCAGCGCCCGGCCACCCTCCAAGTCCTGACATTCTGGACCGACTGGTGAGCAGCCACTGCCCCAGGCTCCCTCAGTCCCCAGTAGCTTCCTGGGGACTGTCCCTCACCCTGACGCAGTGTGGAGGCCCCCAGGACCCCACGCTCCAGCGCTGCTGTCCCACCCTGATGTGGAGGCCTCTGGAACTCTCAGGCGCAGTGATGAAGGGCTCTGTCGAACCTGCCTCTACTCCTCACTACTTGGGTGGCTAAGCTCGCTGAACTTGAGATCCCTCCTCTGTACCCAGGCGGCAAACAGGGCTCGCGCATGGGACTGCCGAAGGTCCAGGCACAGCACAGGGTGGGCCGGCCTCACCTGCCAGCCCTGCTGTTTCTGGACTGCATGAGGTACGTCCCACCTCAGGGCCTTTGCACTGGCCGATCCTCTTGCCTGGATCACTCTCTACTCGCCCACAACCCCCGTGGCTGCTTGTCTGGTATCCCGACTTCTATCAGATCGTTTCTCAAGTGTCACCTTCTCACCGAGGCCCTCCTTGGTCGTCATATCTACCATTCCCACTCCTTTCTCCTCACTGCTCATCATTAACATGCTCTGCATCTAACTTACTCGTGCGTTTGTTGCTGGGCTCCTCCACGGGAATGTAACTTTCCCGAGGACAGAACACCCTGCCCATTTTGGTGCCCACTGCATCCCAGTGCCTCCCATGCAGCCCAGCACACAGTAGGGGCTCAGTAAATACGTGCTGGATGAATGAGTGGCCCTCTCGGGGTGCAGGGCCCTTGGCCTGGACCTCACTTCTCCAGCCGTACCTGGTACCTGTAGCAGTCCCGACGGTCGCTAGGGGAGCTGCCCTGGCACGTGCCCGTCTCCGTATTGTTCTGACACGGGCAGCCCGTCCCGTCCTGCTCGTTACATGTATCTGCATGGCCATTACACTGGCATCTGAGGAAGCGGGGGGAAGACAGGGGTCACAGAGCTCCCCTGGCCCACAGGGGTCCAGGCTCGATGCTGCAGAGGTGAGCTTGAGTCCGAGCTCCAGGCCAGAAGAGGAAACTGAAGCTCACAGCGGGTCAAGCCATTTGCCCAAAGCCAGGGAGCCAGTCAGAGGCAAGGTTAGGACTTGAAAGCCAGGTCGGAATGACTCAAGTCTACTGAGCATTCGGGAAGGAAGGGCTGGGGTGGGAGGCCGCCCGAAGGCCTCGCCCCTTGGCAGCTCCCTCTCTGCCCCCCAGTCTCCATGGTGGATGCTCTGTGGTCTGCGTGTCAGCACCGGCCTCTGAGGGAGGGGGTCTCCCACCTGAGCCTGGCTCATGGCCCCCAGCTCGGCCTCAGCCCCGGGCCTCCCTGGGGATGCTGTCCGCTCCTGCCTGAGGGCAGAGAACTGGGGAGAGGGGTGTGGCTCCCAGAGCTATTCGCTGTGGGCAGGGCTAGGGTCCCCAGCCCCCCTGCTTCTCACTTGGTGCACTTCCCGTCCAGGAGGAAGTAGCCGTGCAGACAGCTCTCGCATTTGTCCCCATAGCTGTTATTCTGGCAGTTCACACACACGGCCTCATCTTCACTGGGCCCCTCGGTCACCCAGTTGTCAATCTGGCCAAGGAAAGACGGGGTGATCGCAAAGAGGCGTGGGCCAGCCCCCTCCTCCCCGAGACCCAGGAGTCCTGGCCCGTGGCCTCTCCTACCTCCTCCGGATCCAGTGAGTACTTCTCGGGCTCCTTCCTGGCCATTTCGAGCTCTTTCCTGGAGACGCAGACGTGGCTGTTGCCACGACAGAAGGCGTGGCACGGCCGGCAGGTCCCGCCCCCCACAGCTGAACCCACGAACAGGGGGAGGCACTGCTCACAGTGGCTGCCCTGGAAACCGGGGACGGGGTGGTCAGAGTAGGTAGGGTGGGAGAAGGGGCCCTCTGGGAGTGCTGCGGGAGGGCAGCAGGGGCTCAGGCTCTTGGTTCGGGCCGTCCCAGCCTTGGGGCAGTTTAGCCTCTGCCTTCGCTTGCGCACCTCCGGTGACTCGGGCCGAGGGGGGTGGCGTTCGTGCCTGTCCAGCTCAGGTGTTGAGCTCAGAAAGCCCTTCCCTGTGCCACCCGGAGTCCTCCTCCACGGGCCCCGCCTCCCTAGTTCAGCACTGACTCTGTCCACTATTCCGGGGCGGCCCCTCTCTGACACGAATCCAGGCAGTGTCCCCAAAGCCTCCCCCCACCCTGGGGCCTGGCTCCTCCAGGCTCGGAGTGAGGCTCAAGACGCGGGTGCGTCGGAGGCCCCGGGCAGCCCACCTTGGTGTGGTTACGGCATAGCAAGCAGTGGTCGCGGGCCCCCACGCCCGCACACTCGCTGTGGCGGTTGCAGCGACACTCGGTGGAGCAGTTGCGGCCCACGAAGCCGAAGTGGCAGCGGCAGTGGTCGGGTTCCACACACGAGCCGTTCACGCAGCCCTGGGCGCACACGGGGCGGCACAGCCCGGTCACACTGCAGGGGCAGGGGGCGGGGGGCGGTGGAGGGGCAGGGCAGGGCCGGGGTCCTCAGGGGTCCGGCCAGCCCCCCACCCACTAGACCGCCCTCAACTCGTGGCTCAGCCCTGGTCTGTCCCACGCTCCCCCTCCGGGGTCTAGCCTCCATCTCCCTCAGGGGCTAGCCTGCCATCCTCCCTCTTCCCAGCGAGCCCTGCCCCTCCACGCGCTGGCCCTTCACCCCTTCCTGCATGAACGCCACGCCTCACATCTGCGCCGGCCCACACCTCACCCATTCCTGCTCCCACAGCCCGCCCCCCACAGTCGCCTGGGCCCCCGCCGCCTCACTTGTCCATGGTGTAGCCCGCCTTGCAGCTGCACTCGTAACCGTGCGGCCGGTCGTGGCAGTTCTGCGTCTCGTTGCAGTCGTGGTGCCCGTTTGCACACTCGTCCTCAGGGGGGCAGGACAGGAAGGCCCAGGAGGCCCCAGGCCGCCCGCACGTCAGCCCTGGCACAGGGACACGCAGAGCTGCACCGGGTGCCTCTGCAGCAGCCACTCAGCCACCCGGGCCCCCCTCCGACACGGCCCCCAGCGCCCCCAGGTTCTCTGTGCCAGACCCACCCCCGAGCGCGGCTCACCGTCCCGGGGACCGCTGAGTCCACCCTCCAGGCAGCGGCCACCCCCATCCTGGCCCCCCCAGGCACACCAGCCACAGTGGGGGCGCCACAGGCACAGGGCACACTGGGAAGCCTGAGCACAGCCCAGGGAGCAGCTCTCGGGTCCTCGCAGCAGGCGGCCACAGCCTCCAGCCATACATCGCAGGGGCAGGTAGGAGGGGCTCAGACACTGTACAGGGGAGGGGAGATGAGAAATGAGGGGGGGGTGGGCAAGAGAGAGGCAGAGAAAGAGGATCAAACACATTCTGGGTGTCTTCCCAGACCGCACCCCCTCCTCGGGGCTCTCGCCCCTCTCTGGCCACAGCCCATGGGTCAAAGTGGACACCAGCAGGGGTTAATCACATTCTCCCTGTCAAGCATTTGTAACCTGGGAGTCCACAATGGGAGTCAGGCTAGGGGCATCCTTGAAACTGGAAGATTCTGGAGGTGAGGGCTTTGGGGGCTGTTAGGATGAGCAAAACACAGCAAATGAAGAGAATAGAGGGACAGGAAAAGAGCAGATGCAGAAGGAAGCATCGATGAGGACCACACACCCCAAGCCCACGGCGGGCGGGGCGGGGGGGGAGGAGGGCAGCTTTTCCAGGCCCCGTCGCCAGGCCTGGCTGCACTTTGCACCCTGGGCTCCAAGAGGTACCACTGTGTTGGTGTGACTGGCGGTGTCGGTCTCCCCACCTGGCTTAGCGCGCATGGCTGTTTCTCACAACCAAAGGGGGGCAACAATCCCAAGTTGGGACAGAAACTAGCGACAGGTGCAGGGTTGCAAGCCATTGTCACTTAGGAAAAACGTGCAGCTGGCTGCTGGGGCCACAGGGTCCTCCCGCGCTGGGCTGGGAAGCGGAGTCTGCGGTCAGGGGCTGCCCAGTAGCTCACACGCCATCACTTAGCACGTCCTGGGACCCAGACAAGGTGAGCAGTCAGGGTCAGACTCTTGGGAACTTTCCGCAGGGTGTCAGAGTATTTCATTTACTGTTCGGGCCTTGAGAAGACAGGGATTAGTCTGGGCTGTCTGACAGCACTCAGCAACCACGCGATCCTGAAACAGACACCCTCCCTGCTGTGGCCGGAGCTCTGGGCCCACAGACGCTTACAGCCAGCAGTGAGCTGAGCCTTGCTGAACTGCTGGAGCTAGGCTCCCAGATCTAAATTTAGTGCGCCCCTTGGCAGATGGTGGGGCAATCTGGGCGGGGGGGGGGGAGACCAAGTCCCCAGTCTGCACAGCGTTTGTTTTGCTGTGACCTCGCTAGTGGCCACAGGTGATGCTGCCCAACACCATCAACTGCATCCCCTGCGCTCTTGGAAGAGATATGGGAATGTTAAGTTCCGAGAGCAGGGTTCTAGCTCATCTTGACAGGTATACCTACAACCTAGCAAAGTGCCTGGCACAGGGAAGGGGCTCGACAAAGAACCTGGTGGAGAGAAGCCAGGGAAGGGAGCACTCTGTGCCCGTCCCAGGCTCTGAAGCCAAAGTCATTCCAAAGAACAATGCCCGGGTGTTAAAATAACAGCGGCCCTAAAGCCAACTCCTAACAGGGCTGGTCTGCACATCTGTTCGGTCCAATCTGTGCAGTGGTGGTTGTTAGAAGCCCGAGCCAACGCTCCAGAGCTAGGAGACCGCACAGAAATCCGAAGCTCTGGCAGAAGTGCCCTCCCACCCACACTGTGGCACCGACCCGGTGCTGGAGTCTCCTGCCCCACAGAACAGCACAGAGGGGCTGGGTGAATAGCAAGTGCCTGCCAGCAGGCTCCCTACCATTGCCTTCCAGGCCCGGGAGTGTCCACAGAGACGGACAATGGGCATCTCAATGTTATTTGAGGAGAACCTGTATCACCACAAGGACCCCAGGCTTGGGGATGAGGCCTCAGTGTGCTAGAGACGCACACTGTGGGGGTCACAGAGAACCCCCGCGGGGAACACTGCCCACCCTCTGGGTGTGTCCCACAGAGTGGAGGCTGGGAATCCCCGCACTGGGCAGAACTTGGGGCATGACTCAGATTTTACTCAGGAGCAAGCATGGCCCCAGGCTGCAAAGACACTCACCCGTTTAATTTCTACCACCTGCCTACGGGATGGTGTGGTGTAACCCAAGAATATATCCTACAGGTGTCCTGGTCTTTCCTGAGTGCTGGAAGGCCTTTTGTTGTTCATAAGAAGCTGATTTCACACCTGAGTTTATGCTAAAGAGGGCATGTAGAGAGGGTGTCACCAGAAAGACCAAGTGGCTAGAGGGTTGGCGCTTGCAGCCCCCCCACGGACTGCGATGGGGATGGAGCTGGGGTCTATAAAAACTCATGAACAAGGAGATTCAGAAAGCCCCCCTGTGGCAAGCATGGCGTGCCCAGAGGGGGCGCGGGAGCTCTGCGCATTCACCCCGTTCCCTGCCCTAATCTTCTCTGCCACCTGGCTCTGCCTAAGTTGTAGCCCCTATAGTAAACTGGTATTCGTGAGTAGTTGTTTCTCCGAGTTCTGTGAGCCATTCTAGCAAATGATCAAACCTGCTTTGGGGGTGGTAGAACCCCTGATTTACAGTTCGTTGGTCAGAAGCACAGGTGGTCTGAGGGCGTGACTGGACTCGAAATGGGGGCAGGCCTGTGGACTTGAACTTTGTAGGATCTGGCTCTGGTGCTAGGTGGGCGGTGTCAGGGGCGACCGGAGTTGTTAGACACTCAGTCGGGGTCCAGAGAATTGGAGAACGGGTTGTTGGTGTTGGGTCTGTTGTTATCGGTCCTATTTTACCAAAGATTCACGTAGGCGCACGCGTTGTGAGATGGCAAGTGGTCACTCGTGGACTGGGTGTTCCACAAGGATGAATGAGAAGTGGACACCACTGGGACTCAGAGACCCAGAACTCTGGCCCAGTGAACGACACTGCTTCTGGATGTGACGGCAAGAGGTGAATCTTTGTCTCCCCCTGGGGTGGGGTTGGGGGTCGAAGGGCTTATGTCTGCCACTGGGGGCGGCCAAATCATGCTAAGCAGAGGCATCTTTGGACCGGTCTACGGGGTAAGCAGGAGCTGGACAGTCAAGGGGCGGACTGTCCCTGGTACCCACGTTGCCTGCCCAGACCACACCCACAGAGAGCCATCTCTCCAGCCGGCAGCTTAACCCTGTGCTCCTACCCCTCCCTGGCCATGTCTCACTGGGCCAAGGCTGGACATCTAACCGGTCAGCTGAGTGGAAGTCTGCCCTTGAGAATGTGAGCTAACCCCGGATGATCAAGGCAAGAGAAAGCAGCCGATGGAGACGTGCAGAGAACAGCTGAGATTAGAGACCCCAAGGCCCGAGAAGGACGGAGCCGCGGGACTTCCTACCCCAATTCCATATAATAAAACCAAGGGGATCTCTGTATCTTACAACCAGAAGTTCCAAAAGCAGAGAAAAGGACGGAGAAGGCAAGTGCAGAGGTTTGGGAGGGAGAGGCAAGATGGCATTAGCAGTCGCAGGAAGGATGGGGGGTGGATCGTGACCCCGGCTGTGGGGTCCGGAAGGTGGCGGCGTGGCAGGGTTCTAGCAGACGCGACAGGGAGACTCGAGAGGCCAGGGGGGAAGAGAACAGGGGAAGGAGGAGGACAGAGGAAGCACCGTGGAGGGACCAGAGCCAGGGAAACGGAGGAGGAAGTAGGACACAGGGGCAGGGGCAGGGCGGGCAGGGCCCCCTGGGCACCCCGCCCGACGGTACCTGTTGGAGACTGCTGCTCCAGACACAGTGTTGCCAGCCCCCGTCCGCACCCTTGGAGTCCAGGCAGGAGGTGCAGTTGGGCAGGAGGTGACAGGGAGTGGGGCAGGGGAGCGGGGGTGACGACTCCACCGGCATTGGGGACACGTTCAGCAGAGAGTGGCTGAAGCATGTCCAGTCGTAGGTGGGCTGCACTGAGAGGATGCGGCGGGTCTCCCCTGGGGTCAAGGGCACAGGAATCAGAGCCTGGGCCTGGCCTCGGCCACCCCCTGCTCCACCCCTTCCGGGGGCCCCCAGGCCATCCTAGTGGGGAGGCGCACCTGTCCTCTTGAACTGCCTGGTCCACATGCACTTGCCCTCCCGGGTGCACTGCTCGCAGTCAGCAGCCCCGCACACGGCCTCCGAGCAGTTCCCGGCCCAGAACACCTCTCGCTGGTTGATGCGACAGTCATTCTCCGAGGTGCAGGACCCGTTCCGCCCGATGCAGGCGCCCTCAGGGCAGTTGGTACACCACTTACAGCGGGGGGCGGATGCCTGGGGGGGGGGGAACATGGGCTCAGCGGGGTTCTCAAGGTCCCTGGCACCCCCCCACCCGAGCCAGCTCTTCCCACCCAATCCCAGCTGAAGTTCCTGAGACACCCCCCACCCCCGCTTCACCTCTCCATCTCCAGGCTGCAGGGTCCGGGGGTGGCGGGCCAGGCACTCACTGCAGGTCCGGAGACGTCGACATTCCTCGGGGGAGCGAGGCATGGGGGAGCATGGGGGGGCCCCGCAGCCCAGCCTGGGGAGGCAGGAGGCCTGGCTCAGCACACCCAGCCAGACCCTGTCCCTCCTCCACCCACCCTTGCCTCTTCCTGGTGCCTCCTGGACATCGTCCTACGGGCCCCCCGACGTGTATCCTGGACTGGTCTCAGCGCAGGCCTCCCCAACCTGCTCCTCCCCCACCCCACCTGGCCATGGTCTCACGTCCCCCTGTCACTCCAGCCAGAGATACTGGACAATATCCCACACTCCCCTGTCCCTCCAGCCACCAAGGCGTCCCCCACTCTCCACCCCTGCAGCCCTTTGCCCAGTTCAGGCCTCTTCTTCTCCAGCCTCCTCCTCCTCGGCCTCCTCCCAGGTCTCCACCCAGGTCTCCACCCACAGCCTCCCCTCACCGCTGGCTCCTTCCCAACAGCCCCAGGGCTTTCTGCCCAGGCCTGCCCCTGCCCTCCCCTGGCTCCCCACCACCCACAGTGGAGGTTCATAATCCCTTACCCAAAGTCCTTGAAGGCACACATTTCAGAACTTTCCAGATTTTAGAAAAGCAGTGGGTGTACCCACTGTTACATAACACTCCTAGCAGAATCTGGGGGAGCACCCCATAAATCAAACCCTTTACTAATTCAGTAGCAAACACAGTGACACATTTAATAGGACAAGCCAAGGCCATTCGTAGCCTCATACGGGTTCGGGATAACGATGTAGCCAAAAGAGTTTGTGCTGAACCAAGGACAGCCCTTTTAGCTTCCTGAGATGTCTGGCCTCCCGAACAACAGAAGCCCAGCGCCACAGCCAGGCACTGGGAGCCCTTCCTGAGCTGCCCCCACCACCGCTCCAGCCTCACGTTCCCCCAGCATAGACGGTCCCTAAAATACACCGGGCACAGCCCCGCTTCCAAACCTTCGCTGGTCTAAATTCTAGTGGTCATTTGGGAGCCAGTTCGGACCCAGCTCCTCCAGGAAACATTCTCAGATGACACCCCAGCCCACAAGCAGGGCTTCTCACTCAAGGGTCCCCCGGCCTGACCCTGCCTGTGATGCAGCGCCCGTTTTCCCATGTGAGCCGGTGTCCTGTTCAGACAGTACCCTCCTGAGCGCCCCCCCGCCCCCCGCAAGCCTGGCCTAGCACAGAACCCCCTTCGGAGGGCACCAGTACCATCCACCCATGCGCCGGTCGGTCACCATGGTTACCTATGGGCCTGGTCCCAGGACAGGCAGGCCCCATGGCACCAGGTGCAGGCCCCAGACTGGTTACAAGCTTCGGGTGAGGGTAGCAGGCGGCAGGGGTCAGGGGGCAGGGTCAGGGCCAGCAGGCGGCCCAGGGCCACTCCCCCGAAGCCCCCTGAGAGGTACAGGCGGCCCCCTACCGCTGCCACAGCATGGGCCACGGACTCCTCCATCGGTGCCCCCACAGAGGCTGGGCCTGGGGAAAGACGGAACATTCAGAGAGAGACTCAGGGACGAGAGCCCCACGAAGAGGCCGGTCAGAGAGGGACGCCGAGCGGAGCGACGGGCTAAGGACGGCAGAGACGGACATGGACAGAGAAGATACGTAAGGCCATACAAGGCAAGAGAAACGACAAGGACAGCAAGACAAAAGAGAGGGAGAGATAAACAGAAAAAGGAAGCAGAAAGAATGGAGTAAGGACCGAGACAAAGCTTCTGGAACCAGAGGTGCTGGTCACACAACCTCCTGAAGGTACCTACAGGTGTCACTGCATCATTAATTTCACAACAGTTCATTTTCTTATGTGAATTTCGCCTCAGGTTTTTTAAATCCTCCAGGAAGGGGGACGCCTGGGTGGCTCAGTCAGTTAAGCGTCTGCCTTCAGCTCAGGTCATGATCCCAGGGTCCTGGGATTGAGTCCCGCATCGGGCTCCTGGCTCAGTGGGGAGTCTGCTTCTCCCTCTGTCCCTCGCCTACTTGTGCTCTTTCTCTTTCAAATAAATAAATAAATAAAATCTGAAAAATTAAAAATTAAAAAAAAAAAATCCTCCAGGAGAAAAAAAAGAGAAAGTCACAGAGTAGCAAACAAGATAAGGGCAAAAGGGAATTACAGACAGAGAGTAGGAGAGAGAAGCAAAAGGAAAAGGCCCAGAGGCATACACAGTCACACTGGGTAGCGAAACAGAAAGACAAGGTCCAAGCCCCTTTCCGGCCTCCGACCAGCAGACTAGAAAGAAACACCCCCACGTATAATAGTGCTGTCTCTAGAGAGCAGGATCATGGGGGATTTTTGTCTTCTTATTTCACCAATTACATACAACGAATATTATTACTTTTATAATCAAGACAAAAAATAAACTTCCTAGGAAAAGAAAAGGAAGGCGGGCATCTCCATGGGTGTTCAGGTAACAGAGGGGAAAGCAGCTTTGCCGGAGGGCCTGAAGGGGCCTGAGGGAGTCCGGATGAGTGAGCGTCCCAGGACAGGCCAGGGCTCCTGTAGGATGTCCCCAGGGCCCCCTAGGGGGAGCACTGGACTTACGGGTCAGGTCAGGCAGGAGCCAGGCGTTGCAGTTGACCTGGTAGAGCAGAACGTCACTGCTGAACTCATCGGGGTCCGAGCGCCCCCCAAGGACCACCATGGTGTCCCCCAGCAGGGCTGAGGCGTGGAAAAGCCGGGGGCGGGGCTGTTGGGGAGACACCCGCAGGATGGCCGGTCAGAGCCCACACTCCTCCACTCGCCTCTCATCCCACCCGCCACCCTGCACCCTCCCACACCTCAGCCCCCACCAGCCCTACCCAACCCTAATCTCCCTCAAATCTCAGCTCCTCCATCCAGGAGACCTCCCTCATTCTTCAGAGCAGCCCCCAGGGCCATCTCCCTTCCCCGAACTTCCAGAACCCCCATGCCCTGTGCTGTTCCCCAGGAACCTGGCCCAGGCTGCTTGAGATGAATCCCACATTTCTCGTGTGACCTGGCCAGCTTGGCTGGGGGCAACCTGCGGGTGAGGCTCGGGCCTCCCTTACAGTCCGGTCCCCAAAAGGGCTTGGAGATATGTTTGCAGATGGAAAACTCAATCATCTCTAACCAGCACATCCGGAGTCCATGTACTCCCATCCGCTATCTCCTTTGGCCTTGAAGGCGGGAGGCCCAAGGCGCCTCAGTCCCAGGTTTTACAGATGGGGAGGCTGGGAAGTTGAGGGCCACGCCAAGAGTGGGGCAGAGCTGGGGCAGAACCCAGGCCTCTGATCTCCTCATCTAGGATGCTTCCCTCCAAGCAAGCAATGAAAGAAAGGGAGATGTGTGGGGTGCCACAGTTGAGTTTAGGGGACTAGAAAGGATGGGACTAGGAGTCCAGGGTTGAGCCAGTCCCTGGGGTGCTGGGTAAGGGGTGACCCCCTCCTTCCTGCCCCCTGGATCTAACTGTGTACACCTCTTTTCCTGACCTTTGCCCCCTGGGAAGGGGCCAGCAGGCTCCAGGTGCGGTCAGGACAGTGCAAGGAGTAGAGCTCAGAGGACGGGGCTGCCAGCTCGACGTGGAAGCGGAAACCCCCAAACACGTAGAGGGAGTCAGTGGCCTCATGGTACACGGCAGAATGACCGTAGAGACCTGGGGGGCACGAGGGAGCAGACGCTGGGGGGAGGGCTGGTGATTAGGAGCGCCCTCCCACCTTCCTGGGCTCCCCTTCTTGGGACCACGCCACCAAGGAGCTCTTGTCAACCCCTCCCTCCCGCTTCGGTTCCAAAGGACCACCTCTAGTGACTCTGGGCAAGAGAAGAGGGGGAGTCAGAGTGACCTGCATGTCCTGGGGGGACAGTGAGCAAAGAATGGAGAAGGGGAATGCCTGAGGGGCTGGAACCCAGGACCTGGGAGAGGAATGCAATGACCCACTGTCACCGGGCAGGAGGTGGGTAGCCTTTCATGGGAAACTGAACTTCTCAAGAGCGGGTCTGCGAATCTGGGTGGGCGTTGGGGGCAAGACAGGACATAACAAGGTCTAAGGGCAGTGACCACAGGGTAACAGCAGTGGATAGAGAGCCTCCACAAAGCCCTGGATGGCCAGGAGTCCAAGGTGCTGTCCCCGACTTATCCCCAGCCCTACCGGTGGGGGGTGTCCCGCTCTGGGCTCCGGATACCCAGGTGCCAGTCACCAGCTGGTACTCGAACAGCTGCTGGTTGAAGCCATTTTCGGGGGAGTACCCGCCCACCAGGAGCAGAGACAGGCCTCGGCGGGCAGTGAGGGTGTGACCAGCCACTGCCGGGAGCTCCACGGTCTGGGGCACCTGGGGGATAAAGGGCAGAGGTTAGCAGGGAGCTGGAGATTAGGGGTCATCTTCCGGGTAGAAGCAAGACTCGGAACTCTGGACACTCCCCTTGAACCAATAAGGAGGTAGTGAGCTGCCTGGGGCTGGTCACACCCCAAACTTCCAACTTGCCACGGTCCCAGCAGGTGTGTGCGAGGCTCCTTGCCATTTCTGCCTGCTCAGTGTCACCGATGCGGGTGGGGGCAGCCTGGTGTTCCTCTGGGAAGCCCTGGCCCTTGTGCTCTCTGGCCGTGTGGGGCTGACTGTACCCGCCCAGAGTGCGCGCGACCCAGCCAAGTGGACAGGACTATCCCACCCACTCGGCCACAGGCTGGCTCGGGACTACAGTGTGACGCAGGATGGCTGAGATTCAACTCTGGGACTCGCACTGGAGCCCCAGTGGGGAGTGGGGGGAAGCTGCATCCCCTGGGGGTGAAACAGGCAGGAGGCACTCTGGCCGGCCCTGCTAGACATGGATCATGGGGGCGGGGGAAGGGAGAGGGGCTCACCTTCTCCTGCCGCCACTGCAGGGTGGTGAGGTTGAGGACCCAAAAGTCGTGAGTGACACCCCCAGCTGTGAGTCCCCCCAGAAGGTACATGGCACCACGGCCAGCGGACACGTAGGCAGCCGCGTGGAAGGAGCGGGGTGAGGGGCCTGGGCCCCCATCCTCGGCTCCCGCCAGCATCTGTGTCCACCGCCGCTCGCTCACTGAGTACCTGGCACCAAGGTGCAGAAAAGGAGTCTCACCATACAGGCATCCCAGCATGACCTGGGGTGACCCCCCCTGCACAGTTATCCCCAAATCCCCTACGGTGCCCCTCCTTTGACAACCATCTTACCATCCCCCCCTGGGGTAGCACCACCCAAATAAGTATCCCAGACCCCGAGGTGAGCCTCCTGTGACAAGTGTCCCAGTAATTTTTGGGTGTCCTTCACCTATAGAGGTTTTTGTTGTTGTTTTTAAAATATTTTAATTTATTTATTTGAGAAAGAGAGAGCGCATGAGAGAATCAGAGTGCACGAGCAGGGGGAGGGGCAGAGAGAGAGGGAGAAGCAGACTCCCTGCTGAGCAGGGGACGTGGGGCTTGATCCCAGGACCCCGGGACCATGACCTGAGCCGAAGGGAGACGCTTAACTGACTGAGCCACCCAGGCATCTCTAGAGGGTTTTTTACACCAGTTGTTTTGTTTTTTTTTTTAACCCCCGAAGGGACTCTTATGTGACACACATCTCAGCATCCCCTGAGGTCGTGACCTCCTCTCATTCAGGCATCCCACCTCCGGGAGACAGTCCTCACCTGTACAGGTTCCCCAGCAGCCCCTGGGGCAGGCCGAGGCCCCCAAACATCCACAAGGTGGCATCAGGTCCCTCCACCATGGTGTGCCCCAGGCGGTGTAGGAATCGGCTGGCAGTGTCCTGGGGGCGGAGGTGGGGACACGAAGGGTCAGGCTGGGAGTCGGGGCTGAGGGGTGGGCCCAGGAATGCAGGGAGGGGAGAACCATCCAGGAGGCGGGCTGCATGGCACCTCCGTGGACAGAGTGGCATCCACGACTCACAGCTGAGAGGCGGCTGTCCATGAGGGTCTCCCAGACCAGCTGCCCGCCGTCCAGCTTCGTGGCGCAGTCAGGGCCCCCGAAGCCCTCGGCACAGATGCACACACCGAGGCTCTGGGCAACAGCAGAAGGAGGCTCAGGGGAAGCCAGATCACCACCCCTGTCCCATGTGGCTTGCCCGTCCGCCCCCATACCTGGTTACAAGTCCCTGCCCCGCTGTGAGCGTTACAGTTCTCAGGACACAGAGCCATGCGGCAGTGGGGGCCAGCCCAGCCCTGGGGACATCGGCAGAGTCCAGCACCTGCGGCTCCATCCTGGGGCACACACTCCTGGGGGACCGGGCAGCTCCCGGGGCCCCCCGACCCGCAGCGGGCAGAGCCCACTGAAGCATTGAAGCCCCATGACGAGGAGCCGTTGGCCTCCCAGTGCAGCACCAGCAGCCCTGTGAGGGGAGAGGGCCAGAGGCTCGTGGCCGGGCGGGGCTCCAGGACATTACCCCCAGGGTTAGAGAAAATCCGGTGTCACCGGGCAGGGCGACAAGGCACTCCTTATCATTTGTGATCACTCACTGCCATGCTTCACTGTTCTCCTGCACGCTGCACACCCTCCCCCGCATCCAACCCGTCAAATTCCGATCCCAGTCCCATCACTGGCAAGCTCCAAACCCCGCACAGCTCCCTACAGCTCTGACATAAAACCGGGTCTCCTTACAAAATCGATTAGTGGTGGGGGAGGGGGGCAGGGATTAGACATAGGATATGTAAACAGTGCCTCAATAAAATTATGTTAAAGCGGGGGGGGGGGGTGTGGGGAGCGGCCGTAGGCCCTCTGACCTCAAGGCCTCCCACTGTCCCAGCCCTAAGCACTCCAGCACCACAGGCCCCCTTCAGGCCTCTCGGGGCCTGGGTACCTGCTGCTCTTCTGGCCTGGAGAAGTCGCCCTCCTCCCTCGCCCACACCATCCCCTTCACGCCTCCAGTGAAATCTCACCTCGGCGAAGAAGCCCTCCCCAACTCCCCAGACAGGCCAGGTGCCTGCTCCTTCCCACCTCCTCTGCCCCTTGGCAAAGGTGTCACTATTCTGACTAGAATTTGTTCAGTGCTGTTTGTACCCCTGCCCCCCCGAAGGCAGGGCCTGCATGCCCTTGCTCCCTGCTGGATCCCCAGCACCCAGCTCAGGCGTGGCTCACTGAAGGTGCTCGGTACACAACAGCTGAGTGAAATGAAATCGAGGGCCCCTCGGTTCTAGCTGCTCCCTGGGGAAGGGTTTGGGCTTGCGTGCAATCCCCAGCCGGCCAACTACCCCTCCGCCCTCTCTCTCCCAGCCTTGGAGATCTCGCCGATCTACGATGGTTCAAACTAGGGTCCTTCAACTGCCACAGGTGACAAATTATTTTTAGTGCTACTCGATCAGACGGAGCTGGTTCCCAAACTCTCAGCACTGCCGATGTAACGGGGCCTTGGCTGTGGGGGGTCCGGTGCACTGCAGAATGCAGAACGGCATCTCTGGCCCCCACCCGTGACATGCCGGGCCACTCAGGACAGAGCCAGAGGGCCCAAGGGGCAAAATCCCCCCTGGTGGAGAACCACCAGGCTGAGGAGATGAGCAGGGGGCCTCCACACCAGCCACATTCCGTGTCCCCCAGAGACTTGTCCCACTCGGCCCTGCTCTCCAGAGGGGCCGCTCAGCCAGGGCAAACCTCTCTATCAGCCCCTCAACTGAGGAAACGGAGGCCCAGATGTGACAAGGGATGGCATCAGCTGGCACGTCAGGGGCAGAGTCGGGCTGGGTCTTCAGCCCCCCCACCGGGGGGGAGGGACAGCGTAAGGGGCAAGGGCTACAAAGCCTCGGCCAGGGTCCCACTTTGCCCAGTCCCCGTACCAGACAGGGCCTGCACAGTGAGGGGCCTGTCCCGCCGCTGGCCGCAGAACGCAGCGATGAGGCTGCGGTCCGACTGGACGACACCAGTGTCCAGGAAGCGCGGGAATCCATCAAAGGCCAGGACGTAGCTCAGCTGGAGGCAGAGGATGCAGAGTGAAGGATCAGGGGACGGATGGTAAGGGTGAGAAAGAGGGACGCGGGAGGTCTGGGAGGAGGAGGAGCTCAAGAGGGGAGGGCAATCTGAGCCCGGGAGACTCTGGACAAACTGTGGCCAGCACTCCCCTCCTGTGCGCACAGCAGACATGGCTCATGGATCAGGCACTCTTGCACAGAGCCTCTTTCTCAATACACAGCTCCTGGCGGCCACTACCTACTGGTCGGAGCTGGCACACAAAGTACAAATATTAACCATGCCTGGGCCGGGGAGTGGGGAGCCCAGGAAATAGGAGGTGATCGGGGGAATGAGAGGGTCTGGGGGGCTTCGAAATGAAGGTCTGCAGTCTGAGGAAGAGAGCTTAGGGTTTGAAGGATAAAGGAACAGGAACGTGGGGTCAGGGTCTGTCTGAGGATTTAGATTGGGTTGGGGGAGACACGGGCCTGAACTCTGGCGCCCTGGGTACTCACCGTGCAGGGGGTGCTGCTGTCGGGGGAGAAGGTGAGGGTGAGCGGGGGACAGAGGGTCCCGGGGGCACAGGGCTGTAGCACCTCGGTGGCCGAGACAACCCACACACAGTAGGACAGGCCCGGCCCGGCTCTCGCTGCCCCACCCCCTGGAGGCAGCGGCCCCCCCACCCGGCGTGAGCCCAGCGCCACTGAGGACACGTTGGTGAGGAGGGTGCGGCCCCCACACTCCCGGAAACAGGAGCCACTGGCCCTGGGGAGATGAAGGAGAGAGCAAGAGCGTCAGACCGGGTCCCACCCCGTCCCATCCAGTCCCTAACCCGCCCTGGCCTCCCGGTGGGCCCCTGGCTCACCGGGGGTCCCCGTAGTAGCCAGGGGAGCAGAGCTGGCAGTGGGCACCTTCGGTGTGGTCCTGGCAGAAGCAGAGCCCGCTGAGGTTGTCACAGTGGCCACGGCGCGGGTCCCCGTGCCCGTTGCACTGGCAGGGCCGGCAGCCGCCCGAGCCGGTGGCGTTGCCAAAGCTGCCAGGCCGGCACCGCTCGCAGCGCTCCCCCCACGTCCAGTCTGTGGAGGCCGCGGCAGACAGGACACGGAGTCAGGGCAAGAGCAGGAGGAGCCCCACAACGCTCGGCCGATCCCTGGCCCCACGTAGCTGCTCCAGAGGCAGGTGACCGGGGGAACCCAGACCGGAGAGGCACTGCGAGCCCCCGCCAAAGAGATGGGTGGCACTGAAACCGTGTGGGGTCGGGAGCGGGCCATGGGGCAGGGACCCCTAGCTGGGCGAGGGGACCCAGACGCCCAGGCAGAGGAAGGACACTGGAGCCCCGGGGAGGGTCCCTGAGGCCGCTCACCCTGGCACTCATCACAGAAGCCAGGCCCCCGCCTGCGGCAGTGGCTGTGGAAGTTGCAGCCACAGTCCCGGGAGCAGCGGGGCGCCGGGGGTCCCGGCGCGGGCGTGGGCGGGGGCAGGTCAGACGTCCAGCCCAGGTCACACACACAGGTGAAGTCGGGGGGACCGCTGCACACACCGTGGCCACAGTCTTCCAGGCACCTGAGGGCGTGGCGGGGGTGGGGAAGGGCTGGGCGGGGCCCGGAGCCCCCAAGGCGCACCCCCCTCCCGCCCCAGTCCACCGCCTTGTCTCCACGGCAACGCCATCCCCGGCCACTGCCGGCTCCTCCTCCTGGACTCTGTGGGCGGCCCTGTCTCCAAGGTAACCCCCCCACACGTGGTAACTCCTGTCTCTATGGTAACCACATATCACCACTGGTGATCTGCTCTCTGTGAAAACCCCTTTCAACTGGGTCCTCCTCCGTCTCCATGGCAACACTGAGGACTATGGTCCGCAGTCCAGGGGTGACCCATCTCCACAGTAACTAGTGTTACCTGGGGACCCTGTCACTCTAACGAGGGCCTACCCTGCAAGGTAAAAACCCCAGGCTCACTGGGGATGCTGGTTCCCCGGGAGGCACCCAGCACTGCCACGGCTTCCTCCCTCCATCTCCACGTGCCCCAGCCCCGGGCGACATCTCCATGGAAACCAAGCCCCGCTCACGTGCGGTTGCAGTATGTGATGCCATCGCCCTGGTAGCCTCGCTGGCAATGACACTCGTAGCTGAGGGGTGTGTTCAGGCAGGTTGCCCGCAGGTGGCACCGCGCCAGGCCCAGGCGACACTCATCCACGTCGGGACAGCGGGCATAAGCCCAGCGGGCGGGGAGGGCCACAGACAGCCCCAGGCCCTCCCCCACCCACAGGGAGCAGTTCCCCCCTCCCAGCGGCCCCGAGAAGTCCCCCTGGAGGCACCTGGGGGGGGTGGGAGAGGGAGGAGGGGTGGGAAGGGGGAGATGATAAAGAAACGAGAGACCAAGATGGAAACAGGGAGAGAGGGGCCGATGGGAAAGAGAGAAACGGAAATATGAACACGGAGAAAAGGACACAAGGAGAAATGAAGGAGAGACAGAAACCCAGCGGAGTCAGACCGGAGACACACAGGGAGATGGTGAAGGGAGAGAGAAGGAAAGACGGAAACAGAAAGACAAGAAGCAAAGATGAGGAGAAACCAGTCACAGAGAGCGGGAGAGGGTGGAGATGGAGGAGAGAGGGAAACCGAGAGGGGAGGGGAAGAAACACAGAGAGACAATCCACCGTTAGAATCAGGGCAGGCGAGAGCCCCCCACCCCACCCGCCCTCTGGCCTCGGGGCCCCGCGGTCCCGGCCGCACCGGCCCAGCGTGGGGTTGTCCTCATTGCCACACCAGCCGCACTCGTGGCTCTGCAGACACTCGTGGCAGGTCAGGAAGCGGTCACAGCTCCGGCACCGAGGCTCCGAGTGCACGCTGCAGGGCGACAGGCGTGGGTGGGGGTGTCCGCGCCCTCCCCTCTGTGGGCCCCGCCCCGATGCCCAGACCGCACCTGTCGTCCCAGCCGCGGCAGCCCCCGTGCGGGTAGCGGGCCAGGTAGGCCGCGAACAGGAAGCAGGTGTGCGTGGACTGGCACCAGGCACACTGGCTGGAGTTGGCCAGGCAGTCGTCACAGGTCAGGCGCCTGGGGGCGCGGAGCAGGGACAGGGTCAGACCGTGCAGCGGCCCCCACACGCCCCCTACATCCCCTCCCCCTGGGCCCAGGCGGCTCACTGGCTGCAGAGTGGGGGACACTCGTCTGGGCTCTTCAGGGCACCCCGACTCCGGCCCCGCCGGCTGCACGCGGCGTCCCCTTTGCGGCTGGAGCTCTGATGCCACTCACAGAAGGGGTCCTGGGGAATTAAAGAAGGAGTAAGAGCCCAGATGGCCTCCCTCACCTGCCCCACCCCATAGACCACCCCTCCAAGCCCCCCTCCCTCCCCAGCTGCCTGCCTCTCTAGACTTTCTCCTCCAGCCAATGGCATCCATGGGATCCGCCTTCCCGGCACCCACTCCCTTTTGGGGCAAAAGAACCCCTATGTCTGGTCCGGTTGGGACTGGTGGATCCTTAAGCTCCAGAGGTGGGCAAGGGGCCACACTCTCTACCCCCTAGCCTCGCAGATGGCTCTGAGAGTCAGCACAAGACCCAACCAGAGCCAACGAAACGTGCTTCTGGGACTTCTGTTGAACTGGGGGTGAGAGTGGGGTGGGGACAGAAAGGTGCTCTCTTCCACTTGGGACTTGGGGGGCTGCGTGGGGGGGATGAAAGTCTGGAGCCCTCGTGGCTCCCCTGCCACTCCCAAGGAATGAACCTCCAGGGAAGCGAGGGTATGGGATGGAGGGGGGTGGACGCCTGACCACACGGTCTAAACAACAAGCCTAAAGACCTCTTCCTGGGCTCCAGTGCCGGAGCCCATAAATGCCCCTCTGGTAAAGAGGTACTAAGTTGGGTTTTCTGGCCCTTACAACAGGGAGAGTCCTGACTGCCAGGAGCCCTGCTCCCCACCTGGCTCTCACCTGCAGATCAAGGACAATGGCCCCACCTGTCTCCCCCCACTGCACCCAGGGGACCCCTCGGATGCCCGTGCCAACTCCAGGGGGCCTCCCCCTTTCCCAGTTGCCTGATCCGGCTGCCTTGATCTTGAGACCTCCCCTCTGTGGCTTGGCAGGCACCTGGGTGCAGGCGTGACAGTCGCGGTGTTCCTCACAGAGCGGGCAGAGGGCAGGCACCAGCACCAGCAGGGACCCGCCAGCCCCGTCGGCCCCGCAGTGGGCCCCGCCCTGGCGCAGGTGGCAGGTGGCGCTGGTCAGGCACCAGCCGCAGCCCTGGTCGGCCAAGCAGCCCAGGCAGGAGGAGTAGGAGGAGCAAGCTGAAGAGCGGTAGGGCTCCAGGAAGAAGAAGGAGATCTCCTGGGGGAAGGGCTCACGTAAGGGCCGGGGGTCCACAAGCCAAGTCCCAGGGCAGGAGTCGAGGTTGGGGGTAGGGGTCAGGATTTGGAGACAAGGTTAAGAACCCAAGTATGTGGAAAGCTGGGATTTAGGAGGAGCAGACAAAAGGGGATCGGGGCTTGAGAGCATCTAGAGATGAGAGAGCCAAATACAGAGGGCAGAAGTCAGGCCAGGGCAGGAGAAGTCAGAGATGTAGGCAGGGGGTCAGAATGTGAGATCAGGTCAGAGTCTGGGGGTCAGAGGTTGGGGTCTGGAGGGCTCAAGGTGAGGCCGAGAGTTCAAGAGTCGGGGGGGGGGTAGGGAGAGGTCAGGTCAAGAGAGTTAGAATTTGTGGTCTGGGGTTCGGAAAGCTCCGGGGATCTGAGGCCAGGGCCTGGGTACTCACGCTGCCACCTGGCACGCCAGTCCGGTCCCACAGCAGCGTAAGTTCGCTGTGCCCAGGGCCCGCCGAGCCATTGAGCTGGCCCTGGATCTCCACCGCATACTTGTGGCCCCGGCCAGGCAGTGGGAAGAGGCGAGCAGACCCTGGGCGCTGTAGCCGCCTCGTCTCCTTCTCCTGCTGAGCCACCCAGCGCCCCACCTCCTCCTGGGTACGGGTGAAGGACAGACAGGGGCCTCAGAACGTTCCAGCCGCCCCAACCCCTGAAACCTCCAAGAGCCCCAAACCCACCTAGCACTGACCTCTGTCCTGGGAAGAGGAAGAGGGCCTCAGAGTTCCTTAGACCCCAAGAACCTCTGAGAACCCTCAACAACCCCCCCCAACGCCACCTACCTCCTCCTCAGGGGGAGTTTGACTTGGTAACTCAGACCCTCCCCACCTTCTTCCAAATTCCCCCCCAATTCCATTCATAACTGAAAACCCCAGGACCCTCCCTCCACTAAGGATATATCCCGTGCCTCTGATTTCTCCCCAGTCCTCCTCCCACAGCATACACCCCAGCCGCCACATTTATGACTAACAGCCCCCTGTGTGTTCAGGCCCCTCACCATGTTCTCCGTGTCAGGGCCCCGGGCCATCCGGGCTAGGACATGTAGACGCTGGGCCCGGGCCCACACAGCTACATCCTCAGCCCCCGCCCCTCCGGGCCCTCCAGGCAGTAGTGGGTGGATGAAGCCACGGTAGACCAGGGACACATCTGTCTCTGGGCTGGGCGTCAGAGTGATGGTTGTACTGCGGACAATCAAGACCTGGGAAAGCCACGGAGAAGGGTATGCGTGAGCGCTTCTGTGCATGGCCCCACAGTGGCCCCACCCCTCAGGCAAACACCAGAGCTAGAAAAGATCAGGTACCCCAACCTCCTTCCCTCTTTCATCAAACGAGCACCGAGGCCAGGGGTACTCTGCATTGGGACTCCAACAATAGCAGGGTCCCCACTCAGCACCTCTCTCATGAAACTCCAGGACCCCAGACCTTTTGGGAACTTCTTCTCTGACATCCCACCCTTCCACTTTCCACCGAAGCCTTAAGAGTCCACACTTTTTAAAAAAGTCCCTGAACCACAGGGTTCGGAGAAATTTCCAAGTTAGTGAACACAGCCCCGTGCCAGCAGGGGTCACATCCCAGCTCTTCGGGGACAGAGCTCCTTTGCTCACGACCCTTCTGGACCACACCCTATGTAACGTGTTCTCGGTTATATAATAAACCAATACACAAGTTTAAAAAAAAAAAAAAGAGAGAGTCCAGATCCAACATTCAAAGTGACAGACATGCTACATGATTTATTAGCGTGTGTTTTGTAATTGCAAGAGAATGGAATAACCCAAGTATTCGTCAACGGGAGACTACCTAAATAAACTATAGCACCACGGCCCTAGAATCTAAATGGAATATTACAAAACTGTAAAAAAAAAAAAAAAAAAGAGAGAGAGGATATTTCCTAAGTTCTAAGAAGCTTGCTAGGATATATTAAGAAATAAAAGTGGCAGTGTAGTGTGACTGGAATATTACTTTTTGTACAAGAAAGAAAAATAATTAAATGTCACATTTACATGTGTGTGAATGGGTAGACCTGCAAGGATACGTAAGAAATCCCAATTGAGGGGCGCCTGGGTGGCTTAGTCGTTAAGCGTCTGCCTTTGGCTCAGGTCGTGATCTCAGGGTCCTGGGATCAAGCCCCACATCGGGCTCCCTGCTCCGCGGGAAGCCTGCTTCTCCCTCTCCCACTCCCCCTGCTTGTGTTCCCTCTCTTACTGTGTCTCTCTCTGTCAAATAAATAAAATCTTAAAAAAAAAAAAAAAGAAATCCCAATTGATCTTCTGGGAAGAGTTAGGGTGGCGCCGAATGGGGGGTGGTGCTGGGACAGCTTCCCACACTGAGAGGGCTTCCCACACTTGCTCCCCACTAAGCAAGGAGCCTGATGTGGGACTCAGCCCCTGCTTGTGTTCCCTCTCTCGCTGTCTCTGTCAAATAAATAAATAAAATCTTTTTTTTTTTTTAAGATTTTATTTATTTGACAGAGAGAGACACAGGGGGAGTGGGAGAGGGAGAAGCAGGCTTCCCGCCGAGCAGGGAGCCCAATGTGGGGATCGATCCCAGGACCCTGAGATCACGACCTGAGCCAAAGGCAGACGCTCAAACGACTGAGCCACCGAGGCGCCCCAATAAATAAAATCTTTAAAAAAAAAAATCAAAATCAATAAGAAGCCACTGTGGAAAACAGTTTGGTGATTCTTCAATAAGTTAAATATTCAATCACCGTATGACCCAGCAATTCCGCTCCTAGATATATACCCAAAGAGAGTTGAAAATAGGTGTTTGTTGCAATATATACACATTTCAAATCATTACCTTATATACTTGAAACTAACATAATAGTGTATGTCAATAATGTCTCAATCGAAAAAAAAAAAGAAAAAAAAATTTTTTTAAAGATTTTTTATTTATTTATTTGAGAGAGAGAGAATGAGAGAGAGCACATGAGAGGGGTTAGGGTCGGAGGGAGAAGCAGACTCCCCGCCGAGCAGGGAGCCCGATGCGGGACTCGATCTGGGGACTCCAGGATCGTGACCTGAGCCGAAGGCAGTCGCTTAACCAACTGAGCCACCCAGGCGCCCAAGAAAATATTTTTTAAAAGAAAATAGGTACTCAAACAGCGGCTTATACAGGGAATGCTCATGGCTGCACTATTCACGATAGCCAGTAAGTATCAACACCCTGAATGTCCATCCGCTGATGAACGGATGTGGCACGGCCATACAAGAGAATATTGCTCAGCCATAAAAAGGAATGAAGTTCTAAGATGTGCTACAACATGGATGGACCTTGAAAACATTACTCTAGGTGAAAAAAGCTGCACACAAAATACAACATATAGGATTCCATTTATATGACATACCCAGAATTGGCAAATCCAGAGTTAGCAGATTGCCAACCACTAACCACTAAAAGGTTAGTGGTTGCCAGGGGCCAAAGGGAGAGGGGGAACAGAGAGGGATTACTTAATGGATCTGGAGTGTCTTTCTGGAACTAGGTGGTACTCTGGAACTAGGTAGTGGTGGTTGTGCAATGTTGTAAACGTGCTTCATATCACTGATGGTAAATTTTACATGATGTGTGTTTTAGCACAATTTAAAAAATCTTTAGAGGTCGGGCGCCTGGGTGGCTCAGTTGGTTGAGCGACTGCCTTAGGCTCAGGTCACAATCCTGGAGTCCCGGGATCGAGTCCCACATTGGGCTCCCTGCTCAGCAGGGAGTCTGCTTCTCCCTCTGACCCTCCCCTCCACCATGTGCTCTCTCTCTCTCTCAGATAAAATTAAAAAAAAAAAAATCTTTAGAGGTCAATAAGTAAACTCAGACTCTTGACTGTAAAGGCTTATTAGGCAACCACGAGAGTGGTATAGAACCATTTGAAAAATGAAAACCCTGGGACCACACACCAGGCCCCATCCCCTGGCTCCCACCTTGTCGGGCTGGGAGGCATTGGGCGGCTGCTGGAAAGTGAGGAGGTGCAGGCCAGGCAGGAAGCTCTGGGTGACGCAGGCCTCCAGGGATGTGACAAAGACAGGCGCAGGCCCCCACCAGCCCACGGTGCCCGAGATCTGCTCCCCTCGGCAGCGGGCCTGCTCTGTGAGGACAGGAGGGTGGGGGGAATAGAGGTCAGTGCGGAGTGCTGCGCTGCCCCCTCCCACACTGCCCGTGCACACTCACCAGGCCGGGGGAGGCAGCTCTCATTATGCACACACCAGCCCAGGGTGCCGGGCCCCCGGGGAGGAGCTGTGGGGCTGCTGAAGGCCAGGCAGGCCTGGCAGTCACCCAGAAGGCGGCCCAGTCCCAGGCAGCTGGCAGCTGGACACTGCAGGGAGGGGAAGGGACAGAGGTTACTGTCCACAGGGGCGCAACGGACCTGGGAAATGCTGTAGATTCGGGAGTCACAGGGTGGAAAGTGTCAGGAAATCGGAGAAGGGAACTGAAAGCCAGTTGGAATGAGGAAGATCAAGAGGACAGGAGCCAGGGGGTCTGGGGACAGGGTTGTAAGTTCAAAAGGATCGGGAGGGGTCAGAGGTTCAGAGGGGTCAGCAGGCAGGAGAGCCAATCTTCGGTGTGAAAACAAGTCTCCCAAGTGGGAGGAGGTCCTTCTCTACTTAGTTTTGACAGAGGGAGACATGTGCTAGGAGACAGAGCGCTAGGACAGTCACTCACGGCACCAGAGGGAGTCCCAGGAGGTGGCGCGGCTTGGCAGGCTCCCTGACACCAACTGCATTCGGGGTCTCGCGAGCAGACGCTATGGTCGGTGTACATGGAGCAATAGTCTAAGTGGTACTGCAGGGAGATGGGGGGGGCGGTCCTCAGACCTGGAGCCTGTTCCCTCATGCCCACCACTTTATGATCCCAGGGACCCTCAACTGCTCGACACCTTAAGGACCCCTATCCACTCTGCCCTCAGCCCCAGGGACCTCCAGTCCTCCCCGCTTGAACCTGGGGACCAACTGCCCTCCCCTCATATCCCTAGGGACCCCCAGTCCTTCCCCCAGGGACCCTCCCCAACTTGCTCCCGCCTCCATGGGAACCATGCTACCTCCTCCCCAGCCACCCTCTCCCTATCACCCCAGTGCTCACGTCCGGAGCAGGCGCCTGGAACACAAAGGGAGGCACCTTGTAGGCCATCAAGTCCCCACGGGGTCGGCCACTGTACCCCCCAGCCACCAACAGGACACTGCCACCAAGCACAGCCGCCACATGTGAGTATCGGCCACTGGGAGGCGCTGCTCGGCCTAGGAGAATACAGACACCCCCCAACCCAAGGACATGAGACTCCAACGAGTCTCCCCTCCTATGCTCACGACTCCCTTGCCCAGAGGCCTATCCCAACTCTCCTATGCCTCAAGTCCAGCCTCCTACTTCCTGCTTCAACTGAACGCACCCAAGGAAACCCTCCTAGCCTGCCTGGCCCTGCACTTGCCAGAGCTCCCACACCACTGCCCGAACCACCTTTAAAAGACAGAGCACGGGGGCGCCTGGGTGGCTCAGTCGTTAAGCGTCTGCCTTCGGCTCAGGTCATGATCCCGGGGTCCTGGGATCGAGCCCCACGTCAGGCTCCCTGCTCCGCGGGGAGCCTGCTTCTCCCTCTCCCACTCCCCCTGCTTGTGTTCCTGCTCTCTCTGTCTCTGTCGAATAAATAAATAAATAAATCTTAAAAAAAAAAAAAAAGACAGAGCATGATGGGGCGCCTGGGTGGCTCAGTTGGTTAAGCGTCTGCCTTCAGCTCGGGTCATGATCCCGGAGTCCTGGGATCGAGCCCCACATCGGGCTCTCTGATCAGCAGGGTGCCTGCTTCTCCCTCTGCCCCCCACCCTGCTCGTGCTCTCTCTCTCTCTCAAATAAACAAATAAAATCTTAAAAAAAAAAAAAAAAAGAGCATGATCTTCGGGGTCAGAAAAACCTGGCTTTGATTCCTAGGTCTACCATTTACTTGGGTTCTGAGTAGTTGTGTGGCCTTGGGAAAGAAACTCAACTTCTCTGAATCTTGGTTTCCTCCTCAATAAATGGACCATCTTCCTGCCCTCGGGGAGCCATGAGGCAGGCCGCCTGGCTCTCACCTGGTTTTGTCTGTACACCAGCCTCCCTTCTGGGGACAGCCTCTGATTTTCCTCTGGAACTCCACCCTCTCCCACTACAGTCCACAGGCTCAAGCTGAGCTGAGCCCAGACCTGTCAGGTCAGTGACTCGTTCAGGAACAGGACCCGATTCCTATGATTTTTGGGAAAAAGGCATGTGCTTCCTCCCTCTGGGCATTTTAAAGGGGTAGGATATAGGCCCAGGGCTGCTGGTGACCATTTGCAAAAGACAAATCTGCCACAGACTGAAGCGAACTTGAATGAGAACTAGCTGATGCCATCATGTGAGCGCCCACACCCGGACCAGCCTAAAGCCAGTTGTCACTCAAGTGAGCCAAGAACTCGGTTCTGTGGGGCACCTGGGTGGCTCAGTCGTTAAGCATCTGCCTTCGGCTCAGGTCATGGTCCCAGGATCCTGGGATCGAGCCCCGCATCGGGCTCCCTGCTCGGCGGGAAGCCTGCTTCTCCCTCTCCCTCTCCCCCTGTTTGTGTTCCCTCTCTTGCTGTGTCTCTCTCTGTCAAATAAATAAATAAAATCTTGAAAAAAAAAAAAAAAAGAACTCGGTTTCGCTCAAGCTGGTTGGGTTGGATCCTGTCGCCCAGAACCAAGAGTACTGACTGATGGGTAAGTGCTCAGTGACTGGTGACCCCACACCCTCTTACCGCCCCATATGCTCTGTAAGCACATGGGACTTGGCCTGGGGACTCACAAACTACAGAGGAAGAGGCCTCCAGAAACCTCACACTCTGGCCTAAAGGAGAAACAGGGACAGGCAGAAGAGCCTCAAATGCCAGGCCAAGGCTTTATGCCTGATGGTCAAACAGGGTTCCATGGGTTCCATGTCCCTTCCTTATGCCTGTTCTCTGTCCTCGCTCTTCTGTCCAGTGGGGCGGGGAGAAGAGATGGGCCTCCTGGAAGTCCACAGCCCCCTGAAATGATAGGCCCAGTTTGTGTGTACCAGTGTCTTTCCGAGCAGAGGGCCTGTGGCTTCCTTCTGATTCTCCAAGCAGTCTGACTTAATGAGTTTGAAAGGTTTCTCCACACTGCCATCCAGGCAAGCCCTCGGTCCCTGGGGCAGGATGCTGACACTATCAAAAAATCAACATACTGAGCCCTTGGCTAGGAGGTCTTCATTCTTTGCACCATCTCAATCGACTCTCACAACAGCCCAGTGCTTTAAGTATTACTGTCATCCCCGTTTTACAGACGGGCAAGTTGAGGCACAGAGAGATTAAACAATATTTTTGTACAGATGGTTGCTTGGGGCCTGGCCATCCTGGTTCTGCCACTTGCCCACTCTATGACCCTGAAAAGGTCACATGTAGGTCATTCCCTGGGGCATCTGGAAACTGGCAAAATCTGGACTGGAGCCTAGACCAGGGCTGCTGGACCTGCCTCCCATCTCCACGGCAACAGCGACCCCGCCCTGCCTCCCCGCACAGGCTCACCTCTGGAGGCCAGCTCTAACAGGACATCTGGCTCACCCTCTGAGGACCAACGTGGCTCCTGCCTAAAGCCCAGATTCACTGTCAGGGAAGTGTGACTCTCAGAAGTCCCTCAGGAAAACAGAGGGGCCACTCACCCTCAGGGGTTCCTGGGGGGGCAAGCTCAGCCCCTGACACCCACTGATGGCAGCCGAGGTGGTAGAAGAAGAGACCATCTTCATAGCACTTTTCCTCCTGGTAATGGGTGTGCACGTTGCCCCCTGGAAAGGAGGAAAGGGGCACAGCTGGCAAGCCTGGCAGAGGTGGGGACACCCAGGCAGGGAGCCTCAGCTCAGTGTGGGCCTGGGGCCCTAGAAGGCAGGCAGGCAGGCAGGCGGGATCAGGGAGCCTCCTCACCATAGACCACCATGTAGTTGCCCAGGACACTGGCTGTGTGGAAGGCTCTCTCCCGTGGGCCCTGAAGCCCATCCCGGCCCTTTAGGGTGGTCCACACGCGCCGATCCACGTGGAAGAGGTCGGTGGAATTCACCCGCACAGAAAACCTATCGGGAGGGGCAGAGGAGGGGCTCAGGGCAGGAAAGGTTTCTCTCCCTCCTCTGGGCTCTCAAGAGTCGTGTGATCAGTCAGGGTGAGGCCGGCGTGATGGGGTTTATGTCCCCACCTGCCTCCCAGTGGCTCATCCCTGGGTTCCATGCATCATCTAGCCAGGGCTGCCCATCAAGCAGGGTGTGGCTGAGTGGACAGACAGGCGAGAGCGCATGGGAAGTAAGTGGCCAAGAGAGTGAAGGAAAGGTTAGAGAGTCAGTGAGTGGATGAGCAAATAAGAGAACGAATGAACTAGTGAATGACCTAAGGAAGGAGGGCGGATGACGGCAGAAGTCCATCAGTGGACGAAGACCACTAAAGACTGAAGACCCAGGGGCCTGGGCCAGGCTTGGCCCTGCAGGAGGTCACTCACCGGGCAGTGGAGGGCCGGTGTCCACCGTGAACCAGCAGGGTGCGTGAGGGTGCATGGAACACCATGGAGTGGCCGGTGGCGGCAGGGGGTCGCCCACCTGCTGGAATCACCTGCTCCCAGTAGCCTCCGCTGGAGCCATCGAGGCGGAAACGGAAGAGGCCGGAGGAGAAGAGGTCGTGCTGGGTGCGGCCGCCAGACACATAGAGCCAGACGTCGTCCACCAGGGCGGCCGCGTGACCTGCCAGGCCTGGTGGCCCCGAGGAACCCGAGGCAGGTGGCGCAAGGAGCTCCCAGTGGCCCCCGCCCAGCGGGCTGAAGGCCCACACATCGCTGGTGAGGGAGCCATCGGCCAGCTCGCCACCCATGAGCACCAGGGAGCCGGCCCAGGCCACAGCCACGTGGGAGTGCCGGGCAGCCTGTGGGTAAGAGACCGGGAGACAGGATGGTGACACAGAGTGACATGAGAGCCAGCCAGAGAGAGACACGGAGAAAGCCAGACAGAGGTACACGAAGAGAAAAAGGAAGACAGACCCAGCAAGACAGACACAGGCAAACAAAAACAAATTAAAAAAAAAAAAAAAAAAAGGAGGCGGAGGAGGCAGGGGGGCAGGGATAGGGGAGGTGGCAGAGAAAAGCAGAGGGACAGACAGCCCAGAGGGGAGACACAGAGACCAAGAGAGAGCAGAAGACCAACAGGCAGAGACAAAAATGGAGAGAGAAACCAAGAGAAAGAGACAGGAGATCCACAGAAGGATAAGATGCAAAAATGGAGATAAAGGAAGCAAAAAGAAAATCAGAGGTAGAAAAGCAGCACCAGGAGGAGGAGGTGGGCCCATAACAAGCGGCAGGGCTGGGGGCGTATGGGGTGGTAGGGTTGCTCCAGGGGGCCCTGGCTGGGTCTGCCGGAGTGGACAGGCACCTCTGAGCAGTGCGGGGGGTTGGGGAGGATTCGTACCGGGGTAGGACTCAGGTCCCAGCGCTCCCAGGTGTTGGCAGAGAAGTTGTATAGGACCAGGTCCCCCAGGGCGCTGTTGAGGTCCTGGCCTGTGGAGGGACAGATGGCTCAAGCCCTGGCCACAGACTGCCAAGCCACCAGACCCCAGACGCACACCCCATTGGCTCACCTCCAAAAACGGCCAGTAGCCCCGGCGGGGACAGGAAGGCACCGGCCGCCCCAATCCGGGCCGAGAAGGCAGGGTCCCCGGCACTCACGTTGTGCCACCAGCCGGCCCCCTGGTTCTCCCACAGGTGCAGGTCACAGGCATGTCCCAGGAAGCCAGGCTCACAGCGGCATGGTCCCAGGGGCTGGAGGGGGACAGGCACACAAAGGCAGGGATGGAGAAAGAAAAAAAAAGAGAGAAAGGGGGAGGAGAGATGAAGCCAGAGACACACAGGGCAGAAAGGGAGAAGGAAAAAGATGGATGGGAAAGGAGAGATGGAATAACAGCCAGGAAGGACACAGGCCAACAGACGGAGGAAGAAAGGGACACAGAGACACAACCAGAGAGAAGCAGAGAGGTAGAAAAAAGCAGACAGCTAGGGTGTCTGGGTGGCTCAGTTGGTTAAGCGACTGCCTTCAGTTCAGGTCATGATCCCAGGGTCCTGGGATCGAGTCCCGCATCGGGCTCCCTGCTCTGCGGGGAGCCTGCTTCTCCCTCTCCCACTCCCCCTGCTTGTGTTCCCTCTCTCGCTGTGTCTCTCTGTGTCAAATAAATAAATAAAATCTTTAAAAAAAAAAAAAAGAAAGAAAAAAGCAGACAGCCCAACAAAAAAAGGGAAAGACAGAAGGGCCTGGAGAGGAAAACGAGGACAGACAGCAAGAGAGGTCGGAGGAGAAGGACAGCGGTGAGGGCAAGGTCAGCCTGGGCCGGACGACCTCAGCCTGGGGAGGCGAAGGCAGGAGGGCTCAAGACGTGACCCAGTCCCGAAGTTGGATGTGCGGGGCTGAGGCCCAAGGTCAGTGGTCAGCAGTCCGAAGTCAGGGCCAGACAAAGCGGCTGGGTGGGAGGACGGAGTGGGGCCGGCAAGCGGAAGGCAGGTGGGTTTGCAGGCCAGATGCAGGCGAGAGGCAGGAGGGGAGTGGGCTCAGGCAGAGGAGGGGCCGCAGATGAAGGTGGGGTGGGGCTGGAGGGCAGGCACGGGCAGGGTCTGGGAGGAGAGGGGAGTGTCACTGTGGGTGACAGGGTGACAGCAGGGTCCCGGACGGGAGTGGGGCAGGGGCAGATGGAGCGGTAGCTGTGGTCACAGACCGGGGGGGGGGGGGACAGGGATATGACACAGCTGGGGACAGGCTCACCGAGGCGCAGGTGCCATGGCTGCCGCAGTAGGTGGGACACTCCTGCAGGCTGCAGTCGGGGCCCCCCCAGCCGCGCTCGCAGGCGCACTCCCCGGGGGCCCGGCACTGCCCATGGCTGCCGCAGCCCCCGGGGCACAGGGAGAAGCGGAAGGACGCGTTGAAGCCCAGCAGGTTGTAGTTGGCATCGCTGAAGAGGTGCAGCAGCATCTGCAGGCACGAGATGGGCGCGGCTCCGGGGACTCGGGGGACTGGACTGGGAGGGTGGGCTGCTGCTGTCCCCACCCCACCCTGGGCGTCCCCACCTCCTTTCTTGGTCCCTCTCCACCCTTCTTTGTCCTTGTGTCCTTCCATCAGTCAGACGTGAGGTCTCTCCTTCAGTCTCTCTGCCCCTCCCCCTCTTTTGTTTCCTTCTGTGTATCGACGCCCCCCCCACTCCTCCAAACTCCACCTGGACCTCCAGCCAGAGCCCCACAGTCTACCCCCGCACAGCCTGGCCCCCCAACAGCCCAGCTCCCCCCCACGGTCCGGCCCCACCAACCTTGCCTGAGGAGGCCTCGATGGGTGGAGGCCGAGTGCTCCCACTCAGACTGGCAAGCAGGGGCCCTCGGGGAGAGTCCCCATCATACACGAACAGGTAGTCGTAAGTGCACTCCGTGTCCAGGAAAAGGAAGTCCAGCAGGATCCGGTGCTGGGGGCTTGGGGCTGGGCAGCGAGAGCAGGGGGGCTGGGCTCAGATGTGGACCCTCTCCCTGTGCCTCCACGTACCTCACCCCAAAATACCAAGGCCTGCCTGGTGATGTGGGAGGCCCAAACATGAGTCAGACCCGAGCCCTGCCTTCGAGGGGCCCCTGGTCTCAATGGCCCAGGGAGGTCAGAGCTGTGACAGCCAGAGGGACAGGGCCAGAGAAGGAATTACAGTGTCAGCCCTGGAAAGGACTCCTGAGACCAGGCTGAACACCTCCCACCATTCAGATGGGAAAGCTGAAGTGCCCCAGAAAGGACCCCACCCCGGGGGTCACACAGAGCTGTTCTCCTTTTTTCCTGAGCCTCAGACATTAAGTCTGAGGGGCAGGGTCCAGACCTGAACAGAGAAGCATACTCCCAGACGGAAAAGGCCTCTGGGACGGTCACCTGTTCCAGGCTGATCAGAGCTCCAAGGGAAGAGGCCAGTTTCTTCCCCCGGAATGGGCCAAACCTTGGAGTACCACAGCTCCTCTCGCCCCCCACCCCCACCCCAAGGCTCAGTTTATTGTAGTAGCTAAAGGCACAGACTTGAGCCAGACTGCCTGGGCTGACATCTTGGCTCTGCCATTTACTAGCTACTAGTCGTGTGGCCTTGGGCATGTCCCCTAACCTCTCTGGATCTGCTTCTTCATCTGGAAAGTGAAGTTATAACGGTACTGAGGTGGATTCAAACTTCTTGGCCACTCCTCCCATCGAGAGGCGAGGGCTGGTTCCTTGCCCCTTGTATCAGGGAAGACCCTCAGAAAGACTAGCATGACCCATACAAGCCAGCAATGCAGACATTCTGGCCCCGGCACAGCTAGATCAGAGAAGCCTCACAGCTTCTACCTGGACATCATAGAATGCTCCTTCTCAGAACACAGCTGTCAAGCTATGAAAAGCCAAAGCCACATGGCGGGGGCCACGTGTCGGCATCCCAGCTGACAGCCCCAGCTGAGCTTCCAGCCCACGGCCAGCAGCAACTGCCAGCCTCGTTAGGGAGCTTTCGCGGACGTCTGGCTCAGGTGAGTGTTCGGATGACTGCAGGCCCAGCTGATATCCAGCTACAACCACGAGAGAGGCCCAGCCCTCCTCCGTAACCCTCATCCCACATCTCACACTAGGGGCTCAGGAAACTAGACCTGGGAGCAGACCTAGCTCTGCTCCTGACCTGCTGGGGGACCCTGGGCCAGCCCCTTCTCCCGTGCCCCTCAGCACGCTCCCCTGCATACTGGGAATGGCAGGGAGCCATGGAGGGCTTTTTTTTTTTTTTTTTTTTAGATTTTATAACCTTCATTCCTCTGCGCCAGGATCATCTGTGTCTGGGTCTGTTTCCTCTGCAGTCAAGGAGGCCCATAGGGCAGGGTCTAGGCCTAACTCATCTTGGGGTCCCTCCCTGACATTAACCAGCACAGGGCCTGGCACCGAGCAAGGAATGAAGAAATGCACAAAAGAAAGAATACTGAAGTTGGCAGCCTTCCCTCGGGCTCTGGCCAGAGCCCCTGAGAACATCACACAGACCCCAAACCATGGCCTGGGGAAGGAAGAAGAACCATTTCGCCAGACCAGGCAACAACACCTCCCAGAATCTTGCCAGCCTCAACCAGAATATAAAGCTCAGTTCCCAGAATCACAACAAGTACATCTCTGTCAAGGGCATGCTGGAAGCCAGCTCACCATCTGCTTTCCCCAAGTTCCTCCCTAAGTTCAAGATCTCCTGCTTCCACCCAACACAGACTCAATGCCCATGCCCTTCTGGACAGGGATCCAACCCCAAAACTCCCTGCTTTTCATTTTCTTTTTAAATATTTATTTATTTATTTGAGAGAGAGAGAGAAAGAGAGAGTGCAGGGGGGTGGGGAGAGTGCGGGGGGAGGAGCACAGAGAGAGGGAGAGAGAAACCCAAGTAGATGCCACGCTGAGCTGAGCGAGGAGCCTGACTCGGGGCTCGATCTCACAACTCTGAGATCACAACCTGAGCTGAAACCAAGAGTCGGACGTTTAACCAGCTGTGCCACCCAGGCACCCCAACCCCCGGTTTCCAAAAGCAGAATGCCTTTTTATTCATGAGAATGTTATGAGGATTGGTTACAATAAAGTGTGGATGTGGTACAAAAGGAAGTAGGTCAGCTGCTTATTTTTTAAAACATGGGGGAACGTGTTTGTTCTCAAAGGTAATAGGCACTGGGAAGCATGGGAGATCAAGGAGGATCTGGAAGTCACCTAGACTCCTCCCTATCCCAACATCCAGCCAGGTGGTCCCCAAATCTCACTGGTGAAACTTCCCAAACACCTCTCAGTGCTCTCAGCCCTCTCTACCTCCTCTCCAGCAAGACTAGCACACCAAGTCTCCAGGCCACCCCCACAATCATTCTGTGGTTCCCCATCAATGCCAAGAGAAAAAGCCAAGTTGCTCAGCATGACATTCAAGGCCTTTCTTCCCCTGCTTGTGGCCCTCCGCACCTCTCAGCCAGCAGTCCAATCAGACCAGAAAAACCTAGACATGGCTCCTGAGACACACCAGCCTCTCTTTTATCTTCACAGAAGCTGTTCCTTTTTCTCACCCAGCAAACTCCTATGCATGCTTCAGGACCCTATTCCAATGGCCCCTCCTATGTGACCCCCAGTATTCTTTCATCCCCCTCTGCCCATCTACCCAACCCCTCTACCTCCTTCTAGACATAGCCTGAGCATACTGTAGAATGAACGTCTGCATCCAGCCTTACCATCCCCAACAAGGCTGGGCTCTTTTTATTTTTTATTTATTTTTTTATTTTTTTAAGATTTTATTTATTATAAATTTGAGACAGAGAGAATGAGAGACAGAGAGCATGAGAGGGAGGAGGGTCAGAGGGAGAAGCAGACTCCCTGCCGAGCAGGGAGCCTGATGCGGGACTCGATCCAGGGACTCCAGGATCATGACCTGAGCCGAAGGCAGTCGCTTAACCAACTGAGCCACCCAGGCGCCCAAGGCTGGGCTCTTTAAGGCCAGAGAATGATGTATACATCAAACGCATACCCATACTTCCCATTCTGTGCTTACCTACACCCTCAGACAGGAATGGCCCCCAAGCTGGGGACAGACACACTCATCCCCAAGAAACATGCTTCATCCATACACCATACAATAGCCACAGAGACCTAAAACTTAAGTCAGGATCATGTCCTTCCCTGTTCAAAACCCTCCCACACTCCCCAGTGTCCTCAGATAAAGACCAAGGTCTGCAGCCTGTAAAGGGAGACCATGCCTGATCTGGGACATCACACCTCTGGCCTTTGCCCAGAACCTCCTCTGGGGGACTCCTACCACTCCCTGGACACCAGCTCCTACATCTGCTACAGAGAAGCCTTCCTAGGCTTCTCCAGGCACTGCCTTGAGACTTCTCTTCCACCTCCTTAGTGCCCTCAGGATACAGGTCAAAATCAGTCCTCCACCCTCTGGTTCACTGTTTGTCTTCTTGTATTCTGTGTCCTCAAAAGCATCATCCCTCCTGCTGCCAGGCCTTTGCATGGGCTATGCTCCTGGCCTGGGAGGCCCTTCTGTTCCCTCTTTCACATGCCTTTGGTCTTAGCTCCAGGCCAGGCTAAATCAGACATCTTCTGGGCTTCCCACTCCTTGTGGGTGGTCTACTTCCCCCACTGGACTAGGAGCCCATAAGGGTAAGGATGGGGCCTTTGCATAGGCTGTTCCCTCTGGAATGCTCTTACTCTTCCTCCCGGTTAATTGCTATTGGTCCTTTGGGTCTCAGCTCAGACATCTCCTCCCCCATGAAGCCCTCTCTCTTCTCCCAGCCCCCAGGCCAGGTACTTCCTCTGGCTCCCACAGGCCCCTGGGATTCCTCCATCACAGTCCCAACCACTCTAGGTTGTCACTCTCTATTCATGTGTTTGTCTTCCCCACTGGATTCTAAGCCCCAAGTCATCATGGATTGCTAGGGTTGCCTTGGTCTCTGTTATGTCTCAATAACAAATATAATGTCTGGCACATGAATGACTGAAAAAAATGCCTTTATTGAATTACTTTAAAAATAACAACAGTATAATCCTAATACCATTTACCGTGTACATACTATGTGCCAGGCATGTTAAATGGTGTTCTCATTGAATTCCAACAACCCTATGAGGTCAATACTAGTATGAACCCTACTTGGGAGGAGAGGGAGCTGGACCTCAGAGAAAAGAAGCTGCCTGCCCAAATCACAAAGCTAGTGAGAAGTGGAACCCAAATTTGAAGCAGGTGGTTGGGCTCAGAGCCTGAGTTGCTAACAGTCATTCAGAGTATCTCTCACTGATGCTCTTGGCTTGTAATTGTCCATCTGGGTCTGGGTGCAACTCCCCCACCAGACTTCAAGGACTTCCAGGACAGGGCCCAGGTTGGCTGCATTTCAGAGCAAAGGGCCTGGACCAGAACCGGGGTGTGGGAATTCGGTGAGTGGGATTAATGAGGGCACAAATGAATGAATCAGCGAATGGGTGGGTGTGTGACCCACGCGGCCCCACTCACCCTCGATGAGCCACTCGCAATTGCCATTGACGCTGTAGTTGCCCGCACCATCCGTCACGAAGCCTGGCGCCTCCCGCAGCACTTGCCGCTGCCCCTTGCAGTCCCCTGCCTGGGCCCCAGGTATCAGAGGCCCCAGCAGGGCCAAAGATAGAGCCAGCGCCACGGCCAGAGCCAGGCCCAGGGCCATCGCCGCCTCCCGCACTCTTACAGACGGGACAGGCCTTAAAGACCGGGAGAGGACCCTCCACGCGGCGTGAGGCCCTGCAAATGTGACCTCTATAGACGGGACATGGCCTTGTAGACCAGGGAGGTCCAGGAGTTGCAGACCCCACGAAGGGAACCGCCGCTGTAGAGGGGCTCTGGAAGCCGCGGAGTAGGTCCTACAGACCCATGGAAGGACCCGTAAATGGGGTCGTCATGGACGAGGCCGACCCCTAGGGACCGTGGGAGTCCCTGATAGTCACGGGCCCCCACAGGCTAGCTGACCCCATAAACGGTGTCCAGCAGTTATGAAGGCGGGCCGCTGCAGGCCAAAACGGACCTTATATACGGGTGGATCCCCAGGGGGCGAAGGGCTCTACAGCCCGGCGGGGGCCTCCATAGAGGGTGCGGGTCGTGCCGGGCCAGGCCCGGAAGATCCGAGAGAGACCCCTCCAGCCAGGGGCGGGGCGCGAGCGGGTGTCGGGGGCGGCGCCCGTCTTCAGGGGCTTGGGCCTGGACCCCATAGACGCACACCCTTGCTCACCCACCCGCGCCTCCCTCCGGAGCCGGATGGGCCAGATCAGAGAGACGAGGGGACGCTCGGGCCAGAGCGGCCTGGGAAGACCCGCCGGGAGGACGAGGGGGCGGGGGCCGAGCGGCCGCTGTGGGAGGAAAGATGGAGAGGAGGCGAGAAGTCGCAGAGCAGCTGGTCAGAGCGGCCCTGGGAGGACTGCGGAGCATCCAACCCCACCCCTCCACAGAGGGAGACTTCCGGAAACTTCCCCGCCCATTTGTTCCCAGACGCGTGCGCAACAGTGACCTCCTTGGCTTGCGAAGAGAGAATTACACATGCGCAGTGCTAAAATCGTAACCCGAACTCGGGGTACAGGTGGTTGAGCAAAGTTTGTGCCACTGGAGGGCGCCTCTAGCCCTGACTGGAGAAGAGACGGTAAAAAATAAAGGAGCGGTGCAGTAAGAGGGTTCTGTTGGATGATTTAGATGTTCAGTGCCCCCAGATTCCGGGCCAGTATGAAGGCCAGGTTATGCAGGCCTCTCCCAAAATGCCATTTCACAGGTGGACACACTGAGGTCCAGAGCCTGGAATGGTTCATGCTCCGCCCCGCCTCTGAGCACCATCAAGATGTAAAGAGGCCATTTTATAGATAAAAACTCAACGAATCCGCTTTATTTTGGCAAGAAGGGAAAAAAGTCTTTCTGCCGGGGACCTGAGGGAAGACCCCCGGATGGAGATAGGGGTGGGCAGAGCTCGGGTCCGAGGTCACAGAGATCCAAGGGAAGGTTTCAGAGTCGAGACCAGATTCACAATATCCGTCCCAGGAGCAATGGCTCGGGGTCGCGGAGTCCTGGAGAGTCACGGGCAGGGTCCCGGCGATCGTCACTGGTGTTCCGGGGTCCGGCGGGATCAGAGGTCTCGGAGGGGGCCAGGGGGCCGTAGGTCTCGGAACAGCGGGAGCCCAGAATCCGGCGCCGCTCGGGGCAGGGGCTGAGGGAGGGGACGGGGAGAGCGGCTCCCGCGGGACCGTTTGGCACAAAAGTCGGGGGAAGGGGGCGGAGCGGGACAGTACGCACCCCTACCTGGGCGCGCGGGGTGGGGAGGGTCGGGAAGGCCTGGGATGGCAGAGCCCTGGGGCCGGGATAGAGCGGGGATCCGGAGCCCGGCCGGGGCCCGGCGCGCGGCCCAAGGGGCGGGGTGGGCAAGGGTGCTCAGACCGGGGGTGCGGTGCCCCCGGCCGTGTGCATGCTGAAGTATTCGGTGAAGCCGGTGTGCGGCGCCGCCGTCTGGGGCACGAGCGGCTGATAGGGCGGCGTCGGGCCATCCCAGCTCGGGTCGGCCGCCTTGGGGAACCGAGCGGGAAGGGGCGGGGAGGCCGCGCCCGGCTCGGCCATGGTCACCACGCGGCCCCTCGGGGCCACCGCCGCCGCCACCGCCGTCTCCTCCACCTGCTTCCCGGCCTGGGAGGGGGGTCAGGGTCAGAGGCCATCCGGGACCCACGGGGGGCAGATGCGGCCCCGAAGGCCCGTCCCCCTCCCCGCAAAGGAGCCCCCCTCCCGAGGTGCGGGCGCAGGTGTCAATCAGGGAAGGACCGGGTGGCCGGGCGCCTGGGCAGCGGGGCCAGGTACTCAAGGGGCGGCGTCGGAGCGCGCGGGGCGAACTCCGGCGGCGGCCGGGGAGTGGGTGGAGAGCCGCGGAAGGCTGGTGGCGGGGGCACGGCGCGTGGCGTCTGCGGGGGCGTGCGCAACAGCGCCAGGACCCAATCGGGCAGGGTGGGCGCGGGCGCCGGGGGTAGGTCGCGGCGTGGTGTTGGGGCTCGGGGCATGCGAAAGGCGGGGGGTGGGCTCAGGCGCCTGGGAGAGGGGGGCGGCGGCGGGGCCGGGAGCGGGGTCAGGTACTCCAGGGGCGGCGCCAGCAGCTCCTCGTGCGCCGGGGGCGCGGGGCTTACGGAGGAGGCGGGCGGGGGGATGGAGAAGAGCTCCGTGAAGTTGGGCACCGAGTCGCTGATGAACGTCACGTTCCCATAGACGTGCTGCGGGAAGGCCTTGTCCGTGGACTGGCTCCCTCCGGGGCCCGGGGCCCCGGCCGAGGCGATCTGCGACGTGCGCACGTGGTACGGGAAGTTCTTGTTGGCTGCCGAAGGGCGTGTCATGATCTGGGGCGAGAGGCCAGGTGCTGGTTGGAGAAGCGCTGTCCAGGCCTCAGGCCGTCTCCATAAACATGGGGTCCTAAGGATCCCCCTTCACTTGACATCCCCCACGATTCCCTGCGGCCCGTCAGCCTGGATTAGGCACCTACCCTGGGCTCTCACGGTGCCCTGAGCTCCCACCTTTTTCTTCCATCGACCACTCTGCGATACTTCCTCCATCAGAGCCCTGATCACTGACTTATTGCAGATTGGTTAAGTGTCAGCATCCTTCCCTGTCCAGTATGACAGCCACTAACCATATGGAGCTATTTACATTTAAATTAATCAAAGGTAAATGAAAATGTTTGTCTTCAGTCACACTAGCCACATTGAAGTGCTCAGTAACCACATGTGGATAGTAGCTATTGTATTGGACAGCACAGAGTATAGAATATTTTCATAAACACAGAAAGGTCAATTGGACAACACCAGATAGATTCTAGAATGTTAGCACCATGAAGGTAGGAATTTGTTCAGTTCCCTGCTGAATCCCCAGTACCGTCTAGAACAGTACCTGCCTCATAAGCACTCGATAAATATTGGTCGAATGTAGAGATGTGTCCCCAGTTAGTCTAGTAAGTAATGAGGGCCGGGACTAGGTGTGACTCTAGCATTGCACATGGGAGCCCAGCATGACCCCCCACTAAGGTTGTGCTCAACAGGAGACAAGGAGCTGGGGAATGCCAGAGGTGGAGCTGTGCTCACCTAACTGAGCATTTTTAGGAAAGAAACTGGCTGAAGGTGAAATATAGCTAAAAGGGCACTGCATTTCCGTGTTCAGGCCCGCACCCCACCTCTCGCCCCACAGCTCATTGAGTATGGGATCTGGGTCACGATGATAAAACTCCCTCAGCCTCACTGGGGAAAAGGGATTGCAGTGCCTCCTTGGAAAGATGAGGAGAGGGTAGAAATGCAAACCCCTGGTGCAGAGCTTGGCACATGATGGTTCCCAGCATTTCTCCTCTTTCTGCCCCTTTCTGACTTCCTGCAGAGTTTCAAGAAGGGCTGTGCTGGGATGGTGAGTCTGGAACTAAGTCAGGCTCTGGGGTGGAAGATGGGGGACCCGGCCACCTGTGACTGAGTACATTCCCCACCCAGAGCACATTGTGGACCCCTGGGGTCAGGCAAGACCTGGGACCCTCATCAATGCCTATATCCAGGTCTGGCTCCCTCTCATGGTCTGCTGGAGAAGGACTGGGCTCAAAGTCCCTGCCCTAATACCAAAGGCCTTGGAGCCCTGGCAGGTCACCTCCCCCATCTGGGCCTTTCTGTAGAGTGGGTTCAACAACCATTATCCATCCTGTCCTGGGGCTGCTCTGACAATTAAACAAGGTATATGAACATATAGATACATGAACTGTCACCCAGAAGGCCAGATAGGATATAAATCAGGGGCGAAGAAGAGGTTGGTGCTGATAGCCTCTCGATATCATTCAGATCCAGGTCCCCTGGGACCCCAGCCTGGCCCACCCCACCTGCTTCTTCCTGGACAATGGCCTGTGATGGCAGATGGGAGAACGTGTTGGGGAAGGGTGGAGTAGTGACCAAGGGGCTTGGGAAAGGCAGGGGGATAGAGAAGAGAAATGTGAGAGTCTGGGGACACAGGGTCCGGAATGGGAATGGGAGGGGGTGAAAGAAAGACGGTGGGGTTCTTGGGCGCCCGAATGGCTCAGATGGTACAGCATGCGGCTTCTTGATCACGGTATCATGAGTTCGAGCCTCACATTGAGCGTAGAGTTTATTTAAGGGAAAAGGGGGGGGGGTTGGGTTGGGGAAGAGGCCAGGACAAGATGGGAGCGAGGAATAAAAGAGGGTGGACTGTGGGCAGGGGGGAGGGGGGCGGACGACACAGGAGAGCAGCCTGCAGGAACCCAGCAGGCTCTCAATGTCTGTTGGATGACTAAAGGGATGAAGTGAAGGAAATGGATGGAGAGCTCAGAACAGAAGGTTCAGCCTCACGCATCCTCCGCCCATCAGGCTCCCACCCCCACCTGGATGCCCTTCCTCACCAGGAACACGCCATGGGCATACAAATGGATCCCCAGCTGGATGCCATTGACAATCTTCTCCCGGGCCCACTTGGGGATCCCGAAGTTGGCAATCAGGGCCATCACAGGAACCGCAAAGAACCTGAAGGGGAGGTACTGGGTCAATAGAGACACTGCCCCTGCCCTCGTCCCCACCCCATGGCCCCAGCTCCCCTGCCATGTACACACACATGGGGCCCAGGTGGGTCCCAAACTGGAGAGAAGCCAGTGTGACCTTCAAAAGTCAGAGGTTAAAAGGGGGGCAGGAATCCCACTGGCCTGGGAAATTCTGGAAGGCAAAGACTAGGCTGAATTTAACTCAGTTCCACCCCACCCCAAATCCTGGCACCTGATAGGAAATCAAAAGATGTTTGGTGAATGAATTAACACAGGACAATAACAATTAAGGACTTACTGCGTCTCATGTATATAAACTCATTAACTCTCACAATGACGCTACGAAACAAGTGCAATTTCCATCCCCATTAAACAGGTAAGGACACTGAGGCCGACAGAAGTTAATTTTTGCGTGAGGTCACACAGCTTACAAGCTTTAGAACTGGGATCTGAACCCAGGCAGTCAGGCTTAGAATCTGCCTGCTGTACTGCTAAGTTACGTTGAACGATAAAAAATTACAACTAGCTTTTATTGAACACTTACTATGTGCCTTACATATTGCCTGACGCATGCTCAAGAGAATCCTTTCTTTATGGGTAGGCAACCTGAGGCACTCTTTTTTTTTTTTCTTTTCTTTTCTTTTTTTAATTTGGGAAAGTGATTTTTTCCAGGTCACAAAGTAAGTCGGTGGCAGACTCTGGGACAGTTGCCTGACTGAGGAGGGCCTGAGAAATGGATAGCCGTTTCCGGGAAGCCCCAGGACCAGGAGACAGGGACACATTGGGGGCCCAGCACGTCTCACCAGAGGGTGTAGGCAGCAAAGAAGGGCACGTAGAAAGGCTGCTTCTCCGGGAAGTGGCGCAAGGAGATGAGTACGGCATAGCAGAACCACACGTAAGCCGCCACCTGCAGCCCAATGAGCCCATAGCCCGCCGGCGACTCGTACGTGTACAGTACCTGGCCCGGGTCAAAGAACTGGACGCAAGGGAGAAGGTTCGTCATAGCTCTGACCCCCTGCCCGCCACACAGGGACCCCAGACCCCACCCCTGGGCACCCAGGGGGCAGAGGTACTTGGTCAGGACAGAAGCAGCTGGAGAGCACAAAACGGAAACAGAAGCACGTAGAGAAAGAGAATACATTCGCTACCAAGGGCCCAACATGGGGCGAGACACCTGCCATGTGTAAGCTTTTCCATTTGCCTCAACTCAGTGAGTTAGGTCTTATTATCACCTCACTTCACGGAGGGGGAAACTGAGGCTAAGAAGGACACCTTTTGGCCAAAGTCAAAGCCAAGGTGATATAAAGCCTTAGAGGAGCCTCCCTGGGATAAGTAAAACCCTCCTACTTTTCCAGAAGAGGAAACAGGCTTAGAGGGGGCGGGCATCACCCAAGGTCAGCTAGCTGGGGAGTGGGAGAGCCAGAGTAGAATCCAGGTCTGCGGGACTCCTGAACTCTCAGTCATGACATTGAGCATAAATGTGACAGACAGTGAGAGACAGAGGGAGGAGGAAGAAGGCTCCTCAGAGATGGTGAAGAGGGGAGGCATGCACTCAGAGAGACAGATGGGCAGGCAGAAATCGCAGAGTGGGAGCGAGCGAGCCAGCAAGAGTGCGATGTGAAGAAGGGCTGGCAGACAGGTGGAGGAGGTGGCCAAAAGCCTTGCGGGGGGGGGGGGGGGGCAGGGAGGCAAGGCCTGGGCAGTGGCGGGTGGCACTCACCTCGGCCTCATAGATGAGCAGCACCACGTGGGTAAGGGTGTACAGGGTCATGTAGACAGACAACTTCACGGAACCTGAGTGGCTGATGCGGCCCCTGGCGGCCGGCCATGAGGGGAGACAGCAGGGGTGGGGGCTGTCAGGGAGAAGCGGGCAGCCACCCCCCAGATCCACCCGAGTGCCCTGTTCCCTAGCCCAGCCACATCTCCCCCCAGCACTCCCTCCCGCCCCAGCCTGGGCACCGTGTCACCGTGAATCCCTTCCCCAGAAGGATGAGCATCAGCAGGAAGATGAGGAAGCTGGAGGAGAAGAGCAGCTTGGCTGCGAGAAGGGAGGAGAGGGTGTCTCAGACACAGGGCTCGCAGCGAGCCCGGGCACCCTTCCCCGGCCCACTTCGTTCTCACCCAAGATCTTCAGACTCCTGTTGCCAATGCCATCAGTGGCGTACTGGCCCCAGTAGATGCAGAAAAACAGGAGGCTCAGGACTGAGGGGAGAATGGGCAGAGGGAGGAAAGGACAGAAACCGGCTTTGCGGCATCACTGTTCCCTAGCACTATGATCCAGATGGCCAGAACTCCTCCTTCATCCCCATCAGGACTCTAGACCATTTCTTCCCACTGATGTCCTAGGAGACTCTGGAGTCTAGGCTCCAGCCTCTCCTCTCCAGGACCCAGATGTCCAGGCCCACAGCCACCTCCTCCCTCAGGCCCCCAGCCCCTCTTCCCTCAGACCCAGGAGTCCCGCCCCCAGCCCCTCCTCCCTCAGGCCCAGGAGTCCAGGCCCCCAGCCCCTCCTCCAGGAGTCCAGGCCTCCAGTCCCCTCCTCCCTCAGACCTAGGAATCCAGGCCCCCAGCCCCTCCTCCCTCAGATCCAGGAGTCCAGGCCCCCAGCCCCTCCTCCCTCAGACCCAGGAATCCAGGCCCCCAGCCCCTCTTCCCTCAGGCCCAGGTGTCTGGACCCTAGGCCCCTCCCCCGACAGAACTCAAAGTTGGGCTACTCTAAACCTCACCCTCCACTCCTGCTGCAGCCATGAACATTTTATAAGTTGTGTGGAGCAACTGACGTCCTTTCAGCAAATCTAGAAGACGGGTAGGGGAAGGGGATTCACAGACAGGAAGGGAGAGTAGCTCACCTCCCCCAATCCTGCCCCGCATAACTCCTAACCCGACCACTACCACCATGTGCTGGACTCACATCCAAAGTAACAGGAGAGGAAGAAGATGAGGATGAAGATGAGAAGGAAAGTCACATCTGTCTCCAGGATCCCTGCCGATTTGGTAGGAGGAGGAAATGTTTCAGTCAGGCTGGGGGTTCCTCAGCAGGCACCCCACTCTAGAGTCCCACAAAGATCCTGGCTTCTGGGTCCCCATATACTCACCGAACTCATCAGCCGAGAAATGCCGTGTCCAGAAGGACTTGCCGTTGGTGAGGACCATCTCGTACTCCAGCTGCAGCCCATCTCCCTGTGGAGAGTGTGGTGGCCTAAGTGGGGAGGGGGGCCTGGGCAGGCAGGGGATCAGCAGGAAGGCAAGGAGGGGAAGGCCCGGGTGGCCGTCCCAGCCCCTTACCCCACACTTGCTGAGTGCGATGTACCACCACCTTTCACGCACAGAGCGGAAGCTTCGGCCGCTGGAGCAGCTCAGGTAACGGGTTCCCTCCTCTGACACTACCTGGGGAGAAACAAGAAGAAGGCTGAAGCCTGTCTGTGCAGCCCCCAGGTCCTTGGCCTTCAGCACCTGCTCACTCCCCCAGACTGGGCCCATACCTGACAGCCTGACCAGGCGTACTGGGTGGTGAGGTTGATGACCTGGTTGTTCTCGGGCCTGATCACTGACTCCTTGGCCAGGCAGTCCTGGGGAAGGCAGGGACATGGTCACCCCCTGGCCAGCCTCGACCTTCCCCCCTCTCCCCCCATACACCCTCCTCACAGCCTTCACCTTGTCCCCTGCCTTGTACACAGCTGGCCACTGGGATGGGTCGTCGAAATAGAGGAGGATGTTCTGACAGCACTTGGCCTGCAAACCCAGAGATTTTGAAGTTTGGGGGAGTGCAGAGAGCTGGGGTGGTCCTTGCCTTGGGAGGCCAAGGGAGTATCCAGCCTCTGCATGGAGACTAGTTAAGGAAGGCTCACCTCAGGGTATCGGAAACGGAAGTCCAGTCGTCCATAATCCGAAAGAAAGCAAAATCTCGTCAGGAACAGCCAGTCCTGAAAAAGGGGCCCAGTCCTGCTGAGTCCTTTGAGAACTCTCCTGGACTCCACGGGCCCCCAACTTTCCTTCCCTACCCTTGGGTACCTGGTTTCCCAAGAAGCATAAGAGGACCAAGTTACAACCCAAATTCTTCTGTGATCCCTTCGCTTTGGGTCCAGGATTCTTGCCTCAGAAGCCCCCCCACTCCCCCAAGTTTCTTCTCCCCTCAAACACTTGTCCCATTTTCCGAGTGCCCTGAGAAAGATCCTGGAGGGCCAGATACCCACCCAGGCCACGTTCAGTCCCAGACACAATCTGACTGCCACCCCCATGGGTTATCCACACACATGCCCCCCAGGGGGGTCCCAGAGACCATCTCGTGCTGGGGCCCTCTTCCGGCCCTGAGCAGGAGCGTGAACTCAAGGCTTTCGGCAGAGTGAAAAGTGCTGTCCCTTCAGCACCACCTCGGCGTCCCCCCCCCCCAACCCCCACCCCAAACTCCGACTCTCCCAACCGGGCCCTCCTCCCCGCCCAGCTCTGACCTCAATGTCCCTCCTACAACCCCCAAGTCTCTTCTCGACCCCACAGCCCCTCTTAGCCTCAACACTGACCCAATCCCCCCACCCCCATAACCCCAGCCCCATTCCCCCCCGCCCCGCCCCCCACGGCTCCCAGGGACCGCCAGGGAAGGGCGGCAGGGGGCGGGGCGGCACCCTCCTCCCTCCCTCCCCTCGGGTCCCCGGGGGCCCGGCCGGTGGCAGGGGAGGGCCCAGCGCGCTCACCTCCTTGGAGCTGAGGTTGCCCCGCACGTACTTGGCCCGGGCGCGGGGGGGCAGTGGCAGGAGCAGGAGCAGCAGCGGCGGCAGCAGCAGGAGGCGCAGAGCGGGCGCTCGCGGGGGCTCCATTCCGCCCGCTACCGGCCCCGGCCCCGGCCCCAGCTCCGCTCCGACTCCCGCTCCGGCCCGGCGACGGCGGCGAGAGCGCGCGGGCCGGCCAGCGCGCGCCCCCGATTAAAGGGGCCGCCGGCCGCCGCGCTCCCCGCCCCCTCCTCCAGGATGGCCTGGCCTGCCGCCTTCCCAATCGGTGTGAGAGAGGACGCCTCTCCACCCCGCCCCAGCCTAAGTCCTCCCCTCTGGGAGTGTCCCTGACACCTCTGGCTCCCCGTGTCCTACACTGAACTCCCATTCCCCCAAGCCGTGCCGCCTCCTCCAGACTGCCCTCTCGGGATGACCCCCCAAACCACAGACCCCAGCTCTGTCCTGACCTCTCCCGAATTTAGACCCAAACTGCTCTTTCATTGCTCATCCCCGCCTCGCATGACAGCCATCCCCAGCTGTGTCCACCCGAGATCCTGTGGACTCTGAAGTGCCCACAGAGACACAGAGGCGGGAGAGGGCAAACCACTTGTTCTGGGTCACAAAACACGGAGATGGCACAACCCTGGGCCACAACCACTCCACTCCATTGCCTGACCCTGTCCAGTCACTGCTCACTGGGGTGTGAAACGGGCTTGCTGCCTCTCAGAAGAGGTGGTGTTGTGAGAAGTCCACAGCAGACTGAAATCAACTACCTGGGTTCAAAACCCAACATTGCCACTTTCTCATTAGACCTCAGCCAAGTCCTGTAATCTCCCAGTTCAGTCCCCTACCAGCTGGTTCCAACCTTACAGTTTCCCAGTGGGCAATGAGGATCCCTGGAAAGGCTTTAGAGAGTAGCGTCCAAGTCCCTCAGCTTCATTTTCCTGATCAGATTCCAACAAACATTTCTAGCTTCATTCCTCCCTCTCCTCTGCAAAAAAATGTGTTGCTCCTCAAAATATCATTTTAAAAAACTTTCTAAGCCAGGGGCCAAGCAGGAAACATAAGTGCATGAAACATTTCAGTTTGAGAGAGTGTGAGCCCCGTGAAAAGGCGGCCTCTGCTACTTGGCTTGAGCCAGTTGTTGCCAGAAGGGATAGTAGGTCTGCTGCCAGATCTTTTCTTTCTTTCTTTCTTTTTTTTTCCAGAGAAGCCAGAAATGTGTTCGGCTTTTTGTTTTGTTTTGTTTTGCTTTTGTTTTAAAGCAAACTGATTTGTAATAGTAGGCACTTAATTCAAAAATGTAAAATATATCTTGGGCCGAAGTAAAAAGTCTGTGGGGCAGCTTCAGGCCTCATCTGCCACTCCTGTCGTGATCCTGCAAACACAGTTCCTGTGCCCGCCGGACCAGGAGCCCATCAAGGGCAGGGCCTGGACATGATTCACTCAAGGTCCCAGGACAGCCTAGGGATATGGACTGTATGCACATACTGTCCCACAGAACAGCATTTCTAGGATTGCCTGAGATGGTTCTTTTCTGCCTCTACTAGTAAGTTTTTACTAATCTTAAAATGTGTAAAGGTCTACGTCTGCTCCTTTCTGAATAACTCCCTCATCACCAGGGCAGGATCATCACTCCCTCCTTGCACTCCCGGCACATAGTTGGCTTCAGTGGGTGAACATGTGGGACTGACTAAAGCCCCAGGTTTCCCCAGCCCCCTGGCACCTCAAACCCCAGGAAGGTGACAAGTGACAGTATCTTCCCCTCCCTCTTGGACCCAGAACTCAGAACAAAGCAAAGCTGCTGTCCTGGGCCAGCCACTCACTGAAAATCAAGAGGACCATGTAGAAGGTACTTTATTGAGGAGATTAGGAGTACCCCCAGCCCAGCCTCAGCCCCCTCAGTACAGTCTCATGGGTGGAAAGGACCAGGCCTCTGGACTGCTCTGGGCCACCACCCAGGAGAGACTGGGCAGTGGGGCAGGGGGGCTGGGGCTCCAGTCCAGGGCAGAGGTTCTGGGCAACAAGGATGATGGTGGCTGAGGCACGGGCTGTTGGGGCCCGACCCCCCAGGGCCGCGGAGGGGGTGGTGTGGCTACCAGCCAGATGCTTTTCAGCAGGTCAAAGGCTGTTGGGGGGCCCCAGGCTGCCCCGGATGGCGAAGGCAGCAAGGGCAAGGGGGGTGGCCAGGGGCCTTTTGGCGGTGCCAGGCTCACCCCGGGCACCATGGGAGTGCTGGAGGTGTGAGGCATGGCAAAGGTGAGCTCCTTTGTCCTCTGTTGCCTCCTCTGCCTCCCCTCCCCTGGGGCCGGCTCAGGGCTGTTGATCCAGGAGGGTGTCATCCTTCGGCTTTCAGGGCCCCCAGGCTTGGTCCCTGGCACAAAGGAAAAAAGCATGGAAGACAGCTGAACCAGAGCAGACAAGGAGAAGGGGAGTACAGGGAGCAGGAGGTAGGCTCACCTGGTAAGGGTGCCTGGCAGCCACGGAGCACCACCGTGAGGTCGGGCACACAGCCATGGCAGGCCTGTAAGGTGCCCACAATGGCATCCCTGGCTTCTTGCACTAGGTTCCTCCTGGGGAAGGCCTGTGGCAGAATCAGCTGGCACTGCAGCTCCTCCAGCAGCTGCCCCAAGCCAGGGAGCTCTGGGGGACTGGGTGGGCCTGGGCCAGAGCCTCTAGGCACCTGATTCTCCTTGCCCCTTGACTGCGGGGCTGGTTCTTGGGCCCGCCTTGGGCTCGGGGAGGGTTTGGTGGGCAGTGAAGGGGTGCCTGGCTCCAGGGACTCACAGCTAAGCAGCCGTGCCACGTCCAGAGATTTCACCTCATGGTTGAAGAGACCCCGGTGCTCCCGGCTCAGCCGGCCCTGGGTTATGACCACAAGCTTGGAAGCAGCAGGGGCCACAGAGGGATCCTGACTGGTCACAGGAGGATCCTGACGGGTCAGTGGCCGGCGGCTGCCCATCAGGGCCTCGTTGCGCTCCCGCCTGGTCTTCCGACGGCGGACACGACCAGGTTTCTCAGGCCGCTGGAAAGGCTGGGGGGCTGGCCCTCGGGGGTCCATAGTGTACTGGAAGAGAAAGCTAGGATGGTTAACCGTAAGCAGGTAAGTCAGGGACTAAGAGTGAATGGTGAGAAGAGGAGATGGTTTGGGGTGAGGTGGATATACTATTTACAGAGACGAGATGGGAGTAAGGTAGTGGGGAGGGAGCGACTGGCAAAGGCTTGGTCAGGGAAGGAGTCATGGGGGTCGGGTGGGGTCAAGGGAGTCATGATCAATGGGAAGATTTGTCAGGGAATAAACAAAGGGCTACAGGGTACAGGGTCGTGAGGAAACAGCTAGAAGATGGGGGGTGGGGACGGGATCATGAGACCACAGGGATCTGGTGAACCAGAAGCGGATTGTGGACAGAGGAGAAATCCAGGCATAGAGGAGGTATTGGAGAATGCAGAAAGAGAGGGCAGAGGGAGAAAGGCAGGAGAGAAACGGCAGAAAAGAAGTTGGAGAGGCTGAGAAGACCTCGGGAAAGCAGAAAGGGCGACGGCGGAGCTACCAGGAACTGGGGCCTAGTCACGGGAGCGAGGTGGCCTAGGGTAGGAGACCAGGCAAGGGTGGGCAGTTGAGGTTACACGGGGGGGGGTACGGTTGGTGGGGGCAGGGCGTGGAGCACCTCACCTTCTCAGGGACCAACGAACCCCGCCGCACACCCACCCCACGTGGCTGTGGGGTGCAGTGCCTTCTTTTCCGCGGTAACCCTAGCTCACGACGGACCGAGGTCTCTTCCGGGCCTCACGCTGGGCCTCCTGCGCACAACGCGCATGCGTGTGTCTCTCCCATGCCCTTCGGCTTCCTGCTCCCGTGAGGCGGGCACGAGGCACAGACTGCCGGTTATAGTCCCGCCCATTGCAGCCTTACTTTCAGAAACCTCTCTCATTTGTCCTTAGGCCCTTCCCATCCACCAATTGGCTGTGAGGCACACTGGGGCCCGCCCCCTTCCTGAATGCTGATTGGTTTAGATGTCTAACAGTGGACTTTCTCTCCGGAAGGTGCGATGAGACGAGGCACAAGGGGGAAAAGGGCCATCATAGTCTCCGTTTGCAGCCGGTCCCCAGACAATCAGTGTAGAGTCGTCATTCAGAAGTTGGATCTGGTGTTAAGACTACCCAGGTTCAAATGCCCAAACTGGCATATTTTAGTTGTGTGACCTTGGACAAGTGTGTAACTGCTGAGACCCTCAGTTTCCTAATTTGTAAAATGGAGTTGGTAGTAGTACGTCCTTCATGTGGTGGCTGTAAGTATGAAATGCGCCAATATACCTAACCTGAAACAGCGCTTGATTTGAATGAGATGAATGCCTCAAAGCTGTTTCTCGCTAAGCTTTGCTTCCAGAAGTGCTTCTCTACCTTTTCCAATTGATCTATCTACACTCAGTCCCTCAGACTTTTTTTTTTTTTTTAAGATGTATTTATCTGTTTGAGAGAGAGCTAGCATGAGCAAGGGGAGGGGCAGGAGAGGGAGAGAGAATCCTCAAGCAGGCTCCCTGCTGAGTGCGGAGCCCGATGTAGGGCTTGATCCCAGGATCCTGAGAGCATGACCTGAGCTGAAATCAAGAGTCGGCAGCTTAACCGACTGAGCCACCCAGGAGCCGTGCCCCCTCCTCAACCTTTAAAATCAAGCTATGGCCAGAGTATTCCCCCTGCCCTAATAAGAGAGATATATATAGATAGATATAGATATAAAGATTTTTATTTATTTATTTATTTGACAGAGAGACAGCGAGAGAGGGAACACAAGCAGGGGGAGTGGGAGAGGGAGAAGCAGACTCCCCGCTGAACAGGGAGCCCGATGCGGGGCTCCATCCCAGGACCCTGGGATCATGACCTGAACCGAAAGCAGATGCTTAACGACTGAGTCACCCAGGCACCACCCACCCCCCCAATAAGCTATATTCCCTGTGTAATACTGCTTACCCAGTCTTCTTGAGTTTTCAAAGCCTAACTCAATTACTACTGGGAAACCCCTCACCCTCAGAGTCCTTCTCTTCCTCCTCCTTCTCTACTTCTCTTAATCACAGCCTCGATCCTTCTCCCAGCTCTGTGTCTGTCTGATCTGTCTTCCCCAACACGCTGGGACAAGGCCAGGATCTGACCCATACATTTAATATTCATTCAAGTTCTTGTGAGCAGCGATGGTACTTGGTACTATGAGTCAGGCCCTGTTCTAGGCCAGTGGATGGAGGCAAAACATTAACATGATAAATAAGACTATCTCAGTATCAACCTACCCAGAAAGAATGAATAGACGGGCAGGTCTCATCTGGGAGTAGAGCTTCAGGAATATAACCAGGAAGTTTAGGGGGTAGAGGACCCCCCCCCCCCCCCCCCCCGCCACCTGGTCCCTGAGAACAGGAAGAGCTGGGAAGACTTGAGATTTCAGATTAATATGGGGTGTTGGGGAGGTGACCTTAGGTGGCCTTGGCTATGGATGTAGGTTTCAGAGCCCAGACACACCTGTGGGTTTAGGGGGGGGAATGGAGGCCACGGATCTGCAAGATGAGCTGGGCGGGAGGGGCGCCAGGCTGGACCTAGGCCTTGAGGCATCTCGAGTTTCCTTTCTCTTTCTGCACCTTCTGCTGCCCTCTTTGCAGCTGCCTGTGATGTATGTAATGCAAAGCTATGTAGTTTAGATCTTATGCCACAAACACTGGTGCTTTTGAGAGGGGGGCTGGGGTGGGGGCACGAGCAGGTAAGCTCACTTAAGTCCTGGTGCTGCCTTAGCCTGAGGCTTACAACTGAGGCTCTATTTTTCACATTTTGCCATCTTCCTTTTTTCTCCCCACGTCAGTAGAAGATGGGAGCGTCCCCTCCTAGCCAGGTGCGTGCGAGCCACCCCCTCAAGGGATCCAGGAATGGACTCCTCCACTCACTCCCGTCCCCCCCCCCACCACGTGAATGAGACACACACACAGCTGGCGATCACACACACACACACACACACACACACACCTGGTGAACCCATCCCTCCACTCACTCCTCTCCCGCCACGTGAATGAGACACACACACAGCTGGTGATCACACACACACACACACACACACAACCTGGTGATCCCGTCCGCACATTTCTCGCCCTATAGCAAATGGTTTCTCCCCTACCAGAAAAGGCTCTAGATTCCCCTCCCCCACTCTCTGCCTTTCAGGTAGTTCGCCCCTCCCCCTGACACCGATGTGGTCGTTTCTCCCTCCCCCACGGGTGCTGGATGGTCTCGCCTCCCCGTCCCCAGGTGCCCCAGTGCGCTAGCGGCCGCCGCCCGAGAGAGAGAGAGAGAGAGAGAGAGAGAGAGAGAGAGAGAGAGGGAGAGAGAGGGAGAGAGAGAGAGAGGCCCGGGCGGGAAGCGCTGGGCGAGTCCACTGCGCGGCCGCCGCGGGGGAAGCATGTGTTCCCGATTCCGTCTCCCCTTCTAAGTGAAGGTTTCCGCTCCTGCAGAGGAGGCGGCGCCCGGGATCGGCCGTCGTCCCCGCTGGAGTGCGGGCGTCGGGACCGTCCATTGTTGCCGGGAAGGGAGGGGTGGGCGTGGCGGAGCCACCTCCTTGGCCAACTCTCCCGGGTCGGCCTCGCTCGCCCATCCTGCAGGAGCTGCGGCGCCAAGATGAGCAGGGAGGAGAACCCAGCCAGCAAGCCCACGCCGGTGCAGGACGTGCAGGGCGACGGACGCTGGATGTCCCTGGTGAGCGACCCGGCCCGCGATACTCGGGAGTCCGGGAGGGGCCTCAGGAGAGCAGCTGTGTGGCGCCGCTCTCTGTACGCGATTAGGAAACCGGGCAGTCGGGGCGGTGCTGCCTAAGGAAGCGGAGCGGGGCGGGCCCAGGAGCGCGCGTGCCATTCACTGCCCCTTGTACGTCCTCAAAGCACCATCGGTTCGTGGCCGACAGCAAAGATAAGGAACCCGAAGTGGTCTTCATCGGGGACTCCTTGGTCCAGCTAATGCACCAGTGCGAGGTGAGGCCCGTCCCCGTCCCCCTGCCCCACCCGGGCCTCTGCCCTCACTGACACACCTGGATCAGACCCCAGCCCAGACAGAGTATGAGGTTCCCCGAAGTAGCCTCAGGCAGCACCCCACGTAAGGGGCAACGTTGTACTGAGAAGGAACTGTGTGACCAATCTTTGTCAGATTGAGGCTTTCTTGCGAGATTGCCTGAGGTGAGACTCTATTGTTTGCTTCAGGGAGTGCACAGCCCTAGTGAATGGCCACAAAGCTGCAGTGTTTGCACGAAGTGAAAGTCAGCTGTAATAGCTCTCCACAAAGGGGGCGCAATTATGTTATCTTTCCACTGAGTGAGGTCAAACCGTAAATAGAGGCTTTCATCAGCTGTAAGGCTAGTGGTTCAATGCGTGACTCAAGCCCAGTGGGTTTCCATAAAGTGAGTCTTGCTTTTGTGGGGCTCCGGGAAAGGGAGACTATACTAGGTTTGCATAAAGTGAGGGTTTTTTTTTTTTTAAGATTTTATTTATTTATTTGAGAGAGAGAATGAGATAGAGAGAGCATGAGAGGGGGGAGGGTCAGAGGGAGAAGCAGACTCCCTGCTGAGCAGAGAGCCCAATGTGGGACTCGATCCCGGGACTCCGGGATCATGACCTGAGCCGAAGGCAGTCGCTTAACCAACTGAGCCACCCAGGCGTCCCATAAAGTGAGGTTTTGACCAGACTCCTTCCATAAGGCAGGGCTCTTCTGTGCTGACATTTGGTGCACGCTCGGACAGAGGGCCATGGTCCCTGCTGCCAACGCCCCTGTGCCCACACCCCTTCTTGTCTACAGATCTGGCGGGAGCTCTTCTCTCCTCTGCACGCACTTAACTTTGGCATTGGCAACGATAGCACGCAACATGTGCTTTGGCGGCTGGAGAATGGAGAGCTGGAACACATCCGGCCCAAGGTGAGCGGAGCTTGGGTGGGCAGCGAAAGCACCCTAGGCCTCCCCCTTTACCACTGCTTCCCGCCTCTCTTTCCACAGATCGTGGTGGTCTGGGTGGGTACCAACAACCATGGGCACACAGCGGAGCAAGTGACTGGTGGCATCCAGGCCATTGTGCAACTGGTGAACCAACGGCAGCCCCAGGCCCGGGTCGTGGTGCTGGTGAGATGGTGGGAGGTCAGGGAGGAAAGAATGGCGGTGGTCCGGGACCCCCTCAGGTGCAGCTGCAGCTAGTTCTGGGCAGCATGGCAGCAGAGAAGTGGCTTTCAGGCAAAAGCTCACATCGAGGCTTGCTACACACCCAGCGGCTGTAGTTAAGGTCACGTTCAGGGACCAGTTAGCCTCTTTTGCCCAAGAAACTGCTGAAGGTTCTGGGGGTGTTGCAAAACTCAAAACAATTAGCCAGAAGTCGTCAGGCATTCCCGGGGTGAATCCAGGCTCCATCACTTCGGGCCAGAACCTTTCCTCCTCAGAAAGAGGGATTGACCCTTTGCCACGCTGTTGACATTTTTAGGATTGATACTTGGCAAGGGGCTGGCACCCAGAAGGTTCTTGCTGAACTGGGGTCTCAGTCACGGTATCGGGAATCATCCTGCCAATCCCCCCGCTTTCCCATCCCTAGTGTATTCCACAGCTGGGGACTCCGTGGTGAGGGTGAATTGTTTGGCCCAGAGCACAGGATACCCAGATGCAGGTAGGATGTCTCCTCACAACTCTTGGTGCCCTTCCTCAGGGCCTGCTTCCGAGGGGCCAGCACCCTAACCCACTTCGTGAGAAAAACCGACGGGTGAACGAGCTGGTCCGGGCAGCACTGGCTGGCCACCCACGGGCCCACTTCCTGGATGCCGACCCCGGCTTTGTGCACTCAGACGGTACCATAAGTCACCATGACATGTATGATTACCTGCATCTGAGCCGCCTGGGCTACACACCTGTCTGTCGGGCCCTGCACTCCCTGCTTCTGCGTCTGCTGGCCCAAGACCAGGGCCAGGGGGTCCCCCTGCCAGAGGCTGCACCCTAAGCATCCTCCTTCCCCGACATTAAATTCTCGTTCCTCAGTCTCCCGTTTCTTGCTTTATGGCCCAGCCCTTCTGGGTCCCTCCACCTCAACTTTGACCTCTGCGACCCTGACGCTCTGGGGGGTGTCCTGTTTCTGCCCGAAGCAGGCATCCGCCGACCCATCAAGGCACTCTGGTTCTTGCACAATCTGGCAGGTTTCTACCATCGGGAACGCTGCACGCAGGCACTGCCCATCGGTAACACACTCGGCGAAACCAGTTTGCCAACACTACCCTAGACGGTCGAGGTTAAGTAAGAATTCTGGGAACATAGTGACCCAGCAGTCAAAGCCTGTCCAAAGCTGCCCTCCCCATTTTGCTGCAGATCTTCCCCTGGCTGGAACTTCTGGTGCTCTGGTCTTAGCTTGGATGCCACTTCCCGCAGAAGCTTCCTGACCCTCCCATCCCAAGCAGCCTTCCCTCCACACAGGCCACGGTCCTCAGGCTGGCCATGACGGATGTGACCCTGGAGAAGCTCCAGTGGGCCTGGCTGCAGTGCTGGCTCAGGCCATGTGGGGGCAGCAGGAATCACTGAGAACAGCACTGTCCCTTGCCTCGCACCACCGAGGCTCAGACCTCTCAGGTCCAGCTGGAACTTCGAGGGTGAACTGTCCTTCTTGTAGCACCTCACCTGACCCCTTCCCCAAACCGCCCTCCTGTTGGATGGCTGTGAAGGAGAGTAGGCATAGTGAGCCCCAAGCACCAGGGCTGGAGAGAGGCTGCTCGGTCCACAGTGAGTCCGGGTCCTCCGCCCGCAGTGTCGGGAGGGTGGGTCCTGGAATTGCTCCCCACAGTGAGGTTGGGGGGGGGGGGGAGCATATAGCTAGTGTATAGCTCCTTGCCCATCTGGGGACAGGACCAGCACACCCACACCCCTTCTCCCTCTAGAGTGGGCAGCCACACAGGTGTGTTAAACAGCTTTAATTTCGGTCATTTCAGCTTCTCGGCACAGTAAGAAATATTGCACATGATCAACATGTTTTGTTCTGGGGACGGGGACAAGGGTAAGGGGAATCACCTTCTTAGAAAGTACAACCCAAGTTGGGAGGGCAGAGGGGGTGGGGAGAGAACCCTCCCCATGCCTGTGGCAAAGTGCAGGAGCCCCCACCCCAAACTAACCTGAGTCCAGCCCCTCTGGGGAAAAAAGGGGTGCATGAACTCCCCCCTACTCCACAGGCACCTCCCTGTGGCCCAAGGCCCGCACTACCCTCCAGCTTGTAGCCCTCACATGAGCCATTTTGCATAAAGTACAAGTGAAAAGGTCTGAAGGTAACACACTCCAGGTTATATACAGGGGCTCGGTGGAGGGAGACTGTGCCCCTGCTTCCCCTCAGCTGCCCCCCATCACAGGGAGAAAGCTGTGGGGGGAGGGGAGATAGACAAGAGGAGCAGGCCTCATTCCGCCCCAAACTAGAAAGGACGAAATGGCTTTTAGTGGGGAGGACGTAACCATCCTGCCCCCCCATTCCTGCCACCTACATACTGTCCATGTCCTGAGGGGGGTACTGTGGGTCCTGGGATCTTCTCGGACCCCTCACCTGCCTGTGGCAGCTGGGGAGGGGCCGGGGGGCGGGGGGGAGGGCTGGGGGGGGCCCTCCCAGCCAGGCTGTCCGGGACCCGGCTCTGGAGGTGGGGGCAGTGGCGGGGCAGCCGGAGCTGTGCCAGAGTCCGAGCCAGGTGAGGTGGGGTCAGGGCCCCCAGCAGGGCTGGGAGTGGGGACAGGGGCAGCAGCAGTGCCAGTGGGGGGCGGTCCGGGGAGGGGGGCCTCGGCTCCAGGGGGCTGCTCCGTGGGAGTGGCCGCCTGCATGATTTTCTGGCGCACCTCGCGGATCTTCAACTGCAGACAGACCTTGGAGGGGAAGATGTCTGCATAGCGGGCCTGGAAGGCTGCCGTGGCCTGGGCTGGGGACAGAAGGATGAGAGGAGGGTGAGAGGAGCAGGCAGGTCCTCTCCAAGTGCCCCCCGAAGACGCTGAGCTAGGTTCACCTGATGGGAAAAAGCCATGGTCCTGGAAGAGCTGCATGACCAGGGCCCGGCGCTGGTCCAGGGTGCGCCGCAGTGAGGAGTATGGCACCTTCTCGTACTCCAACTCCCCGAGCACGTCCTCGGCTTCCGTACCTGGAAGCAGCGCAGGCGCCACGGTCAAGGGGCCTGCAGCCTGCCCCCACCCCCGCCCCCAACCCCCACCTGAAGCGTCCACCCAGCCCTCACCGAATTCTATTCCACAGCAGAGTTCCAAGAGGGCACCTGTCTCTGGACCCTGTCGGGCTCCAGACCCCACCCTCCCATCCCTGACCTGCCATCCCACCTCTCATCTGTAACCCTGCTCCCGGGTCCCCACAGCTCCGCCTGCCTCGGCGCCGGCACCTGTGCGGTCAAAGGTGAAGATATCCCCCTCGCACTTGGCACTCTTAGGGGTGTTGGGCTCGGAGCTGCAACTGGAGCGTCTCCTCATCTTGCGCTTGGGCGAGGTGGGGTCCTCGGGGGCTGAGTCCAGGTCTGGTCCAACAAAAGCAAGGAGGCTCAGCGGAGGCAGCCCCAGTCTGTCCCCTGCCTTCCCCGGGTGCCCCACACTCGCCTACCGGTGGAGTTCTTCCTCTTCTTGCGGTAGGAGCCCAGGATGGCCCGGGGCGAGGTGGCCAGAGACTGCAGGGTCGGTGAGGGCAGCACCTCCTCAGGCCGGAACTCGGGCAGCTCGGCAAAGCGCTCTTCGAAGTCCACCTCCGACAGGACCCTGCTGGAGAGCCGGCAGGGTCACCTCCCCCGTCCCGGACTGCAGCTGCCCCCCTCTCCTGCCAGCCCCGCACACGCTGCCGCGGACCCCAGCCCATGCTCACTTGTCCACAGAGTCAAAGGTCTTCTTCAGGGGCGGGGGCCGCACCTTCACCTTCTTGCCGGTACCAGCGGCCTCCTTGCGCTCAGGGGTGTCCCCAGCTGCCCTCCCGCTGCTGCCCTCGCTGCCGCCGCCGCCGCCGCCAGGGGCCGGGGCTGGAGCTGGTGCTGGGCTGGGAGGAGTGGGAGGCTCCCCCCGGCTCTCCAGACCCAGCCCAGGGACTCGCCAGTCTGAAGACGAGCTGGGGAATTTGCTGGCCTGGGGTAGGGATGGCAGGGAGACGGAGGACACCGGGTTCAGACTCACTGGTGCAAAACCCAGAACAACAAAGAGATGGATGCTGACTGCCCCAGGTGTAGAGTCTTGGAAAAGACCTGGTTGTACAGACAAGCAAAAGGGACAGAAGAACCTCCCCCCGACCCCCACAAACAAGGATACAGGTCAGACAGGTGTGCAGGGAAAAGGGATGGAGCAGAAAAGCAGACGGTGGACTGACGCACAGAGCCAGGCAGCAACAGGAGCCCCCGGGCCTGCTGTGCACTCACCATGGCCTCAGGGCCCTTGGTGCTTGTTCGCTCCTCAGCAGGTGGGGGCGGCGGGGGGCTGCTCCGGGCTGTGGGAGCCCAGGTCTCTGGGGGCGGTGGAGGAGCCGGTGTCGTAGGCTGCCCCTCAAGCTCAGACTCGGGGGTAGGGGGCTCCCGGGCTGGGCCAGGCTCCAAGGGCTGCCGGGCTGCAGGGCCTGACCGCCCAGGGGCACCTGCCTCAAACGAACCCACGGGAATGCTGGCGATGGCCGCCTTCACTTTCTGGGGGGCCTTGGGGGTGGGCCGCTGGGCCTTGGGGGCCACTAAGCTGTAGGTCATGGAGCCTGTTGGTGGAGAGAAGAGCATTTGCTGAGCCAGGCCTGTCTGGAGCCCTTCTCCTGGGTCTCCCAACTCACCCCACCCTGGGATGGCCCAACACCCACCTGTGGCATTAGGGAAAGGGCTGGTGGGGGCCGGAGTGGCAGTGGCAGGAGCTGGTGGGCCCTTGGGCAGGATGGTGGCAGCAGGTGGGGTGGTGCTAGTGGCCACGGTGTAAACCAGGCCTGGGGGCGCCTGGGATGGCTGGGCCAGGGGTGCTGAGGAAGTGGGTGCAGGGCTGCCAGGGTAAAACGCCGTGATGACGGGACCTCCGGGGGCCGTGCAGGTGGGCGGCAGCTGGGGACTGGGCACGGGTGACACGCCCACCTGGCCAGGAGCCAGCAGCGGGGCTTGGCCTGCAGGGATAGAGACAGAGGAAGAGAGGCAGGGGCCCCAATTAGGGCCTGGGCCACCTCTGCACCACCCTGGGTCCCCAGCTCTGCCTGCCACACTGCCCCTCACCTGAAAGCAGGGGCTGCACAAAGGCGGGTCCGCTGGGCCCCAGTGAGGTGAAGCCTAGGGCTACCGAGCTCGTGGGCCCATACGAGGTGACTGTTCCAGCCTGGCTGGACGTAGGGCTGGTGCCCAGGGGCAACGCGTGCCCACCCGCCGACTGCACGTAGGTGATTCTGCCGCAGGGAGAGGAAGGGGGAGGAGTGAGGTGAGCTGCCCACCGCCCCACCCCCAGGCCCTTCTCTGGGCTGGCCTCCAGGTGTGGGCTCAGCTACCATTACCTGGTGGAGGAGGGTAGCAGGACCTTCTGAGGCTGCGAGGTGGGTCCGGAGAGCGTGGCTGGGCTGAGGGGCGGCACCAGGCCGCTGGGTGTACTCACGGGCACCGGAGTCAGCTGGATGATCTGTGGGCAAGGGCACCCACAGGCTGGGGTGAGCTGGGGACTCAGGCTGGAGCAGGGGCAGACCCAGACCTAGGAAGGTGGGTCTCAGCGAAGACAGGGAACACAAAATTTGGAATCAAGACAGAACAAAACAAAGAAAACAGCAAGGCGTGTTTCACACAAAGGAGCAAGGCGCAGACGCTGAGAGAAGAATCGAGACACATGCAGACATGGAAGTACACGGAAAGACACAGTCCTAGAGACAGGGTTCCAAAAAGATAAAAAGGAAAAAAAGCACGAGAGACCAAAGGAAAAGCAGGCAGAAACCGTGGCACAGAAACCGACACCCAGGAGGGAAGGGCACGGGGAACAGGTGGAACCAGGATGCCCTTACCTTGCTGGGTGGCTGGGCCCCATTCTGCACAGGTACCGAGAACGGCGGGCTCACCAGGGGCAGTGGCTGGCCAGCCCCTCCGCCCCGCACCGACATGCTAGGGGCCGCCAGGGGCACCAGGACCTTCCCAGGTAGCAGCTGGGCTGAGCCGCCCGGGGGTGGGGCCTGCACAGGAGAAACCGACTGGGCTGCAAGTGGAAAGAGGAGAAGTTGTCAGAGAGCCACAAGGGGCCTGGGGCCCCCCTCCCTCACCGCTGAGCCCAGACCTCACCTTTGGGGGGCGGGGCGGAGGGTACGGATTGCAGGATGGGGATGCCAGGAGTGGGTGCGGTGGCCGCCAGAACTTTCCCGTTGGTGGAGGTGCCCGGTGGGAGGGTGAAACGGATGCTGGTGGTGGGTGCGGGGCCACCAGGAGCTGCTGCCTTGGTCCCAGGGGCTGGTGCTGGGGCAGGTGCCACCTGAAGCTGCTGGGGCAGCGTGGGCAGGATGTACTGCACCTGGGTGATTCCCCCAGCCTTGCCCAAGGCACCCGGCTGCAGGATGCCCAGGGGCACTGGCCCATTGGGGCCACTCCCAGCCCCTGCTCCTGAGCCTGTAGCGGCCCCACTGCCAGGGGCCCCCTGGGCTATGAACTGAACAGCAGGGGGCGCCGGGGCCCCATAACCAGGTGTGCCCACCAGCAGGTTGGTGACTGTGGCAGGGGCCTTCCCCACAGTGCCCAGGAGGGGCCCAGCCACCAGATGCGGGGCCGGCGAGGTGGCTGCTGCCGACTTCTTGTCCGAATACACTAAGCTTACGCCCAGCGGGGAGCTCCCAGGCGCCCGGGACCCTGTGACCGGCTCAGTCCTGGCACCTGCTGTGTCATTTGGAGATGCCTCAGCCCGGCCAGCGGTGGGGAAGGGCTTAGAGGCGATGGGCACAGGAGTGCTACTGACAGGCCGCACCACGTTGGTGACCATGGTAGCAGCTGGGCGGGACAGGGGGGCTGCTGGGGCCCCATAGGCCAGTGATGGGGCTGGGGCCGAGGGCATGCGGGTTCCGCCGCCTTCCCGTTCCTCCTTATTTGGGGGCAGGACCAGCGTCTGCAGGACACTTCCTCCCCCGCCAGGAGGTGCCGCAATGACAGAGGGGCCCGGTGGCTCCAGGCCTCCCACACTTTCAGGTCTCTTGCGCCGGAAGGCGGCAGGATCCGTTGGGAGGAACCTGGTGGCCTTGGAAGGTGTCACTGGACCCCCAGGCCCAGGAGGTGGGGGCCGTAGTGGGCCTGCCGTGCTGCCCTGACCTGACTCCTGGGCCTTGAAGGTCCCTGAGCCCAGGGGGAAGGAGGTGGCGGCAGAGGCTGAGGAGGAGGCAGGTGAGGACGAGGAGGAGGAGGAGGATGGGGTGGGCCCGTAGCCTTTGCCAAAGGCTGGAGGTGGTGGATCCGGGGGCCCTGGGGGCTCAGGGTCCAGCGGTGGGCGGCAGTGGGTAAAAGAGGAACGAATCACAGGCGAGAACACCTTCCGGCCAAAGCCCTAGGTGGAAGGAGGAGACGCAACCACATCAAGGGAGCCTGGATACGCACATCCTGCCCATCCCTGTCCTGCCTGGCAGTGAGGCCAGCTAAAGGCCTCAATTCATCCAGGCTGTGACCCAATTCGCCATGGGGCGAGTAGCTTGCCCTTTTTGGGCCTTCATCTTTCTCTGTGGCAATGCGCACAAAAACAGGTATCCCCCCTTCCTAGGACCATTACCAGACACCGCCAATTCCCCGGGTCTCACCTTGCTGCCCTCTGGGTCCTCCCCAGAGCTATCTCCGCTCTCGCTGTCAGTCACCCGCTCCTTGCACTTGAGGTCAATGTCAGTGGCGCCGAAGCCGTCGTCAGCTGAGGGAGCGAATGGTATTGGCAAAAGGGCTGGGTGCAGGAGTGCCCGGGAGGGACAGCACGGAGCCCAGGCTCTGGCCTCAGCCCCCTAAGCCAGCAGTAACTGTTATCCAAGAACGCAGCCTAGGGTGAGCCTACCTGCCCAGGGGAACCTAAGAGCATGCAGGTACTACCACCTAACACTGTGCCCCATGGCCTGGCCATCCGTGGCCCTGTGCTCCTGGTTTCCGGCCTGGCCAGAAGCTTCCCAAAGGCAGGGCTGGGTTTACTCAGTAGGGCCTGAGCTGAACATGCTTGCAATCCTAAACAAACATGCAAAACAAGAAGAGCCTGAGGCCTAGATCAAATCTTTGCCCACCCCCCCCAAACCTTAGCCTACTGCTCTCCGGGCAGGATTCTGGGCCCTGCAACTGCTCACCAATGACATCATCGTCTCCCTCCTCCTCGCAGATGACCATGCGTTCCTCGTCACTGGTCATGTCCTCACTGGCTGCACGCTGGGAACGGGAGGCCCGGGTGGGCAGCAGCGGGGGTCGCCCACTAGCCGCCAGGGCACCTCCCTCACTGGAGGCTGAGAAGGGGCCTGGAGCCCCATACTGGGTGGAAGGCTTTGGACCAGAATAGGATGCAGGGCCAGACACCATCTGCAGGGCAGGTACCGGGAGAGTTCAGCTGGGGCCATCACCTTGGGGCAGCCCTCCCTGCCCATCTCCCCTGCCCCCGGACCTGAGTCAGTTCCTGTAGTGCCTGGCTATCTACTTCCCCACCATCCAGGCTGTGGACCCCACTGTGGGAGAAGGCTCGGGGCCGGGCCGAGCCAGGTCCCCCCACTGCATGCAGACGCTCTGTCCCACAGGAGCCGCTCCCCGGAGCCTTGGTATCCGAGCTCAAGAGGGTCTGGGCTGCGACGGACAGGAGCTCCGAGGACACTGCAGAATGTAAGGAGAGAGGTATCACGGAGTCAAGAAGCCCCTTAGCAGCACCTAGATCGGCCAAAACATCTACAGTATGTCTACATACTGGAGAAGCAAAAGGAAGTTTGAAACTCCCGGGCTACCTGGCAGAAGAGATACCAGCCACCAGCCCAGCATTTCCTAATGGACTGCTCCCCGGAAGGCAGGCCTTCTTGAGTATGAAAAGCTGAAAACGGGTAGTGTGGTGCTTGCTAGCTAATAACCATGGGCCTGAGTCTCCATCCCTCTATCTCAGAGAGGAAGCAACCCCACCTTCAGAGAATTGCAGGCCCGTACCCACAGATCACTCCAAAAAAGTGCCTCAGAAAAGCGCTATGCACGCGAGACACTGTCAGTAGAAGCAGCCACTGAGGGGCTTCCAACTATGATGCTGGAAACCACCCAAGCTGGGGTTTAAGCTCTGGCTCTACCATTTACTAGTCTTCTATAACTTCCGACAAACGATTTTGCCTGAGTCTCAGTCTCCTCATTTGGAAAATGGGGGTACAGCTTTCAAAAGCAGAGATTGTACTCCTCTTCGTACCCAGCATGTAGTAAATGCTCAGCAAATGACAACCCATAACAAGATGACTGCCTGGAAACTCTGTCTGTCTAGATCTCCCTGGCTCCTTCATACAAGACAACTGCCAGTTCCTTTATGGCTAAGGGTCCTCAAATGAAATGAGAGGACAGACGAAGACTTCTGGGGCAGGGGCTGAGCAAACAAGGGAGTAGCTGGCACCTCTCAGGGAGGGTGGGGGCAGGACGAGTCAACCAAGGAGCCGACCAACCTCCAGGGGCAGCGGCAGTCCCTGTCTCTGACATGCTCCGCTCCCGAGTCTCCTTGTGCCCGCCTGCCAGCCCCAGGCTCGTGGGCTTGGCCTCTGAGCTGGACTTCTTCCGGTCCTTGTTGCACCACTTCCAGTCTGGGTGGGCCTTAAAGTGGGCCTCTTTCACCTGGCAGGAGAGAGAGGAGGGACCCTTCACTCACCCACCCCACCAGAGGAAGCTGGGGAGGAACCAAGAGGAAGAGGCATTACCTGGAAAGCCAGGTCATGGTACTTCTGCTTCTCCTTGGGCCCCAGGGCGTACCACCACTCGCCCAGGATCTTGCTGACGGTCCGGTTGTCCTGGTTGGGGTGACGCTGGTGGACCAGGGCCCGGTGCCGCTTGCTGAAGATCATGAAGGCGTTCATGGGCCGCCGGATATGGTCCTTCTCCCGCTACAGCAGAGTGGGATGGTTAAAACCAGGAGACAGGCTTGGGCAGCCAGAGGGTGAGCTGGGGACAGGTAGAGATGAGGCACCTTGTTGGGGCTGCGTCCATCCTTCTCCGACGAGGAGTCTCGTTCCTTTGGCAGGGCACTGAGGGACTGGGTCCGGCGTTTCCCGGGTGGCAGGGGCAACTGGATCTCAGGAGACATGATGGAGAGGAATCTGTGGTGGGAGTGGCAGGGACAGTGAGGGCCACATCTCTGCTCCCCGCCGCCCGCCCAGTCCCAAACCTCGTGGCACTCACGCATCATCATGGTCACTCTCCGTCTCGCTGTCCAGCCGGGGCTCTCCTGGAGGGCCAGGGGCCTCCTCCTCAGTGGTGGGAGGGGGACCCTTTCCAGGTTCCACCACCCCCAAAGTGTGGGGGGGTCCAGGCCCTGGGCTCTCAGGGCAGGTGGCTCCAGGGGGCCGCCCGGGATCAGCATTCCCTGTCCCACCTGGTGGCTGCTCGTGAGCGACAGCCGCGGACTCAGCAGGTTCTGGGGGCAGAGAGGTAGGTCAGAGGGCTCTTGGGCTGCTTGGACCCTATCCCCATGCCTTCCATGGCCCCCCACTCCTCACCTTTGCTCTGGGTGGAGGCCACTGGGTGGCTGGCAGGTTGCTGGGCCTCACTTGGCTGCACAGAGGGGTCGGGCTGGCTGGGGGCCAGAAAGGGGACTAAGGAGTGCCAGGGGAACACGGCAACAGAGCGAGGTTCCACATTCGTCCACACTGTGGGAAGAAGCCAGCTAAGCTGTGCAGCAGGAGACCCTGGCCTTGACCCCCAACTCAAGCTCTTTTCCACCCTGGATGAGGTGGCTCCATGCCTCCTTCACACCCCCTTCCACTATCCCAGAGCCTCGTGGGCTTGTGCGTACAACATCACTCAGGAAAAACTCCTCCCTGAAAGATTTCGAGGTTTATACAAAAGAAAACAGAAGCTGGGAAGGGAAATAGGCCTCACGCCCCATTCCCTCCCCCACTGCTACCAGCCCTGCCACCAGGGACCAGGCCAGAGGAATGACTGGCTCCTGTCACAAACCAGGCCATGTTCGACTGCCATCTCATACTCCCGAGGCCCCAAGACCTCAGCAGAGCTAGGAACCCTCCCCAATCATGCCACATTTCCAGCACCCAGGTTGCTATCTGACATGGCCCCTCATCTTCACCTCGCACTCCCTTTCTCTCTCTTGAGGAGACCATGGCTTGGTTTCCCCTTCTCTTCCCTCTCCATTCCCCACAGGGTGTGGGGTCTTAAGTCTTTCTCCTTGCCTCCCTCCCTGTACCACAAACCCCAAGGAGCCAGACCCGCCTTTCCTGGGCTGGGCACAGGTGGCTCCAGCGTCTCCCCCGGCCCCCTAAGAGAATCTACTGCCCACGAAGTGGTCTCCCAGCCCTGCTCCCTCTCAACCTCTGAACTTATCCTGGGTGCAGTATCCAGGCCCCTTGCCCAAAAAGGGGAGGGTGCGGTAAACTCCTTGGAAGAAAAGGCACAGACAATGGGACAGACAAGAGAACTGTTACAAGTCTATGCCCAAGGAAGACAAAAGTGCCAGGTGTTTTCTTGAGAATATGCACAGGAAGGCACTTCCCTCCCAGGGGGCCAGTCCCAGGGGTCCAACCTTCTGCCCCAGGAGCTGGGGGGTAGCAGGGTAAGCCCTGGGCTGGGACCCATCCCTGGCAGGACTCCTGGGGCAGGCCTAGCCTAGGAGTGGGCTGCCCTCTCACTGCTGGCTCCCTGGGGGAAGTGGAACCAGCTGAGGAGGCCCCTGCGAGGGAAGACGATGAAGAGAGAAGGGAAACGCCCTAGCCTTGGTCTCCATCATTCCAAGCCTCCCCCTGAGCCAGATCAATCTGACCTGGGGTGACCCCTCTATGCCCTCAAAAGCCTGGACTAAGACAGCTCTATAGGAGACACTGGCCTCGAGACCTGATTCTGCAAGGGGCTGACAAAAGAAAAAGTAGACATCAAATCAACAGAAGAGGGATAAGGAAGCCAGCACCGGAGGGGGTCTCAAGACGCTCTGAGGACCCTGTCCCTGATCCCTGGGACACTGGGGACCGCAAAAGCCTGCTCGGCCCTCCAACCCCAAGGATCTAGACCTGTCCCTCTCTTCACCAAGATCTTACCCACCGGGCCTCTCATCTGCTGGGTGGGGAAGAAGGGGGACCAGCAGACAATGGGGGAAGAGTCCTTTGGTCCTGCCCCTCCTCAGGTCCTCCTCAGTGCACTCCCGTCCAGGTTCTTGGGTCCCTCCGTCTCTGCCTAGCACACCACATACACTCCAGCCCATCACTCTGTTCTAAGCAAGCAGCGCCTCGCTCACTTCTCAAGCCCTGTTCTTAGCCCCACTCTTCGATCACGCTCCCTTCCCCCTCTCTTCCACACCTAAGGCCAGCAGGTCTCATGCTGCCCCTATCCTAATCCATGCTCCCAAGCCAGTTACTCTGCACCCCTCACCTCCAATGACAACGGACCGTGCCACCCCATCACCCAAACACCACAGCTGTCCCTAGCTACTCCCCTCGCCTCTCTCCCATCACTCCCGCTACACTCCCACCTGCCGTCACTAACCGCTTGGCCCAGCTGAGCTCTGTAACTTTCCCGTCACCTCTGTACTCCGCCTCTATCACTCTCATACTATACCCCTAACACCATTACGCCGCACTTAGCACCCCGACACCTTGACCCCTGCAGTCCCAGGGCCCAGGCACTACTGACCGAACATGCCGAGGCCACGGGAGGCCGCGCCGGACGCGGGCACCAGGGGCCTGTGGGCTGAGTACATGGTCCGGCGCGGGGGGGGCCCGGCCGGGGCTCGCGCCTCCTCAGCGGCCGCCGCCACTCCGCCCGCCGCCGGCTCCTCGGCCGTCGCCGCTCGGGCCCGGGGGGAGCTGGAGGCCGTCGCCGCATGCCCCCCCCCGCCGCCCCCCTCCGGCCGCCCCACTCGGGGGGTCTCTGCCGGGCGCGCCTGCGCACAGCGCCGCCTGCCTCCCGCCGCCCGGGGGGCGGGGGAGGTCAGAGCGCGCCGGCCCCGCCCCGCCCCCCGGCGCGCGCGGGGGCCGTCACGGGGCGCGCGGCACAGGGGCCATCGGCGCCGCCCCCTCCCTCTCCCTCCTCCCGCGCGGTGCTCGGCGGGCGGGGCAGGCGGGGCGGGGCGCGGCGCGCGTGCGCGGGGGCGGCCCCCTCCCTTCTCCTCTCGCTGGCTCTCTCCCTCCCTCCCTCGCAGCTCCGGCGGGTAACGGCTCTGGCCCCGCGCGCCCCGGCTGCCGGTGCCGCCGCCCCGCCTTTCCGGGCTCCGGGCCCGCGGCTCAGCGCCGGGTCGACCTTCGGCTCCGGGCGGGCAGACGGACCAGCGTGCGTGCGTCCGTGCGCTCCGAGCGAGCCCCGCGCAGAGCCACCGCCGCCTCCCCGCCCCGCCACTACTACGCGCTCCCCTCCCCCCGCCGCACCTCCCCCCGCCCCTTCCCCGCTTCCCCCGCGGCCTTCCGCGCAAGCCCGGCCCCCCGCGCGTGAGTCCATTGGCTGCCGCCGCCGCGCGCGGGTCAGGCCCCGCCGCGCCCGCCCCCATTGGCCGCCCCGGGGGAACGTCAGTCATATGCAAATAAGGGAAGGGCGGGGCGGGCTCCGGTTGGCCCCAAGCCGGCCCGGGGCGGGACCGCGGGAGGAGGGTGGCAGGGAGGGCGCACTGCAGTAAAGGCAGCGAGCCAGAGGGGCGGTTCGCGGCACCGCGCTGCGGAGGCCTCGGGGTTGTGTGTGCTGCTACGTGTGTCCAGGCCACGCGAGGAACACGCTCACGCGCGGCTTGGCCCACCTCCCTCACGCCCGCCTGAGCGCGCACGGCTCGGCAGGGCAGACGAACTGCGCGGTAGGGCTACGCGAGCCACCCCGAGCCCTCACCAACTCACGCCAGCAGACTCTTCCCCCACCACACACACTCACTCACACACACTCACACACACACACACCCCTCTCACAGACACTTTTCCTGCCACACCCATTATTTCACACACACCCCACGGTCACATGTACCCTTGGCCTTACACTCACACTGTCACACATGAAGTCACACACCTTGAACACCTGCTCACATGTATGTACTACCTCCCACACTCCTGGTCCATCACTCCCCACCCATCATCATACACACTCGTTCTCACCCATCCTCCACATCACCCATTTCATGCACGCCTTGTCATACATGCTTCACCAACGCATATTCTCATTGCCAGCCCACATGAATCATCATACAAACAACATATCAAACAGGCAGCATTATCTCACACATCTCATCACAACCGCTGCTTGTCCATCACACACACACACACACACACACCCCACATCCCTCCCACACAACCACATGTTCTTCCATCTTCACACACTCTCATGGGGCCTTCCTGGCACCTCCCATCCCCAACACAGGCTAACTCTTACAGATGCCATTGTACTGACCCCCGCACACTATGTAAGCTTACCCCAGTGAGCACTCCTTCAGTACCCTGGCCCCCCAGGAATACAGAGCGCCATGGCCATTCACTGGCCTGACACTTAGCAGCCACCTGGGACCCTCTACCTCACAGTGTAAGGTGGTGGGGGGCGAGGGGGCCACAGAGCACCACTGTGGGCTGGCCTTACCACTCTAGGCTGGGAGTCACCCCTTCCAGAAAGGGGCCAGGAGGAAGAAAGGAAACAAACACTGGGGCTTCAGCGTGCTGGGAGCTTGTATGTATTATACTGCTCATTGAATCCTCACAACCACTTAGGGAGGTATACTTTATTATGCCCATTGTTCAGATGAGAAAATGAGACTCAGAGAAACTGAATAAATTGTGCAAGATCATGCCTCCAGAACGCAACAGCCCAGTGCTCCAACTCAGCTGCTCTTTCCACTACTGAAAATTTAACCTCGGGGTGGACCCAGGCAGACACTCCCAGACGTCCAGGAATATGGTCAGACAGTGATACAGAAAGAACTACAGAAAGGCCAGAGAGCACACACAGAGACACATGCAAAGGTCTGGGGCCCACCAGGGAGAGAGGCAGAGGCCTTGGATCACCGAAGATGGGCCCTGGGGTCACATCCAGTAGAGGCAGAGGCCTGGGGTCACACCCGGGCAGGTTTTAAAGGTTGCACAAGCCCAGATGGACAAAGAGTGGGCTCCTACACAGGTGGAGTCAATGACAAGCACAAACAAATCCCTTTCCCAGCCTATTCCATCCACTCACAGAGCCGAAGGCATGGAAAGGGGACAGAAACCTGTAATCTGGGCCCAGAGGGGAAGGGAAGGTCCATAGCCCTCTGACCTCCAGAGACTGCAGGGCCAGACACTTGGCTGTGAGCCTGGAGGGGGCCACTGGAGGGACTATTAGGTGACTGCCCCCTCCTCCCTATGCAGCCCCAGACTCAGACCCTCCATTACCTCACTGCCCCAGGGACTGCAATGTGAGGCAGAAATCAAGGCTGAAATCAATGTGGCCCGCTATCTCCCCACCACTGCCCCCTCCTCTCCCCTCCGGTGAGTCACCTACTGGCAAGTTAACCCCTTCCCTACTACAATGCAGCCCAGGACAGAGCTCGGAGCAACATTGCCCCCAGCCCCCCAACTTCTGTAGGGTGAGAAAAGAGCTAGGCCTGGCACAGCACGGAAAGAGGGCCCCACACATCTGGGAGGGTTGCACATCTGGTAGAAGACACAGTGCCCACATAGGAGGGATGGGAAGAGGCCCCTTACAGGGTAGGGTACAGCCAAGTGGGGACCCAGCCTGGCAGGGAGGGGCCGGAATCCGGGCAGGAAGGGCCCCCCTGCCCTGGGCACCGGGCCAGCCCTATACTTAGCTTCCATTGTTCAGAGTGGAGCAACCCTGGGTGGGGGTGATTAGAAGTGGAGAAGAGGGAGCAGGTCCTAACCCCAGACAGCTCCATCTCTCCAGCCATCCTCAACCCTAACTGGGGCCTCCCTAATTGGAAAAGGCTGAGGGAGTTTCCCAAACCAGGGCCCCAGTCCCATCTGAGAAGTGGTGCACCACCACCCTGCACTCAAGGCAGGTAGGTACCCGACAGAACTGTGGCGCAGCCACCCCCTGCACCACCCCATCGCCAATTCCACAAAAGGTCTGGCGCCAAACATCCCCCGAAGCACTACCCCACCCCCAGCCCGGGGACAGGGAGCCCAGACAGAGACACCAGCTGCCACCCAGGGTGGCACAGGCTGAGGCCTGCCCAGAGGCCTGGGGCGTACAGCCAGGGATGCTGACAGACTGAGGGACAGGCAGACACACTCTGAACTCACGGGCCCATTTATTGAGCCCAAGAGGCACCGCGCCCCTGTCGCCCGCGGCTCCCCACCCAGCTCTACAGGCCCGGGTCCCCGCCTTGGCTCACCACCCCGGTGTCCCCAGCTCCCCTCACCCGCTCTCCACATACACACCCACCCACCCCGGGCGGCGTCGGCGACGGCCAGGGTTGCCTGGGGAACGGGCCCAGGATTGGGCTGTGAGGCTCGGGAGGGATGGGGGCCTAAAAATAGCGCCGGGGTGAGTCAGTGTGAGTGGGGCTGGGGTAGGCAGGGGGACTAGGAGGGAAAGAGGCAGCCGAGAGGTGTGGGGGAGGGTCCCCAGGGATTGGGAGACGGACGGGATAGGACAGAGGAGGGGGCATGTGGGTTTGGGGGTGGAAAGGGGCGGGGGGTGGGGGAGTGTACAGGCACCCGGGCTTGAGAGGGCTGGTCGGCGCGGAGGGAGGGAGGCGCCCAACCCGGGCGGAGGAGGGGGCGCCGCCCTGCGTTCTCCAACCCTCCCCGCGCTCACGAGATTTTCCACTCGCCGCCTGGCCCCCAGCCAGCCCCCGGCGGGCCCCACAAAGCCGCTTTGTGCTGGGAGGGCGGGCGGGCGCCCGGCCGGCCTGACACCCACGCGGGCCGCGGCGGGGCACGGGCCAGCTGGCACCCGAGCTGTCTGCGGGGGGGGCCCCCCCACCCAGCCCGAGGGCGCGGCCGCTTAAGGGTTAATGGCGCAACGGCGTGGGGGGGTGGTCTCAGCCAATCAGCGTCGGGAGGCGCGTAGGCGGCCAATGGGAAAGACGGAGGCCCGACGCTCAGGGCCTACCCCTGGGGCGCGGGAATCCGCGCCCCTCGGTGCGGACCGGGGCTGGGCGCGGCCCTCAGGGTACCGGTCCGGATCTGCAAAGCCCCGGGTGCACCCTGTTTCCCCGGCTGCTTCGCAAGAAAAAGGTTCAGAGGGGGATAGGCTCTTGCAATCTGGAGGTGGCACGGTCGGGATTTGAACCCAGGTCTGCCTGGCCTCACACACAGCTTTTCTGCGGAAACAGGGAGACGGGGGTTCCCTGACCCAGGCCCCCGTGGGGAGCGGGAACAGGGGACGGGGTGCGGGCGGAGGAGGCGGCGCGGCGGGCTAGGGTCCAGCCGCCTGCGGTGCAGCCGCTGCCGCCGGTGGTAATGGGAGCCAGACGCCGTCGCCGCCGCTAATGCGCCTCCCTCCCGGCCACTAATGGAGCCATTAATGCCCGGGCGCCGGGGGCTCCGGGCCGCACCCCCCCGGCCCCGCGCATGCGCCCGCCCGGCGCCGCCGCGCCGCCGCCGCCAGGAGGCAGCCTGACCCCTTGCAGCTCCTGGTGCTGGGGTCTCTTCGCGAAGTCCCTAAGACTGACTCCCGCTACCTCAAAAACGGCCCTTCTCTTTTCTCTCCTGGGCAGGTCATCCTCTTCTTCCCAGCCTAGGCCTCCTCCCTCTCCAGGAGAGTCTCCAGAGATCTCTGACATCCAAATCTAACCTTTTCCCTCTCCTGCTCTGAACTTTTGCCTCTTCACCCACCGGCATTCAAGCTGGCTTGGCTAGAACTGTGCTCCTTGGCACGCTTCTGCCAATCCTGGGCTCTAGTGTCAGCTCCAGCTTCCACTAAGCCACTGAGAGGTCATGCACTTTGACCCCTCCTGGCCTTTGTTCCTATGGCTGCCTCGGCCAGGAACACCCCTTTCTTTCACTCTCCTGAAATCCACTCATGCCTCATGCTTCAGCTCAAATGTCACTTCCACTAAGAAGCATACCTGTACCTCCCTCATCACCCTGCATCGAGCCAGAGTTGTCTCTGTCCTCTGGCTTCCCCACACTCTGTACCTCCTTCTGCTCATCCTTGCCTGTGCCTGCTTCCAGGTCTGCCTTGCCCACCCACTTCCCCCAGGGCTGCTCAGCCTGGGCCTGGAAGAGATGAGGAGGGACTTCTGGCGGGGCAGAAGGGGTTCACCGTTTGAGACAAAACAGGAACTCTGGTGGGCAGAATCTGGATTTGGGGAGTCAGGAGAACCTAGTCCCCTCTTTGGGCCTTATTTTCCCCACCTGGCCAAGCATGGTCTCTGAGGTCCTACTACATGTGGGACTCCATTACATGGAGCTGGCACCAAATGTGTCTCCTGCAAGGCATTGAGGGGGTAGTTGGGGTGATCTGGGTCGTGCCCTCTAGCAGGTGGGTGGGCACAGGAGCTGCCTTCCTGTTGTTCCCCTACAGCCGGATCTCCTAGCTTTGCCCATGCAGCCCCCACCTTCCTGCCTGACTTGGGAACAGGTGCTTGGATGTAGATGGCTTCTGACACCTCTCAGGACGTTTCAGGGACAGTGGTGGGCAGTTAATTTGTCAAGGAACAGGAAGGGGCTCCCAGGCCTGTACAACCTCCCACCACTCCCCAAGAAGGGGAGTGAGGGACCTAGTGCTTAGCAACTGTCCACTGATTCAAAGGGATGGAGCACCTGATGTGCACAAGGTGGAGGTGAGGGGCTAGGAGGCGGGGCAGCAAGTCTGTCTGAGGAGGGGGAGGAGGGCCAGGGAAGGCCCAGAGACACAGGATCCCAAGATAGGGGGCCAAAACAGAAGAAAGGTGGGATGAAAGCTCAGACAAGGACTGATGTCTAGGGAGGGACAAACCAAGAAAGGTATAGAGAGGCAGACAGAGAGAGAGACATAAGTCCAGAGAGAGAGACTCAGGACCAGAAATAGAGACCTAGACAGACAGATTTAGGGACCCAAGGGAGAAACAGAGAGACACACAGTGGCTCAAAGGCAGGCAGACCGAGGCCCCGGAGAGGGGGCACTGCCTGTCAGTACAGGGAAGCCAGGCGGAAGCTGGGAGCTGGAAAGGAGGCCGTGCCAGGAATGGGGCTGAGACATCTGGCCTCCTGGGCTGGGGCTGCAGGCCCTGGGGCAGCTTCCTCTCCTGGGGAGCAGGCGGGAAGAGTCAGAGGGAGGTGGCAGTGGCAGCTGGCTGGCCTGGCCATGCACAGAATGTGGAGAATGCCGGCCGCCTGCCCCAGCACGTCCCCCAGCGGAAGCAAATGCCTGGCGGGGGGCAGGAGCAGGCAAGCTGTCCCAGGCCGCCCCCTCACACCTGCTGCCCTGAGTGAGGGTCAGGCCTTGCCATGAGTGGGCAGAAAGGGACAGGACCACGGCCTCACTATGCCACTGGGCAGGATCTGCCCTACCTGGGCTTCAGAGGCAGAAGGCCCCAGGGTGCCTGCCTCCCAAGGGCTTGGGGAGGCCTCTGGGACAAGAACAAAAGGACCTGCTGGCTGGGAACCTGAGGGCAGCCTGGATACCTCAGCATGGGTGTTGTTAGGGAGGCGTTGCTCAGAACCGCCAGGACAGGCACCGGACAAGTTCTGACGACCAGACAGCCTGCAGCCTCCCTTCCCTGAACTTCAGGCCCCACCCCTCCACCCCCCAAACCGGGGCTGGTAATCCCTATTGCATAGCATCAGGTGGATTCCATGAGAGGGCCCCACACCTGGGGCTGGGCACGTGGTAAATGCTTAATAAAAGACGGGTTACGGGGCGCCTGGGTGGCTCAGATGGTTAAGCGTCTGCCTTCGGCTCGGGTCGTGATCCCAGGGTCCTGGGATCGAGTCCCACATCGGGCTCCCTGCTCCTTGGGAGCCTGCTTCTCCCTCTGCCTCTCTCTCTGTCTCTCGTGAATAAATAAATAAAATCTTTAAAAAAATAAAAAAATAAAAGACGGGTTACTATTATCGTTGTTATCGAGAGTACTTAAGGGCCTGGGCTCTGGAGCTAGACAGCCTGGGTTCAAATCCTGGCTCTCCCTCTTCCTAGCTGGGTGACCTTGGGCAAGTCGCTTAACCTCTTGGGGAGCGGTTTCCCGCTCTGAACACTGTGGAAATCCAAATGGTGCTGGCCTCCTGGGGTGTTGTGAGGATTCGGTAAGTAAACGCTGAGGCGGCCCTTACAGAGCCGTGTACCGCGCACACACATGGGTGGTGCTCCAGAAACGAGGACTGCTGTAGCTTCTGGCAGTGGGAGACCCAGGATCTGGAGATTGGGAGACCTGGTTCAAGGCCCAGTGCTGACCCTCCCTGGCCGGGTGACCTCAATCAGAACTCTTCTTCTGTCGCTTTTCCTCATCAGGAAAATGGTGGCAGGTACCCCTGTTGGGTCAGCCCTGGTAGGCCTCGGGTCACCTGCATTGGTGCCATCCCCCTCCAAGCGCCAGCAGTGATGGTCACGTGACACAATGCTATGAAGGCAATGTCGGGGGCTGTAGGCATGTGGGGTGGGGGCAGAGGAGGATAGTTCTCGATGGAGTCTTTCTGCTTCACTTTCTTCATCTGGCTAAGGACAGAAATCCCTGCTGTGCCCCTCTCTGTGGAATTTTGCTCCTATCAACTACACTAACAAGTGTAAAAAATGCTGGGGGCAGGGCAAAAAACACAACTCACAACCTCAGCATATAAGTCTGAGGGGCAAGCACAGCCCCTGTGTCCCTGTACCCTGGATCTGGGCTGGAGCTCCGTAAGGTCAGGGCCTGGGCTCCCTCCTGCCACAGTCTCTGCCCCAGTCCCAGCTCCCACCCAGATCCCCAATCCAGTCTCCTTCCTCCCTGGCCTCCCTGTCTCTGGTCTCAGGCACGGGAACTCACCCTCCACAGTACAAGTGCGGGTCAGATCAGCTCAAAGCCTTCCATGGCTCCCTAATGCCCTCAAGATAAAGTTCCCAAGTCTCCTGAGGGCCCTCAGGGATCTGACCCTTGCTCATCAATACAGCCGCACATTCCCACACTCGCCCATCTAGAGCCCTTGATTTTGCAGATTCCACTTCCTTCAACTACCTACTTTGGCCTCGAGGCCTTTGCCCAAGCTCTTCCCTCTGCCTGACGGCCCTCCCGCCAGCCTACCCAGGCCCGCTTTCTGCACACCCTGCACATCTCACTTTAGAGACCCTGGCCCCTGCTCCAAGAAGCCCTCCCTGACTCCCCCCCCCCCGCCCCCCGCCTCCTGGGCTTCCCCCATCCCAGCCCTGACCGCTCCGGATGCTCACTGTCTGGGGACAGATCTGTCTATCCCAGGACTGTGAGCCCTGTGAGGGTAGGGCTGTGTCCTCAGCACCAACTAGCAAAGAGTCAGGGCACTCAGTCAACAGTGGATTAAGAAATAAAGAGGAAGAAGGTGCTAGGGAAGGGGCTGGTGACTGGTCACCCTCCCTGACAGTCGCTCTGACAAGGCCCAACCTGGCCTGGCCTCTGGCTCTCCCGGCCTCCGGCCTCAGCCCTCTGGACATAACAGCTTCCCTCAGCTGTGCTCCTTCTGGCCTCCTAGGAGGCTCTTCCAGCCCAGGGTTGCTGGTTCCAACTCATCCTTCAACTCTTGGCTTACACGCCCTTTCCTGAGGGCAGCCAGACTGGATTTCACACCTCGAGGCCTGCCCAGCACACCCCCAGCTCCCCTCCACAGCACTGACTGCACCTGTGGTGTTTACTAGGCACAGGCGTGAGGTGAGCGCTCCAGTCCTGATCCTGCCACCCCGAGGCAGAAGGCACTGTCGGAGCCTCCATCTTCCCATCTGCGACCCGGCACTGTGGCCCAGCGGGGACGAGCCAGCCTGCCTGACTTTGCAGGCCGGCTCCAGGATTTACTAGCCGTAGGACCCAGGGCAAGTTACTAACCTGGCCTCAGTCGCCTTTCAATGAACATAATCGTAGCCCCCGCCTGTTAGGTTCGTGAAGGCGAAATGAGCGGGTATTTCCAAAGGGCTGAGAACAGGCCCCGTACAGTACCTCCGCGAGGTAACTCACACGATGCTTATTATCATGGTGATGCCCCCACTGGCCCTCCAAACACGGCGGCTGTCATCACGATTATCAACTCTGTTCCTCTGTTACCCCATCAGGATGGTGGGGGCCTGGCTCCCGAAGCTCAGGAAAGGTCTGCTGACTGATAGAGCGCTTGAGGGTGCATTCCCAACAGGAGGCCTCTGGAAACACTGCACTGAGCCTTCCAAGTCCAGTCCCTTGCCTGGCATGTGAATTCCCGCTGAAACATCTATGCAGAGGGGAGGCTAATCTCCCCTTGAGCCCCTCCCAAGGTGGGGAGCTTCACCTCTCTCGAGAGCCAGTTGGCAAGCGGCCCCGTCCCAAATGAGCCCTCACCCAGCCATTCCACCATCTCTTACCTGTCCCAGGTCGGCCCATGATGACTTCCTTTTTGGGGGCAGGATGGCTGGTGTAGCTGCTGGGCACCAGGACGGGCAATAGGGCAGCAGGTGAGGGGTGGAAGGCCACCGGCTGGAAGGGTGAAGAAGCCAGGCCGAAGGTGGGCATCGGCTGGGCCACGGCAGTCGGCGCGGCTGGAGGCACGGTGATGGGCACAGGGGCTGGCAGAGGTGGGGGCAGGCCAGGCTTCCCACTGGCCACCCCAGGGGGCACCGGGGTCTCTCGGCAGCCCCGCCCAGGTCCTGCTGCCCGTGCCTCGCCTGCAGTGCTCACCTCCCCAGGGAATTTGGAGGGCAGCGGCACGTCGGGGTTGCGAACAATGACGGGTGAGTCCCGCTGCACAGCAGGAACCCTGCGCACAGAGGGCCCAGGGTCCGAGGTCAGGCCAGCAGGCGGGGGCAAGAGCAGCAACGGCGAGGGCTGGCGGGATCGGGAGAAGGGCACGGCGGGTGACACAGCCCGGAAGCCAGCCGGTGTGGAGGGTGTAGGCGTGTGGGACACCGAGTCCACGCCGGAGTCTAGGCTGTCGCTCTTGGGGAAGTCCGGGGTGGCTCCCCCGCCCCCCGCACCAGGCGCCCCCAAAGCCCCCGGGTGGGGCAGCAGCTCTGTCTTCCTCCGCCCGGGGCTGATGGGCACGGTGAAGGTCAGGTTGGTCTGGAAGGTGGGTAGGATGCCAGAAGAGTGGCGCTCTCTGGGGGCAGGCGGCGGTGGGTGGGGGCCCAGGTCCGGTGGTGTCAGCACGCCCCCCTTTGGGGTGCTGGCGCTCAGGTGGCGGCTGCGAACGGCAGTGCGCTGGATGACTGGTGAGGCGTTGATGGGGCTGAAGTTGGCGGGGCGGAAGCCAAAGAGCGGCGAGGGGGAGGGCGAGGGGGCCGGTGAGAAGGGCGACTGCGTGGACACGGGAGAGAAGGAGGGCGTGCCAGAGCGAGAGCTGCCCAACGACACCAGCATCACGGCCGCCTCGCACTCGTCGAACTCAAAGCGCGACAGGTCGGCAGGAGCCACCAGGCGTGGGCGCGAGTCCCCGCGGGCCGCCACGCTGCTGGCCTCACTGTCCCGCGATGTTTCGTCGCCCCAGTCAAACTCGGTGCTGCCCTCACGTGCCGCCACGCCTGCCGGCCGCCCGGCCCCACCGGGGCCGCTGTCCGCCAGGCCCTCCATCTCCTTGGTTCGCATGGACAGGTGGCGCGAGCAGTAGCCCCGCCGCTGCGACTCCTTCATGCAGCCGTCTCGGGAGCACAGCCGGCGCCACTGCTTGCCATTGAATTTCTTGCGGATTCCATTGGGCGTGCAGACCACATCCCCCTTCTTATACTTCTGCTGGGCGGCTGTCAGCGGCGTGCGGGCCCGGGCGGGCGCAGCCCCCTTCTCCAGAGAGGCCACGCTGCTGCTCCGGCTCCCGCCCTGGCTGCCCTCCTGGCAGGGCGACGGCTGCTCGCCAGGGCGGCCGGGGCCTGCGAAAGCTGGGGACTTGGGCGGGGGCGACAGGAGCTGGGGCGGGGGCAGTGGGAGCAGGGCCGGGGTGCCCAGGGCCGGCGGGTGCTTCTCCTCGCCCTCCTCGCAAGTGCCCAGGTTGCCACCAAAGCTGATCTTCGACACCTCCGCATCCTCAGGCTGCTTGGGGTCCAGGGCGGCAGGGCAGGGGGGCAGGGCGCCCCCCGGCTCAGCCCGCTCCTCCTCGGGGCCCCCAGGGGGCTTCCTTGGCAGGGCCTCGGGTTCCCACGGGGGCCGCAGCAGGCGCAAGCTGGAGCGGGCCACCCACACGGCCTCCTCAGGCTCACGGTGTGGCAGCTGCGGGGGCTGCGGTGGGGCGGCCGGCGGGCCCGGCTGGGAGGTGGGGCCGGGGCTCAGGCGGACCTTGTAGGCAGCGGGCTTGGTGGCCACCTCCACCACCACACCCTCACGGTAGGCAGCCACGCCGGGCTCCACGCAGGTACAGACAGCTGTGCCCACCGCCAGGGCCCCCGGCGGCGGCGTGGCGTCCAAAACCACATCGACACCGCCGCCGGGGGCCCCCTCGTAGAACGTCAGGGCCCGGTCCCCGGGGAACTGCACCCCCAGGTCCTGGCTTCGGCGCACCTGGCGCACCACGGCCGGCAGGAAGAGGCCGTCTCCACGCCGAGCCAGCACCCGCTGGGACCTCAGCTGCCGCAGGTCATAGCCGCCGCTGGTGCCACTTGGGGGCCAGGGGCCGGGCCCACAAGCCTCGGCTGCCTCATCCTCCAGGTCGGCTGAGTGCTCGCTGGCCGTGTCGGTGGAAGAGGAACGGGTGGAGGTGGGTGGCCGTGGAGGGACACCCAGGGCGCTGGCCTCCTCAGGGGTCCGTGCCCGCTCTTCAGGGGCCCCGGCTGGCCCACTGCTACCGCTGCCAGCTCCATGCTCCTCCACATACTTCTTCTTGGGCGCTCGAGACTTGAACGTGGCCGTCTTACGGCTGAGTGACGGCTCCCAGCGGCTCGCCTCCCCCTCCACCTTGGGGTCCTCAGCGGGGCCCGGGGCCGCCGGGTCGTCAGGGGGCAGCTCCGGGGGCAGCCCCTCAGCCCCAGGGCCCCGCTCGGACTCCTCCTCCTCACCCTCCTCAGCCTCTTCTGGCCCCGGAGGCGGCGGCGGCTGCTGCTGCACCGTTTCGTCTTCCTCCTCCGGCTTGTCGCCCTCCCCAGCCCCTCGCCGTCTCAGGGCCTTGGCCCGAGTGGCCGGTGGGGACTTGCCACCACTGCTAGAACCCGGGAGGCCGACACATGCCTTCTTCATTGGCTTCATCTTTTGTCCACCTGCAGGTGGGAGGGCAGACAGGGATCATCGGGAGCAACTCATGAACCTCCCCCACCACAGCCAGTGTCCCCCAAGACTTGCCACTTGCCGAGGCCACCGCCTCAGCTCCATGATACCTGAAGGCTCTTTCCTGGCTGTCCTCAACTCATGGGGGCCCCTGACCGGCACCCAGACAGACTGGCACCCATGTCCCCTGAGTTATATACTCTGGCTCCCTGGGGCCACTGACACAGATCTGTTCCCTCTACACAGGCCACAGCAGGTGAGTGCGACTGCCCGAGGGGACACAAAAAGGCAGTAACAGTTCACGCCTGTGGAGCACGCACTTGGTGCCAAACCGTGGGCCGAACTTGATTTTATTAACCCATTTTATCCTGACGACGGCCCTAAGAGGCAGGTGCGACCAACAGCCCTACTTGAGGAAACTGAGGCACAGAGAGCTCAAGCAACTTTGTTCAAATTCACCCAGCTAGGAAATGGCAGCGCTAGGGTCTGAACCCAGGCAATCTGGCCGCTCCAGAGTCTGTGCTCCTAACCATTTCAGTGTGCCGCCTGTCACATGATCCAGAGAGCACACACACTCATACACACACATGCACAGGAACACAGTCACAGAAAAGGAGGTGACTGGGCTGTGATGTGAGCCTCTCTCCACCCCCACCCCCACCCCCTCTGGGCCGCCTGGCATGGCCAGACATTGTGGGAAGGAGTGGGCAGCTGAAAGTCCTGAGGGACGGCTGCCCACTCTTGCTCTGCACCCCAGGCCTGCCAGGTATAGCCATCTCCCCAGATCCTGGCAGGGAGCAGGCAGGGGCACGTCTGGGGCAAGAGCTTATACCCAGTGCTGCCACGGGGCCGTGCATGAGCACACGCACGCGCACAAAAACACACACACAGGCACACACACGTCATCACACAGTGGGACACGGAGCTACACCCCAGGGTTTTGCTGTCCCACTGGATGGGAGCCTGCCCCTCCCCCCACAGCACCCAGCGTGATACCAGCAAGCCCAGCCCCCCTTCTGGCCTGCACGCATCCCCCGCCCTGATTGGGCTGCCTCTGGCAGGGTGGCTGAGCTGGCCCGGCCCCCTGGGGCCCCCAAATATGCCCTCCGACTCCAGGTGGGGGTAAGTGGGAGAAGGTCAAAGAAAGCAGGGCAAGCCCAGCAGGCCAACCTCACCCACTTCCTGAACAGTCATTACTGCCCGCCCCCTTTCAAGCTGCCCTGAGAAAAGAAAAGGGAAAAAAAACTTTACTCTGAAGTGACTAAGAGAAGCTGAGAGGCCAAAAGGAGGCCTCTGGGAGGGTGGGGGTACCCAGGACCATAACCCAAACACAATCAGAGACACCCCTGACTCAGTCTGCAAGCTCCCCCAGGACCCCTGATCCTGTGTTCTCCTACTTGGGGCCTGCTCCTCCTGTGGACCCTACAATCCCAGGCTGCTCCTTCTCTGGGCCAGTCCTGGGGTCCTCGCGGGCAGAGCCTGTAGGGCCCGGGGCTTCTCACACTGGGGCAAGCATCCAAGTGCCCAGGAGTTGGGCAGCTGCCACCACCTTCTCCCCACTGACCCGCTGGGCCACCGTCCTGGGGACTGAGATCCGGCCCCAATCCTGCCCAAACACAAACCTTTGCATACCCCACCCAGGGCCTACGACCATACGGCCTGGCACCCCTGGACCCTGCCGTCTGGTCCTGCCTCTTCACCCCAGAAGCCAAGCCTTTTTCCTTCCCCTGGGGCCTACTCTCTTCCTGTCCACCCCACTTTGGATAACTCCCACCCAAGGCCCTGTGGGCCCTCACCTCCTTCAGAATCTAAGCAGTAACTCCTGAAGCCCAGGCCCTGGGTCTTCAGGGTCCCATGCCCTCTGCTCCCATCAGCCCTCCTGGCACCAGCTTCTCTGCCACTCTCTCTCTCGTCCTGTCACCACTCTACCTCTGCCTCTCTCCTCACAGGCCCTAGGCCCCCTCCTCAGCCACCCCATCCTTGTCACTCTCATCTATCTCTGTCACCCCTTTCTCCCAGTCACTCCCCTGTCAGCCATCTCTGGACCTGTCACCTTTTCTCTCCATCACCTCTCCTTGTCACCCCTCCAACTCTGTCCCCTCCCTCTCCCTGTCACCCTGATCTAGTCCTGTCACCCCTCCATTCCTGTTACCCATTCTCTGCCCACCATCCCCTCTCCGTCACCCCTTTTCTGTCACTCTTCCTCCCTACCACTTCATCCACTCTATCCCCCTTTCCCACCATCCAACCCACCTTTTTTCCCCCTGTACCCTCTCCCCGTCCCTGCCACCTGTCCCCTCTCGGCCCCCAGCACCCCAAATACCCCCTGCCCGTGTCAGCCCTGGCCCCGCCCCTCACCTCGGGCTCGGCGGGGTTTCGGGGCGGGGGGCCGTGGCCCCGGCTCGGTCCGGTCCGGTCCCTCCCCGCCCCCCCTCCGGCTCTCCCTCTCGATTCTCCCTTTTTTTTTTTACTCCAACACACAAAATGGTGAATGGACCTGCAACAGCTGGAGCAGCCAGCCAATCACCGGCCACAACCCCGCTGACCGGCGCCGTCCTAGACCAATAGATATCCGCAGCCTGGTCGGCTCCGCCTCTCCACGACGAGCGACATTCGCCATGACCAATCCCGCCCACCCGGCAGCGCCAGGGGGAGGGGCCAAAGTCCAAGACCGGCCTCCCTCTGGGACCGACACCAACCTGAGCCTACGACCGCCTGATCTGCCTGGGGCCCTGCCCCACAACAAGTGATGGGCATCAGCCTTGACCAATTGCAGGCCGTCTTAGTGCAGAACGACGAATACAGTACCCAGTCGCCCTGCACTCTAGGCCGGAACCCAGCCTCTGTGAGGGACAGTAGCCAATGGGGTGCAAGAAGGAAGGGCTAAGGAATAGGCTGTCCAATAAGCAGGCTGAGGAGGCGTGGCCTGAGCGTTTGTTGACCGGCTAGTCGCTATTCCTGCTGGGAATGGTAGTCTTCTTACGTCTCCGGCCCATAGTCGATAGTAAAAAGCAGACTACAACTCCCATGTGACAGAGTGCTGGAGCACCAAAGAACCCGGGCGAGGAGAAAAAGTCGGACAGGGCAGTTCCTGTAAGTCTCCCTGCACACCGGGAGCATCTTAGACCCAGGGCCCCGACTCACCCGGATTCCCGGCTCTGGCGTCGCCAGTGGCTCCTCTCAGTGGCGGCGGTAGCGGCACGAGGGGGAGGTGCGAGGAGCAGCCAACCGCCACCCGCAAGCCCTGCAGCCAATCAGCAGCGGCCGGGGCGGTGCAATGACCTCACCGGGTTCTACTCTGTTACCCCTCCCCCACGTGGTTGTTGCTGTCGGTAGCCGGGAGTAGGGAAGTTCGGGGTGGGGGGGGGGAGGGGAGGAGAACGAGTGATGTCACCTTTCCCCCGCTTGATTGGCTGTAGGGCGGCCGGGACTATGACCAATCAACAGCCTCAGAAAGTCCGGCGCGGCCCCGCGGAAAGCCCTGTTGCCACCGGGAGGGGAGAGAACGTGCGCGTGTGGGGAGGCGCGCGCTGCAGTGGAGTGAACGCGCGCGGCCTGGGGCTTGGGGACCCTGGGGACAAGTCCTCTCTTCCAAGACTTTGACATGTAGGGCGGTGCAGTTTTCTGACAGCCCCCTTAGGCTTGTCGGGGCACAAGATGGGAAAAGGCGGTGCTTCACACCACATTCCCTTCACACTACATTCTGTGGGGAGCTACTTTGTGGGTGTTCGCACTTGGCGGGAGCGAGACTTTTTTAAGGTCTCGGGGTGTGTGTGTGGGGGGGTGTTCACACAGGGTAGGGAGGAGAGGGATATGCCCTGCCAGTCGTAGATTCCTGCAGCCCAGACACGGGGTTTGCACCAGGTGGGAAGCTGTCTGCAGTGCATCCATACTCTCCCCGTTGGATTTGCCCTAGATAGAGGGTAATGGGGAGCAGTGAACACTGGCCTCAGCCGAGGCGTCCGCTGCTCGTGGTGGGTTCCCAGTATGCACACAGGATCCACACCAGTTGTGAAGAAAACGCACCCAGCCTATTGCAGGTGCATGCTGTGTGACATTCCCACGACCCGTGACATATGGCCAGTTCACCGCGGGGCTGGGGAGAAATGTCGGTTGTCCAGTGGGGTTCACTGAGTTTGAAGGAGATACGCATTATGCACTGTCCACGAGAGATTTGCTTTGAGAGAGGGGGAAATTTCACTGTCTGCAAGTTCCACTGGGAAGGAATCTTACACAATTACTTACAGTATTATATTATGACTTGCACGTACTATTTTATAACCATGCTATTTTATGCTCTTTTAATAACATTCTGGAAGAGTTTGCACTTAAACATTGAGCGGGCTTTGAGGGAACTTTTACAGGGCAGTTTAGACTGGGTACGTTGGGCAGATGCTGGGTCTGAGGGAAGTTTATACTCATCAGAGAGTTCCCATTGCCTACGTAGGTAGACCCTTGGAGAGCGGTTCACACTGTCACAAAAAGGGGTTCACAGCAGCTGCAGAAGGTTCCCCATACATGGCGATGTGCCGTGTCCTTGTTAACTTTGTCATGGATATGAGACATCATACTGTCCACGGGAACCACATACCAGGTGGGAGTTCTCGTTGCCCATAGGAGATTCTATTGCGTTACAGGGAGACTTCCACTGATGGGGATGCTGTTTCAGGGTCCGCAGTCAGTTCACATCAGGTGTGAGGGAGAATCAGACTGTTGGTGGGGAGGTGTGTACTGTCCATGACGGAACTCACCCTGTCCAGGGAGTATGCTCTGCTGTAGTGAGAGGGGCCTCTGCTGTCCCATTCAGGAACGTCTTGGCTGTGGTGAGTTCACAATGTCCGCAGAGGAGGGGCGCCTGGGTGGCTCAGTCGGTTAATCGTCCGTCCCTTGGTTTCCGCTCAGGTTGCGATCTCAGGGTCGTGGGATCGAGCCCCACATCTGGCTCCGTGCTCTGTGAGGAGCCTGCTTGTCCCTCTCCCTCTGCTCCTCTCCCTCACTCTTTCTCTCTCATAAATAAATAAAATCTACCAAAAAACCAAAAACCAGTGTCCACAGAGGAATCCTCACTGCTTATTGGAGTTACACCATGCACGAAGAAGACCTGTCCATGGGAATTCATGCTGTCTAAGGCCTATTTTCCCTGTCATCGAGGAAAGGTGTGCACAGTGAGCTGTGCCCTGCCCCTGGGAGAATTACATAAACCGTAGTTAACTTAGTTCTACAGTTCACTGCAATTACACTGTCCTGTGACGCGGGGGGGTGGGGGGGGGGGGGGGGTGATGTTGCAGGAAGCAGGATACTACAGGCTTAGCCAGGCTGCTGGGGTCAAACCCAGCTAGTGGGGCTTCTTCCCCAGCTGTGTGACTTTGGGTGAGTCATTTCATCCCTCTGTGCTTCCATTTCTACATCTGTACAGGGATAATTAAAAAAAAAAAAAAAAAACCCACCTCGGCATAGGGTTGTAATGAATTAATATGTGCAAAGGATTTAGGACAGTGTCTCCAGCAGAGTAAATCCTCGAAAATCTTGGCTATTAGTGTGATTGTTAGTATTCAGGGGGTTATCCCTGCCTGAAGAGTTTATGCTGTCTCAGTCTTATTGGTCACCTTGTCCGCAGTTTGTATGCTGGTGGTGCTGCTGATGGTGGTGGCGATGTTTTGGGGAGGTATTTCAGGGTTCAGCATATCTTTGGGGCATTTGTCAATCTATCGGGAGGCATTATGGTCCAGTACTTGATGTCCCAGCTGTCACCATAGTTAGCTGTGTTGCCGTGGGCCCTCTCCTCCTCTGAAAAATGAGGATCATTGGAGTACCTACCTGATAAAGTTGAGGTGACAATGAAATCAGATGTTGAATCCAGGGCCTTGCATATAGTGAGTGCTCAGTAAATAGGAGGGGTGCTTTTGTTTTTAAGATTTTATTTATTTATTTGACAGAGCACAAGCAGGGGAAGGAGTACAGGGAGAGGGAGAAGCAGACTCCCCGCCGAGCAGGGAGCCCGATGCAGGGCTTGATCCTAGGATCCCGGGATCATGACCTGAGTCGAAGGCAGACACTCAACTCACTGAGCTACCCTGGCATCCCGGAGGGGCGCTTTTTATGTGGCTTATCCTGTGTTGGGCCCTGGGAAATCCTTGCCATTCATGAATTCACCATTTCTTTGTCTTTATTTGGGACCTCATTGTCTGTGACAGGTTACACCACCCTTCAGGGACTCCTACTGTCTTAATACATGTGTGTGTTGAAGGACAGTTGGGTAACTTTTAATGAGAGAATTAGGACTTTGGGGAGGGGGGTGGATAATATAATTTTATGAAGGTTACAAAGGCCCAGGGAGCTTAAATGGAACATGGGGTTTCTCCCTGTTTATGGAAAAGGGCTACATTATCAATGACTTAATAAAACTGACATAGTGACATTGAGGTTTATTGCAAGCATTGGATTTTCTAAAAGACTTTATTTGAGAGAGAGAGAGAGTGAGTGAGTGCCTGCACAAGCGGGGGAGGGGGCGCAGAGGGAGAGGGAGAAGAGGGAGAAGCAGACTCCCCGCTAAGCACAGACCCCCCCAGCCACGTGGACCCCGATGTGGGGCTCAATCCCAGGACCCTGATATGGGGCTCGATCCCAGGACCCTGAGATCATGACCTCAGCTGAAGTCAGACGCTTAACCAACTGAGCCACCCAGGTGCCCCTGTTGCAATCCTTGTGAAATCTACACTGTTCACTGAGTGGTCCACTGAGGCAGGCGGCACTGTTCCCGGGAGGGCACAGTGTCCATGGGTTACACTGCATGAGGCCATATGACTATGGGGCTACACTGTTCACATGAAAAGTCACGCTGGTTATGGAAACGACCCTATTTATATGCTTGTCTTCGCTGTGCATATGGGTTTACCCAGGTTGTATGAGTTGACCCTGTTGATAGAGGAATTCACATGTTCAACAAGCCACACTGTCTCTATGGTAGGGCACACTAATAAGAGTATATGCTATTTGTAGGGGGACCCACACTGTTTATTTGCTGCCTCACCATGTATATGGGGCTCACACTGTTTATGAGAGTTACACTGGCAATATGAGGTTTACACCATTCATGTGGGTTGCCCTTTTATACGAGGCTCACAAAGTTTATGAAGGCTGGGCTGTTTGAATGGGACTCCTATCATTTATGAGGGTTACCCTGTCTGTATGAGGTTTATGAGGGTCGTGCTGCCTCTACTGGGGTTCACGCTGTTTTTGAGCATTGCACTATTTGGGGTTTCCACTGTCCATATGAGAGCCACATTGCAAATGGGAGTTTCTATCAGTTACGGACCTTGTTCTGTCTGTCTGATGGGTTCTGATCGTGGGGTTATACTAGCTGTACATGGACTCAGCTCATTTCAGCAGGTACATATTACCAGACTGTTCTATGACCCACCCCGGTGTAGGCGCCGGTGATAAAGCAGGGATGGAGGAGGGATTCTGATGACTAGCTAATACATTACAGTAATCTGTATCACTTGAGAAAAAGGTGCTATGGGGAGAAACAGTGCATAGAAAGGACAGAGGGGTCTAGGAAGGGGGCTCCAGTTTAACCAACTGAGCCACCCAGGCGCCCAGGGGGCTCCAATTTAAAAGAGTGGTCAGGTATTGGGAAGGTGGTTTCTGAGTAAAAACCCGAAGGGGATGAAGGGCAGAGCTATGTAGACTTCTGGGGTGGGGGGGAGCCTTCTGAGCAGATGGAACAGCCCTGGCAAAATCCCTGAGGCAGGCATCTGCCTGGCCTGTTCAAGGAATTGCAAAGAGGCTGGGAGTGAAGCTGGCACAGAAATGGAGGGGAAAGGTGGGAAGTGAAGTCAGGGAGGAAGGGCCCTGCTGGTCATTACAGGGAGTTGGCTTTTACTCCCAGGGAACAGAGGATTTAGGGCAGCACAGGGACATCATGTGATTTACTAGAACCCCTCTGGCTATGGGTGGGGCTCAAACCATAGGGGCTGGTGGCAGCCAGGAGAGAGTGAGGAGTGGTGGCGAAGAGGAGCTTGATTCTGAAGCAGCTGAAAGTAGAGCATATGGGAGTTCCTTTCTGATCAGATGACAGGTGAGAGAAGGTCAAGGAGGACTCCAAGGAATTCAGCCTGAGCAACTTGCAAAATGGCGCTGCAGGTGCCCAAGATGGGGAAGACTGAGGTGGGGACAGTTTGGGGGAGCTGAGGAAAACCACTTTGACTTGGCAAGCTTGAGAAATCCCAATGGAGACACTGGTGAGTCAGTTTGATGTGTGAGGTTGGAGGCCAGGGGTGAGTCCTATGCTGGAGAGAGAAATTTGGGTGGAATCAGCATGGAGATGGCATGTGAAAACATGGCGCTGGTGGAGATCACCAAGGGAATGAGCAATAGATGGAGGAGAGAGGAGGACCCAGGTCTGAGCCCAGGAGCCCTTTGGCATTTCAAGTCAGGGAGCTGAAGAGGGGTGGTACTCTCTAATGGGATTCCATTTTTGTTTGGGGGCAGTCACTCTATTTAGGTGGCTACACTCTCTATATAGGGTGATTCATGTTATTTCTAAGGGAACTACAATGTTCACACAGTAATGATGGCTCAGTGTTGCTTATTATAGGTGATAGGTAGGTTGCAACTATGATTTTCATCATCCATACAGTTTCCTTTCCAGGAGTGAGGTCTGTGGAGTGTTGGGACTTCTCTGGGGACAGGTTCTGTCCATGCCTTAGCCTGACAGCAACAGGTTAAGTGTTATCTGTGTCAGGATGGTAAACTGGAACAAGAAGTGCTAGGTCCATGGGAGCAAGGGTGCCTTCACTGTCTAGAAAGAGTTCTTTTCTCCCCAGAGCACGACACTGTTCACTGTAGGCATGGCTTAGGTCTTTGTGAGAGGCTGCACTTTTCACAAGCCCCAGGGGGGATCTGTGGAGATTTTTCACAGTGAACGGAAGCAGGGAGTGGAGTGTCCCCTTGTTCATTGGAATTGATACGGCCTTGGTTGGATGGCATGTCTTTAAGGAATGACCAGTGGTGATGGGTCCACCTTCCCTGAGGATGGCTCTCAGCGTTCACGAGGCAAGTGAACTATCCAAAAGGGTCCACACTTCCGTGGTAGAGTCGCATCAATCCCTCAGTGGTTACACTAGCTGTGGATAGGTTTTCACAAACCACCAGAGGTCACACAACCCAAGGGACATTTTCACCGGGGATGCCCATTCTCGGTGATGGCTCAGACTCTACCACCAGGCATGCCCACCATCCATGACTGTATTTCATAGAAACAGTAGGATTGAGTTATGACTGGGTCAGGGTGGGACTTACGCCATTAAGAAGCCATTTCACACTCTCCGTACCCTGTGTTTACCGTGTACAGTTGGGAGTCTATATGGTGAGTGGTGCTTACATTATCCATGGGGTATATAGTTCATTCTGCTACTAATTATTACCAGTATTTACTGCATACTTACTTCACATCCCCAATTTCTTAAAAAAAAAAAAACTGGTCGGGTGCCTGGGTGGCTCAGTTGGTTAAGCGACTGCCTTCGGCTCAGGTCATGATCCTGGAGTCCCGGGATCGAGTCCCGCATCGGGCTCCCTGCTCAGCAGGGAGTCTGCTTCTCCCTCTGACCCTCCTCCCTCTCACGCTATCTGTCTCTCATTCTCTCTCTCTCAAATAAATAAATAAAATCTTAAAAAAAAAAAACTGGTCATGTAGGATCTAATAATATTCCCATTTTATAGATGAGGAAATTGAGGCTCAAAGAAGCAAACTCCCTTGCTCTATGTCACAGACAGGAAATAGCCAAGTTAGGGTTGCAACACAGGTCTCTCTTGTCGGTGGGAGTGTGGGATCCCTGAAGTTGTTACAGACCTATTATCTTTGAAACTCTGCATTGTCTTTTTCTTGGGGGGGGGGGGACAGTAAAGGCGTTAGTAAAGCGTAGTGGTGAAGGGTAGTGGTTTCACATGGGATAAGTCGGGTTTGAATCCTGACTCCCGACACTTCCTGGCTGTAGGACTTCGGCAGACTGATTTCCCCTCTGAGCCTCACCTTCTTAATCTGTAAATGGGGATAACTATAGTAACTTCCCTCTTTGGGATTTTGTGAGCATCAAATGACAAGATGCCCCAGACAATGCTTGGCCCAGTGCCTGGCACATCATGAGCGCTAGGAATTCGGGAGCTGTTATAATAACAATGATGGTGATGATTATCGCTGGACCACACTGCTCCCGGAGGGTTACAATATCCGTGGGGGAGCTGCACTGTCCGTAGGCAAGGTTACATAATTCCCCAGGGAGGTGATGCTTCCCTGGAGGCTGTGGTCTCCAGGAGGAAGAGGCTAGAGACTGCTTCTGAGGCGATGGTGAGAGACGGTTCTAATGCATCTAGGAACCCGCCGCGGGTTAGAGCCCTAAGAAGATAGAGTCTGACCCTGCTGGCTTTCCCTCCCTGTGGCTTGTCTCTCCCTGCCCATCTTCTCAGTTTCAGTTTCTCTGAGCATCACCCCCCAACCCCTGCAATATTCCCCTCCTTTGGTACCTCAGAGTCTTCTCTGAAACTCTGTCTCCAGGCTCGGTCTGTGGATATTGCTTCTGTTTGCCCTCTCTCTACCCTGCTGCCGGCTCAACTAGCCATCTGATCAGCGCTGATTTCCTGTTTCCTGAAGCCTCAGGCTCCTTCCATCCCTCCCTGCTGCGGAGAACAGACTTAACACTGCCCTACGCACTGGCCTTCATCCTTAAGCCCTACCTTCCTCTCTCCTGGCGACCCCCCAGTGCCCCTTGGGAGCACATTTGTTCAGACTTTGGTCGCCCCCTCGCATCCTGGCCCCACCTCCGGAACCCCTGCGCTGGTGGTGGAGGTGGGGGTACCTCCGACGCCAGCCGCGTCCTTAGAACAGCTGCAGCCTGGGGATGGAGTGGGGGGATGCTCCCGAATGCATTCTCTCAGGTCACTTCCTCCGCAGCTGGGACTGGGGATATCTGGAAGGCCAAGACCCCATCCCCGGAGGAGTGGAGGGCACAGCCGCCTCCCCATTTCCGATGCTGGGAAATGCCTCCCACCCATTCCACCCCACCCCTGGACAGCTGCCCCCATTCAGGCTAAGGGCTTTGGGGGGGGGTGCAGTAGGGTAAGGCCAGGGTGGGAAATGTTGTGGTCTTGATCAACCCCCAAGGTCTTGACCCCGTCCCCCTGAGGTGAAGATTCTGCCCCCTCCCGAAAGGTCCAGGCCTTTCAAAAGTTTCTGACCCCCCTCCATGTGCCCCCAACTCCGCCCTCTTACAAGCTCCCAAAAGAAACTCTGGATTCTGCAGTGGGCAGGAGGAGGAGGGGCGGCAGGTCGCGAGTGCCAAGGACTTAAGTTATCTGCAGACTTGGAGCCTCGGAAAAGGGTCATGACCCGCAGGACCCCATCCCACCCCCGCCCCCTCCTTCCTTCCTCCCCCGCCGCGCGGCCCCTTTAAGCCCAGAGCCGGCCGGTCCTCAGTGGCTGCGCGCCGGCGAGTGTGTGTGTGAGTGCGCGGGGAGGGGGCGGGCGCAGTGTCTCCATGGCGACGCGGCGGTGACGTCGCCGGCCGGGGGGCGTGGGCGTCCCGGCCCCGGAGTGCGATATTAACCCGGGAGGCGGCGGCGGGGAGGGGAGAGGCTCTGAGAGGCGAGGCCGGGTGAATCGCCGAGGGCGGCCCGACGGGCGCGGGACGGGACGGGGCAGCGCGGGCGCCGGGAGCTGCGGCCCGGAGTCGGGGCGCCTCGCCCCGGGCCCCCCAGCATGAAGACCCCGGCGGACACAGGTGGGGGCGGGGGCAGCACGTGTGGGGGAGACTTGTTGCCCCGGGAAACCAGGCGGAGAAACTTTGGGGGGGCTGGAGGGTTCCGGGGTAGCCCGAGTGATCCCCAGTTCCGGGGGACCCCCGAGCACTCGAGACCTGTTGCTTCTCGTGGCGCAAGCGAGGGGTGCTGCACGGGACCCCCAATTTCTGGGTCCGGGCGGAGTGGTGTGGGTGCTGCGAGTCCTGGTCCTCTCCCTACTGGACCCCGAAAGCTGGGTTCTCCCCCACTCCCGGGATCACGGGGGTGGCGGGGTCCCTCCCCGCCGCTCTGTCACGTTGCACTTTGGGGGCCGGGACGTGTGCGGGGCGTGGGGGGGGGGGACTGTCCACGGGGCCCGCTATTCCCGGTTCCGCGCTGCGTGGTCCGGCCCATGACCTTCACGGCGGCGCGTGCCCCGCACCGGCTTAGAGGGGGATACGGGATGGCTTCTAGGAGGAGGGCGTGATTGGGGAGCCCAAGACTCGGGGTCCGGGCTGCGCCGCCCCTCCCCCGCCCGTCTCCGCCGGCTCCTCGCTCCCCCGCCCGCGCCGAGTCGCAAAGTTCCAAAGCGCAGCCCGAACGTTCGAAAAAGGAACTTTTTGTTTCCGACCTTAGAACGCGCGGCTTTAAGGTGGCTCCGGGGAGACCTGGGTACCCTTCTCCCGCGCCGCCGGGGCCCCGGGGTTGAGGAGGGTGGGGAAGGTGGGGGGGACGCGGAGGCTCCCCCTTCACCCCCCCTCCCTCATCCAGCGCTTCTCTTTCAACCGGCCGTCTTTTCCCTCCGCCCCCCTCTTCCCCGCCAACTTGCTCCTCCTTAAGGGGCCAAGGTTCCCCTCCCCCCATCCGTCGGCGGGCGGGGGGCAGCGGGATTAACCCCCCTCCCACTCGGACTTTTCCCCCACCCCTCCCCCGCCGCCCCCGGGCTCGCGCGGGCTGGACTTTGCGCCCGAGCGCGCTGGGGGGAGGGGTCCCAGCCGCCCCCTGCCCATCTACCCCGTCGGAATCCGGCCCGGGGCGGGGACGGGGGAGGGGGAAGGGGGCCGGGCGCCGCTGTTCAAACTTGTTTCCTTCCCCCGGCGGCGGCCGCGGCTAGGGCTCCTGTGTGCGGGTGTGTGCCCCGACCGGCCCACCCACCCCGCCCCCCCCCCCGCTCGGCGGGAGGGGGCGGCTCTTAAAGGGCTCGGAGCCGTGCTCCGGCGCCTGGGGATTGGGGCCGAGGAGGGGGGCAGGGGGGTGGGGCAGGGGTGCGGAGTGCTGTAGGGTCAGTCACGTGCGTCCCACATACTCTCTGGCTCCCACAGGCTCCAGGGCCCCTGGGCCTTGGGGGCAGCAGGAGCCTCCCCTCGCCCGGGGAGGGGGCCTAGGCGCTCAGACAACCCCGCCTCGTTTTCCCTCCCAGCTACGGGCCTTCGCCTGGTGGGACCGGCTGGGCCGCTCCCCTAACCCTGTCTTGGGCCCGAGCCGCGTGTAGGTTCTCCGGCTGAGGGAAGGGGCGGGGGCCTGGAATGGCTTCCCGATCGGCCCATCGGTGCGTCTGTCCGTCCGCACGCCCCTCCATCCGATCCTCCATCCCGGCCCCTCTCCTCTCTGCCGCGGCTGTTTCCCACTTCCTGTTTTCTTCCCGGCTCTGGCGCCACCGAGGGCTGCCTGGAGTGGGGGAGGTGGTAGGGCCCCCCAGGAGGTCGGCGTGTTCTTCCTTTACTACCACCCCTCCCTTCCGACCCCCATAGTCTCTTTAGAAAAAGTTTGGCCAGTCATGTGAATTTGGGGGGTGCCCAGGAGTTCTGCCCCCCCCCCCCCGCATTTCCAGTCTGTCTGGGAGAATCCCTACCCTGCCTCTGTGGGACCCAGGTGTGCCTTCTGGGACCCTGCCATCCCAATCCTTCCTGTCTGTCTGCTGCCACCTCTCCACCCTGTCTCAAAATGCGCTGAGCACCTCTCTGTGTTAGCTGCCTGCTCCCTGTTTCACCGACCCCCCATGCTCCAGAGGTCCTGCTCCCCCAAGCTTTCTTGGTGCAGGCCCGGTGGTTCCCTGTTTAAGCACGTGGACCCATACACAACACACTCACACATGCTCCCCTTGCCCGTGCCTGGCTCCTGGCTCCAAGGCCTGGGGAACAGAGCCCCATTGAGACACCCTGACGTCACCCCCGCTCTTCTTCTCCCCCCAAAGCCAGGAACAGGCCCTCATGTATGCCATGTCCGATGAGGAAAGCTGGGTTGGGGTGGACCTGGGAGTGGCGAGGGTCCCTGCCTGGAGTGGGATCCAGGGTCGTAGGCCCGGAGGGGGGCTTCCTCAGGGAGGGTGGGTTAACAAGGTGGCCTGGGACAGCCCCCGGAATGTGGCGTGCGGCCTTTCCAGAGCCCCCCACCTCCCTTTTGAGTTCCCTTTGTGTTGCATGTAGTCTCTCTCACTCCTTCTCTTCTGCAAAGTTTATTTTTAGCCTCCTGCTCCCCCGCTCCCAGGACTGTCGCTGCACACACGTTGCCTGGTTACCGGGACAAGGAGGCTGGGGTGGGTGGGCTGGGAAGGGTGGCTTTAATTTTGGGGGGGAGGATGGAAGTCAGTATACCCCCCACCTCCAGACTGCTGTCTCAGGGGCTTCGCCTCCCCCCCGCCCCAACACACACACTCCTGGGTCTGAAAGCCAGATTGGGGCTTAGGTGGGAGAAGCACAGAGCTTGGTGCCCTCAGTGGGGGGTAGGAGCTTTTTGGAGGGTTCAGAGGGTACATGGAGCTAGTGACTTGGTAACTTGGATTCCCAAGGGCCTCTGAGCTCTGAGGAAGACCCTGGGACCTGGATTCTCGAGCAGGGTGAGGATAATGGGGTGAACACCTGGATTCCTGTGAGAGGGATGGGGCTACGGATGCTGGGATCTATGAAAGGCATTGTTGGGGGCTGTCACTTCTGAATTGAACAGGGGCTGCTGGTGTAGGACTCTGGGTCTGTGACCAGCTGGAGGTCGTATCCTTGGAGCCCTAAGGGGCTGGTTTGGGGCTGGGATTTCTGAACTGGGCAGGGACTACGTGGGGAATGCTGGCCATCCCATTCTACCCAAGGCCAGGGCTCAGGAAGCTGGGTCACTGTAGGGGACAGAGTCAGCTCTGGATTTAGAAGGAGTGGTCCCTGTGGCAGTATGAACTGCTGAACCCCTGTGTCCCCAAGGGTAAGGATCCCCTGTTGGGAGTCCAGACTGCTGTGGAGGCTTTGAGGGAGGCTCAGCATTGCCCCAGGCCTGGTTGGTACCTGCTTGAGCTGGGGCTTGAGCCAGGGCCAGGGGCCAGAGGCTCACCGTGCAGCCTGACTGGGACTAGGGACCCCGCCCATCCTTAGCTGTCCACCTTGGCCTTCTCCTTCTGGTGGCACCAGGGCCCCTGCCCTGCCTCCCCCTCCTTCTCTTCCTCCCCTTCCCTCCTCCCACCCCTCCATTACCGGCTGCCTAGTGCTGAATTATTGATGGCCCCTGATTACCCCGGGGTTTGGGAAATGACAACCGCAGCCCCCCCCCCACAGGCTGCCCACCCCCTCCAGGGACCAGCCAGCCCACCACCAACCTCTACCCAAGGTTAATGCTGGGGGCGGGTAGGCAGGTGGGCAGGGAAGAAGCTGAGGATGAGAAGGCGGAAGGGGGGGAACAGGCTGCAGCATTTGCCTACTCAGTCTCCAGGCCTGGGCTGGGGCCTTCCAGCCAGGTTGTGTCCATGTGCCTGGGTCCAGGGAGGGTAGTGCTGCCCAGAGGGTCTAGGGCTTGGGGGGGGGGGGGGCTCGCTCTCAGACAGTCTGGGTTTCTCTCTCCAGGGAAGACAGAAGCCTCTGTGTGTGCAAGCGCTGACCTCATCGTCAACCAACCACCCCACCCCTCCTGGTCCTTTTAAGAAAAAAAAAAAAAAAATCATCGGGTCCTGGGGTGGGAGTAGGGCTCTGGTAGGTTTTGGGAGGGAGACAGTGTTATGTTCCCAGGAGGGGACTGGAGCTGTGGGGTGAGTTGGGGGAGGGGTATAACTGGCCCTGAATGGGCGTTGGGGGGGCTGGGGGGGTGCGCCCCAACCCGGCTGGCCACGTGTGCCCCTTCCTGCCCCTCCCCCACTGGCAGCCCTGCCCGCCGGCCTGGCTTGGTGCCTGGCCCCCTGGCACTGGCCCCGGGACCCGCCGCCGACGGTTTCCTGTTTCTCCCGGTGTCGCTGGAGCAGGCTCCAGCTTCCCTTCCCCCCCCAGCTCCTGTCTAGCCCCCTCACACACAGACACACACTGTCTCCCTCAAACTCAGGTCCTGACTTGGCGGAGGGGAGACGGATTTCCCCATGTGGAGGGCGGGGTAGGAGGGTGGACCCTGGGAGGGGACCCGGAGCCTTGGACTTGGCGTCCTGACCCGGGGCCACTCCCCTGCCTCCTGTCCCCAGGGTTTGCCTTCCCGGATTGGGCCTACAAGCCAGAGTCGTCCCCTGGCTCCAGGCAGATCCAGCTGTGGCACTTTATCCTGGAGCTGCTGAGGAAGGAGGAGTACCAGGGGGTCATCGCCTGGCAGGGGGACTACGGGGAATTCGTCATCAAGGACCCCGATGAAGTGGCTCGGCTCTGGGGCGTCCGCAAGTGCAAGCCTCAGATGAATTATGACAAGCTGAGCCGGGCCCTGCGGTGAGGAGGGGCTGAAGCCCCTGGGCAGATGTGGGTAGCCCCCACTGGTTGGGGAGCCTGTAAGCCAAGGGAATAGGCCCTGGGTTTGATCCTCTGCCAAATCATAGCTGTGTGACCCTGGATGGGCAAGTCCTAAGGCTCCTCTGAGCGCCTCTGTCCCATAGAGGTGTCCTGAGGAGAGACTGCAGTCCTGGGTGTGGCCTCTAGTCTGGCCCCAGACCTGAGGGGAGAGCTAGGTCCGTTCCTCCGGGTCCTTGGTTTCTCTTGCGTGGCCCAGGTTTCTTGGTCCCTCTCTGTGAGCAGCACCTGACTTGGGTCAAGGAATGGGGTCTAGACTGGGGTCTGGTGTGAGCGGTCATCCGATGTGTTTCTGCACCCACAGCTATTATTACAACAAACGCATTCTGCACAAGACCAAGGGGAAACGGTTCACCTACAAGTTCAACTTCAACAAACTGGTGCTGGTTAATTACCCTTTCATCGATGTGGGGTTGGCTGGTGAGTTACTAGGGCTGGTGTACTGGGCCTCAGAGGGAGGAGGGCATCTGCCTCTGGGTCCAGGCTGGGCTGCGGGCCTTGACAATGATGTCTCCCCTCTCCTGCAGGGGGGGCAGTGCCCCAGAGCGCCCCGCCAGTGCCATCGGGCGGCAGCCACTTCCGCTTCCCTCCCTCAACGCCCTCCGAGGTGCTGTCCCCCACCGAGGACCCCCGCTCACCACCGGCCTGCTCCTCCTCCTCCTCCTCCCTCTTCTCGGCTGTGGTGGCCCGACGCCTGGGTCGGGGCTCAGTCAGCGACTGTAGCGATGGCACGTCAGAGCTGGAAGAGCCGCTGGGAGAGGACCCCCGGGCCCGACCGCCAGGCCCTCCGGAGCTGGGGGCCTTCCGCGGGCCCCCACTGGCACGCCTGCCCCATGACCCTGGCGTCTTCCGCGTCTACCCCCGGCCCCGGGGTGGCCCCGAGCCCCTGAGCCCCTTCCCTGTGTCGCCTCTGGCTGGGCCTGGCTCCCTGCTTCCCCCTCAGCTCTCACCGGCTCTGCCCATGACACCCACTCACCTGGCCTACACTCCCTCACCCACGCTGAGCCCTATGTACCCCAGTGGTGGTGGGGGCCCCAGCGGCTCAGGGGGAGGCTCCCACTTCTCCTTTAGCCCTGAGGACATGAAACGGTACCTGCAGGCCCACACCCAAAGCGTCTACAACTACCACCTCAGTCCCCGCGCCTTCCTGCACTACCCTGGGCTGGTGGTGCCCCAGCCCCAGCGCCCTGACAAGTGCCCGTTGCCGCCCATGGCGCCCGAGACCCCACCGGTCCCCTCCTCGGCCTCGTCCTCCTCTTCCTCCTCTTCCTCCCCGTTCAAGTTTAAGCTCCAGCCGCCCCCGCTGGGACGGCGGCAGCGGGCGGCCGGGGAGAAGGCTCCGGTGGGTGCCGACAAGAGCGTTGGCGGCGGCGGCGGCGCGGGCGGGCTGGCCGAGGGTGCAGGGGCGGGGGCGCTGGCCCCGCCGCCACCGCAGATCAAGGTGGAGCCCATCTCGGAAGGCGAGTCGGAGGAAGTGGAGGTGACTGACATCAGCGATGAAGATGAGGAAGACGGGGAGGTGTTCAAGACCCCCCGTGCCCCGCCTGCGCCCCCCAAGCCCGAGCCCGGCGAGGCACCTGGGGCAGCACTGTGCATGCCTCTCAAGCTGCGCTTTAAGCGGCGCTGGAGCGAAGACTGTCGCCTGGAGGGGGGTGGGGGCCCTGCTGGGGGCCTGGAGGATGAGGGTGAGGACAAGAAGGTGCGTGGGGAGGGACCCGGGGAGGCCGGGGGACCCCTCACCCCGAGGCGAGTGAGCTCTGACCTCCAGCACGCTACAGCCCAGCTCTCGCTGGAGCATCGAGATTCCTGAGGGCTGTGGGCAGGGGGCCCTGGTCCCCCCACCTCCCATGCTTCTTTTGCTGCCTTAACCACCCCCCCCCCCCAAGCCCTGGAGGTGAGGACAGCTCTCTGGTGTCTCCCCTGCCTCCTCCCCTTTCCTGCCCTGACGTTTTGTATAAAACTTTTAATTTTCTTTTTTTTAATGGTGAGGGTGGGTGGGTGCCCAGGGCTGGGGGCTTTCCCCTATCTGTGGGTTTCGAAGCTCCAGGCAAAGTGGTGGTGGGGGGTTGGGGGGGGAGTTGAAGGGGCCACCTCCATTCTGGGGAATTTATATTTGAACTGAGGCGCTGGCCTCAATGCCCAGGAACGTTTTTTATTACAATCGCTTAGGAAGTAAAAGCCTTGTCTCCCTCCCTATTCTCTGCCTCTTGTCCCTGTCCCTGTCCCTCTCCACTCCCAGGCCATCCTCAGCCCCGATCCTGCCTTCCCTGCCCCTCCAGGGGCCCTGAGTGCCTGGGTTTCTCATACCCCACAGGGTTGCAGCAGGGGAGGGAGGGACATTTTATGATGAACCAAAAATTCCATGTTGGGGGGTGGGGGGCAGAGGAGGGGGAGGGGTGCCGCCCATAGGCCACAAATCTCTACAAGTGCCTGCTATTCCTCTCCTACCCCCTACCCCAGCACTGGTCCAACCCCTTCACCCCCAGCTGCTCCTAGGACTAGCCCACAGGCAGGCGGGTGGGGGGGGTGAGAAGGGGGTGCCCTGAAACCAAACTGGAAGCCCCCTCTGCCTCCTAGCTGGGGCCCCTGGGGTGGGGGTCTGTGGTCAAGCCTTATTCTGTATTGGGGATGGAGGGTGGGGGGGAGGGAAGTTGGGGGGCTGCTGGAGAATGTATTCAAAACAATAAAACTTTGGACCTTTGGATGCGGTGATCTGTCCTGGGTGCTGGGTACAATCACCACGAGGTCGCAGCCTTTGATTCAGAGACAGGAGCCTAGACTGGCCCTCCAGGGGATTTATGGCCAGAGGGTCTAACCCCATCTGAATGGGTCCAATCCAGGCCTGGGAAATGATCTGACCCCAGAGGCACATACATAACCCCCAGGGCCTGATGATAAAGCTCTCAGGTATCCTCTGGCCCTCTGACCAGTTGCTCCCTTATACTGTGGGGATCCGCTGGTCCTTGAAACTACGCTATTGCCCTTGCTCTTCTGATCACCTGAACTGCCTTTCCTTTCTGCTTCTGTGTACTCCTGTCTGTGCCCCCGTGGCCTGGAGCTGGACTTTGGCAACAGGCCTGCAGGGTCTCTTGAAATGTAGAGCTTCCACCGTTCCTTATTCGTCTTTCTGTCAAACTGAGGGAACGTCGTCCAGCAGCAAACTGAGAAGGGCCAGGCTTAATCCTAGTTGCTACTGATTGACTTGCTGTGTGCCAAGTACCTGATACCTAGTTAGCTGCAGTGCCTTATCTCCCACATCCAGCAAGGCAGGGGCAAGTGGCTCAGTTAAATGACTTGCCCAAGGCCCTAAGCCCAGGCAGCACTTGAAATGAGGTCTGTTTCTCAAGCCCATGTTCTTCCTAAGCACAGGATGGTTGGATCTAGACAAAGGTCTCCAGATCACAGGCTCTGAAAGGTGAGCTCCTAAAGCTAGCGGCTAAGGTTGGAGAGCGTGATTCAGGGATGAAAGAACCAGGAGGAGGAATTCAAGCCAAAAGGAATTCAGCCCAACTCCTTCAGTGCAGGTGAGGTGCTGGAAGCCCAGAGAGAGGAAGGAGTTTCCCTAAAGCCACACAGTGAAGAAATGAAGTGGGAATTGAGGACTCAGGCCTGTTGGACTGGCTTCACGGAGAAACTCCACCCTGCACAACTCTGAGGGGGAAGGAACTGGCAGCTCCTATCTACTCAGGCTTCACCCTCATTTCCTGCCAGCCCAGGGTGGGTGGTCCCAGATGATGTCGATTGGCAGTGAAGAGAGGATCCAGGGCTGGGGTACTGGCAGGAAACCGAGGCTCCCTTGGCAGGCTGCGGGCAACTGCTCCCTCTCCTGGGTGATGTAAGTCACTCCCTGGGGTGGGGGCCACTGGGCTATTTCTGGAAGTTGGGATGAGGCATGTCTCCTGGCAACATAGATGCAACGGAGTTGGTGGTTGGTGGTGTGATGGAGAAAGGGGGATGTTATCACTGGGGGGAGGAGGGAGGACCCAGACTAGGAGTCTCAGCCCGATTCCAGGGCCTTCAGAGCACCTCTAACCAGGTCTAATGTGGATTAAAAAGTGCTCAGCTCCAGAACTGCTCTCCAGGTCAGACCACAGCCCAGCCAGACTTGTTGCCCCCAATTCTGACCCAGTGGGATGTCACAGGTGGCATCTCGTCTTGAAAACCCCAGCGGCTCTTCTAATCTTTAATGACTCACCTAAGCCTATTCAGTTTCTGCAAAACCACACCCCTGCTCCCTTCTACATCCCAGGATCTCGGACTCCAAATAGAAAGTCCTTTATGGAGCTCACAACACTTCATCAATTAATTCATCCTTTCAGAGACTCTCTTCATGCCTATAACCCCCAGCACTCCCCCCCCCCCCCCCCCCCCCAGGCCTCCGAAGCTCCTTCCTGAGGCTTCTTAAACATCGCTCACCCCTTCGGGTCCCTCAGAGATCCCCTCAGTCAGCAGTAGTTTCTTGGTATCCCACAGACCTTTTAAAAACGCTCCAAATCCCCAGTCACTTCTCCACTGGACCCCAGTAAGACCCCTTACCTCTCCACGGACTCCCCTGAGCACTCCAGACACCCACAGGCCCCTCATAGATACTTATAATCTGCCCTAGCACCCCTTAACAAACGTTCTCACCCCTGCAAACATCCTGGTAAGATTCCCTCCGACGGTAGCCCTCTGACTCCCACGGACCCCAATCCCCTTTTGGCGGTTGCCCACGAGCCGTCCACTGCGCGTGTCCCATGAGTTCTGTCCGTTAAGTAACCGCCCCCGTACCGCCCCCGCTCCGCTGCCCTTTTGGGCCTTGTTGGTCCAGTGTAGGATTTCCCAGCCTTGGGGATTGACTCAGATTTTTGCTTTTCATCTCTGAGCTGCCGTCAGAGGGCAGCAACGACCATTTGGCTGAAAAACTACAGCTCCCAGAAACACCCGCTATGGACTGCTCACAATGCAGCTGCATTCACTGAAAAGGGAGCGGAAGTATGTCCGCGCTTTGCCTTTTGGTTATTGTAGTCCGACAAGGCTTCAGCGAGACTTCCGGCCCCAGGGGTCTGTGGGTCCGTTTGGGAATTGCAGATTTCTTGAGGCTTCAGAAAGGGCAGGACAGTTAGTATGAACATAGACTCAAATTAAGGGAAAGTCTAGAGACTCCATTTCCCATTATTCTACGAGGCAGGAGGGGCTGAGGATGATTTCATTCTAGTTCCGGGACACACACACACACACACACACACACACACGCGCGCGCACGCTCGCTCACACGAACTCCGTTTCCCAGCGTCCTTTGGGGATAGTGTCTTTCCGGGTATTAATCGATAAATAGAGCAACCTAGTCCGTGCACAAAACCCGAGGCTACTCCTAACAGCCGGCTTCCTCATTTGGGGCCCTCCTGGATCCTGTAAACTTAGGAAGCGGGAGGACGCAAAGAGCTGAAAACAGAAATTCTGTTTTCACATGTTTTAATGCTCGTCTCAGTTTCTTGGTGTAACCCACGTTGGTAGAAAAAGCTAAAATGTATTTGAAGACTATTGTTCTGAGAGACCACCGATAACTTTGTTTCCCAAATTGTTTGAGGGGGATTTTTCCTTCCTGATTTGTGGAAACTTGGAATGTTTGGACTCCCATTTTCCTGCAGCTCCTGACCAACTTCAGCTCTTTCTTGGAGCCTGGGGAAGGGAAGGAGGCGTCGAACACTCTGCAGTCTCCCGCAAGGGACTGATGTCTTTCCACCTTTGGCTCTCGCTTTTCCAAAAGTACCGATTGGACTTCACTTCCCAGCAAGCCTCTGCAGCCTCGTCTCATAAAGGGTCAGGATCCGGTCTGGACTATTACCCAGCATGCTCCGGGCTCCTGGTAGCTCCCTCCCCCTCAAACGGAGAGGCTGCCTTGAACTCCATTTCCCAGAAGACACAAAGGCTCTCTGTAGCAACTACTCTGAAGCCTTGGTGTTGACTACATTTCCCGGCAGGGACTGCGGCCTAGCATAGGAGGGCAGAAGAACGCCGTACCTACCTATTCTATTTTCTAGCCTATCTCCGTAATTGCAGTGTCTACTTGGGGCTTGGGGAAGCACATAGGACTCCATTTCCCGACGTGCTTTGGAAGTCGCGTTACACCTGCAATGCGGTGAGGGCGTGGTGACGACTCCATTTCCCGGCTTGCCTCACGGCCCGGTATCTGCGGATGCACCGGCGCCGACTCAATTTCCCACAGTGCACTTGGCGCCGATCGGCATACACAGCCAATAGACTAAATGAGCGTCTGGACTCTGTTTCCCGGCGTGCATCAGGCCTACGAAGCTCACCGAAAGAGTGGCTGCAACTACATTTCTGAAACACACTTAGGGCTTGCAGTTGCTGCAGTGGAGTGAGTGTGTGACTCTGACTCCACTTCCTAAAGTGCCTCAGAGTCCGCCGTCGACACATTCCCCTGATTTATTGCCCAGGACTCTATTTCCTGATGTGCAGCGCGACCCGTCATCCCCCGCGGTCGGCTCTGAGGCATTTGCAGACTCCATTTCCCGGCGTGCCGCGCGGTTCCCTGTGCGGACCGAGGGCGGCGACGGCGGCGCGTAGGGCAGGCGGACTGCATCTCCCGGCGTGCCCCGCGGCGGGCGCTGGGCCGGAGCCGGAGCCCGAGCGGCGCGGCCTGGAAGAGGCCAGAGCCCGGGGTAGGCGGCGGCAGCGGCGGCGGCGGGGGCAGCCCGGGCAGCCCGAGCCCCGCGACCTGGGCCTGCGCTCGGCGCCATGAGCGGCGGCGCGCCTTCAGGGGGCGGCCCTGGGGGCTCGGGCCGGGCGCGGACCAGCTCGTTCGCGGAGCCAGGCGGCGGCGGAGGCGGCGGCGGCGGCGGCCCCGGGGGCTCGGCCTCCGGCCCCGGCGGCAGCGGCGGTGGGAAGGCGTCGGTCGGAGCCATGGGTGGGGGCGTGGGGGCCTCGAGTTCCGGGGGCGGACCCAGCGGCAGCGGCGGAGGCGGCAGCGGCGGCCCCGGTGCGGGCACTAGCTTCCCGCCGCCCGGAGTGAAGCTGGGCCGTGAGTATTAGCGGCGTCCGTGGGGGGTGGAGATCAGGGTTCCTGAAGCCCTTCAGACGTCGATCAGGTTCTTCCATATGCCCAGATAGGAGCTCCAGCTCACTGGGCTTCCCAAAGATGGGATCTGAGCTCTCCCCCTCGCAGAGAAAGGGATTGAGGGGTTACCATCAATTGGAGTTTAGGATTAGAATTAGTAATCCTCAAAAAACAGAGGTCACAGATTCCTGTTCTTCCAGTACCGAGGTCTTGGATCCTTGAGCCTCAAAAACAGGAATCTGATGTTGCCATCCATTAGACAACAGGACCAGGAGTCATCGTCGCTTGCAAATGGGGCTAGAGAGTTATTGTTCCCAAAAAGAATAAGATCACCATCACCCCAAAAGGAGGGGGATCTGGATTTGCTTCCCTTTAGAGGATGGGGATTTGGAATGAATATCACATAGAAACGGATTTGGGCTTACTCTGTCCCCAAAAGATAGGGTCACGGCTTCCCAAACCTGGTATCCAGGCAGTCTGTGATTTTTAAAACGCAAGACCTGTTATCATCACCCATCTATAACAGAACTGTATGCCCAATGGTAGGAATTAATGGTTGCTGCTTTTTAGAAATAAGGACAAACTGGGAATCAGTGCATCCTGCAGATCAAGTCCATAGTCACTTTTCTTTGGCTTGGGGCACCTGGCTGGTTCAGTCGGTAGAGTATGCAACTCTTGATCTTGGGGTCATGAGTTCGAGCCCCACGTTTGGGGTAGAATTTATTAAAAAACAACCAACAAAGAAACTTGTGGTGGGTCTTTTTCCACAAAAATGAAACAGAATCAGGAAGGGTCACAGTTCCCCATAGAAGATGGATCTGAGGTTAAATCCTCTTCGTTATCTGGAGATATGGTGTCACTGGCTCTGGAAGAATAGCTATAGGATGATCTTCTTCCAAAAGACGGTGACACTGACCCCTCAAAACAGATCTGGTTTATCAGTGACCCGTTTTCTTTGGGGAACTGATGAAAGGTTCCCCAAAGAAAAGGGATCACTCTTCCCCAAGAACGCCATAAAGGTTTGCTGCTGTCTAGAGAATGGAACTGGGAATTACAACTTTCCTTCAAATGCTTGAGGCCTGGATAGCCCCTTGTTAACGGAGGTCAGGTTCACCATTCCCACCACTTAGTACTTGTCCATTGGGGGTCACCCAAATACATGAAGGGGTGTGGGGTTCTGGACCACACAGATGAGGAGGTCAGGTCAGCACCTTTTCGAACCCCGAAGTATTTGGGGAAGGGCTAACTGTCCCCCAAAAGTGAGAGCCATGGCACTGGGCACTCACACTTGGAGGAGTACTTTCTGCCACCAAAACCCAGTGGCGGTTACCAGCTCTCCCAAGTAGGACTTAGAGGTCACTATCCCCCAAGCTGTCAGAAGCAAAAGTAAAAAAGCAAAAGTACCTCAGGGTTACTGCTCCGGAAAGTGGAAGAGACTGGGTCAGGCTTTCCCCAGTCAGGAGGGGGCCCCAGCAGGCAATAAGCTCAAGAGTGGATAGTGTGAGGATGCCCTGAAACCAAGAGGGACCAGTGATTTACTGCTTACTAGCGATAGAAATTACAGCTTATCAACACTTGAACAGCAAGAGGTTTACTTGTCATTGTCCCCCCACATGAGAAATGGCAGGATTTAGGGTTCCCTGAAGGGAAGAGGAGAAAGGGCGCCTGGAGGTATCCAACACCCACCTTTGCTCAAAGACCAGGAAGGGACAAGGAGGCCCCCAGTGAGCATCCTGTAGTGATTTTCCTCCCTCCCACAGCCCTGTGTGATCGGGTGGTGGCAAGAAGGGGAAGGTCAGTGGATCGTGTGTCCCCTTTGTTCCCCAGGTGACAGCGGGAAGGTGACCACAGTGGTAGCCACTCTAGGCCAAGGCCCGGAGCGCTCCCAGGAGGTGGCTTACACAGACATCAAAGTGATTGGCAATGGCTCCTTTGGGGTCGTGTACCAGGCACGGCTGGCTGAGACCAGGGAACTGGTGGCCATCAAGAAGGTTCTCCAGGACAAGAGGTTCAAGGTAGCTTGGGGCAAATGGGGACAAGGAAGTGTGACCAGGCATGATGGGCGAGAGGGCCCTAGTGAGAGTGCTGGACTTGGGTTTCCACAGGGATCTGAACATGGGCCAGAGAAGGGAAGAAGAAGAGAGTGAATTGTGTGGAAGATGGGGGTGCGGGTTCCACGAGAGCCCAGAGCTGCTGTTTATTGGGCTTTGGGTTGGTGTGAAGTGCTTTATAGGCAAGTTCATATTTAATTCACGTGAAGATTCTTTGAGGGTAGGTATTGGTGTGTTGCTAAGACTGAGACTCGGATAAGAGAATTAACTTGAGGGCAAGACTAGACTCTGGCTTGTCTGATCCTGAAGCCTCCCACCTTACCCACTAAGTTACCCTTCTGCACAGAGAGGGAAGGACGCTGGTAGAGGTGATGAGTGTTGTTTGTGAAGGTCATGCTCTGACCCAGGTGCTTGGCAAGGCAGGGTGAAATCCAGCCTGCCCTATGCTCACCAAACCATTGTGCCTTGGTGTGGGGCTGTATCTCCCTGAGGAAGGGGTGCCCTTTCCTCCTTCATACAGCTGTGCCCTGGAACCTAGTGGAAGCCCAGGGAACAAGGAGGATGGAAAAGGTGGAGGTTGAGGGCTACTTGGCGTTGTAAGGACTGGCGTTTTGGAGCGTAGGCTAGTCTGGATATAAAGGACCCGAGCCTAGGCTGGGAGGGAACCAGGTCAGGGCCTGGGTCTTGGCAGTGAGAACCCTCGGGCAGGAGGAACTCCAGAGTGTGGGTCAGAATTTGATTAGTGTTGAGTCCCAGAAGTGAGAGGGATCTGAGGGCAGGAGTTCCCGAGGCCAGAACTCAGGGGAACAGAGAATAGGGAAGAGACCAGGACCGTGTCTCGGAGAAGAGGCTGAGGCCGGACCCCCTATGGGAAGATGGAAGTCTGGAGCCTGGGACTCAGGATCCAAGTCAGGGTTCAAGGGCCCAGATGCCTCTAGGGGAAGCAATAGAGAGGAGTGGGGACCAGGGTGAATTGGGTGGCCAGTACTTGTCTTTTGTCACTCAGGCCTTGTGTGGCCATGTCATCTGATTATTCAAGACAAGCTGGAAAACTGAATTTATATGTGAAGACATTTGATTTTCAAAGGTCAGCAATAAATCGGACACTTTTGAATGGTGGGCTGAAAAAAAAAAAACCCATCTGTAGGTTGGGTTTAGCCCATAGGCCTCCAGCTTGTGTGTAAGGGGAATGGGTTGGGGTAAGGAATTAGGGGCTGCCCCAGAGGGGCCCTGGAGCTGGGATGCGAGAAGTCAGCGCCTGGCTCCGTTGGCAGGAGCGGAGGAGCAGGGCTGTGGCAAGGGGCGCCAGGGAGGGGAGGCAGGGAGAGTCGGCTGTTGTCTGAGGCGCTTTCCGTTTGCTTCCAAGAACCGAGAGCTGCAGATTATGCGTAAGCTGGACCACTGCAATATCGTGAGGCTGAGATACTTCTTCTACTCTAGTGGGGAGAAGGTGAGACCTTGGGTGTGCGGGGGAGTCCTCCACCTGTGTTCCTGCCTGCCTTTTCCTGTGACTGCCAGTCCTTCCCCCGTTACCCCCACGAGCCTTCCCTCCCCTTCCCCACCCCGTTCCTCACAGTGCCTCACACCTCTCCTTTGCACTCTGCAGAAAGACGAGCTTTATCTAAATCTGGTGCTGGAATACGTGCCCGAGACAGTGTACCGGGTGGCCCGCCATTTCACCAAGGCCAAGTTGACCATCCCTATCATCTATGTCAAGGTGGGCAGGCAGGCAGGCAGGCTGTTGGGACCCAGGCCTACAAAGCCAGGGACCCTGGATCCTCCTGTCTTCTGTGGGTTCCCTCATTCTCCAGATTTATGTTGCTGTCTGCAGACTTTGGCGTTGCCTGTCCTTGTCTCCATAACCACCATAGACGGAGCTTGCCCAGTGCTGGGCAGGCCACCCTGAGACCTGACTGAATCAGGGAGGCAGGCTGACTGGGGTCTGGGGAGACTGCAAGGGACCTGCTCGGGTCCACCGTGGGAGCCCGGCGGCACCAGTGGTGTTGGTGGAGTTAGCTCGGAATTGGGCTGGGGCCTGAGAATGCCGAGGGAGAGACACTGAGGTCCGAGTCCTGGCCTTCGGAGCCTTGGCAGAAGGGGGTGGGAAGGAGGCAGGGCTGGAGGAAAGCCTGCCTCTCCATCGTCTGTGCAGGCTCATTCCCCAGGGCCTGGTGCTGTGGCCCGGGTGTTACTCTCCTAGCTGGTGTTTGAATGAATGGGTGAATGGATCAGAGAGCCGAGGGCTGATGTGGAGAGTAGAGGCTGCGGCCGCCTTCAGCATCGGGAGGAAGTGGGTGGGTTCAGGTTTGATGAAGGTCGCTCCTCCTGCCGGCCTTAAGAACCCTGGGCCCAGGTGGGCCACAGAGCTCTACCGGTGGTTGGTGTTGGGGGACTCTGCTTCCCGGGAGGGGAGTCCTCTGGTTTGGTGAATCCCTACCATGGCTGCCTGTGTGCTGAACCCAGCACCGAGCAATTCCCGAAGCCCAGTTGACTGAGACCCAGACTTTGTTCCGGGAGAGCTCTGTTTAGCCGAGCGGACAGCTGTTGTCACAAGGAACTATAAAACGACTAGCAACTGCCATATTAGAAGGAGCACAGGGAATTCTGGAAACAGGCCCCCAGGCCTGCCTGCTTTGGGGGATAAGAAGGATCAAGGAAGGCTTCCCGGAGCTCATCAGGTGCAGGGTGAGGAAGCGGCATCTCTAGCCAAGGGCAGCGGAAAGAGAGGAGGAGGGGGGCCCGGGAAGCTGGCCTGAGCATTTACTGTGTGCTGGGCACTGGTCTAGGCCCTGGGGGACGCGGCGGCGGAGACGAACACACCAAGATCCCTGCTCTCTTGGCACTTATGTTGTAATCAGTGGGAGGGAGAGTGGCAGGAAAATCCAGCCGGAGAGAGGCTAGTCCGTGGGTGGTTTTGACTGGCAGACGAAGGAGGCTGAGCCCTTCCTATAGCCGGTGGGTTTGGAGCTGAGTGACTGACTCCCACGAGGCCTTCCTGACGTCGGGCTTCTGCTGAGGTGTGTGGCCGAGGTAGCATTCTCGAAGTGGGGAGCGGCAGCGGCCCGGATGTTGCACATGCCCCGTCCTGAACTTACGGAATCGGAAGCTCTGGGAGCGGGACCCCGGGGTCCCTGTTTTAACAAGCCCTTGCAGTGATTCCGGCACATACTAAAGCTTGAGGTCCCGGGGGCGGCAGGAGAGATTTTGAGCCAGGGAGAGGAGCACGGGAGGGCCCTGGAGGCCAGGCGGGCGGAGCTGGGCTGCAGCTGTGCTGTCCCCTGCCCCTCCCAGGTGTACATGTACCAGCTCTTCCGGAGCTTGGCCTACATCCACTCCCAGGGGGTGTGTCACCGCGACATCAAGCCCCAGAATCTGCTGGTGGACCCCGACACCGCTGTCCTCAAGCTCTGCGATTTTGGCAGGTGGGCCTGACCGGGAGTGCACTGGTTGGCCGAGGGGGCGGGGGGGGGCCCCTCCGACCCTCGCCTTCTGTTTACTCCTGCCCCCCTCTTCCCGCAGTGCAAAGCAGTTGGTCCGCGGGGAGCCCAACGTCTCGTACATCTGTTCTCGCTACTACCGGGCCCCGGAGCTGATCTTTGGAGCCACGGATTACACCTCATCCATCGGTCAGACTTACGGGAGGGCGGGGGTGGGCAGCGGCAGGCGCGGCAGCTTTTGCGTCTTCTGCGGGCTGTGGGCCGCGCTCCGTGCTACAAGCCTAGCCGCGTTCTTTCATCCAGTCCTCCCAGGCTTCGGGGGGCGATGCTGGCGTCTTGCTCGCTGCACAGACGAGCAGGCTGAGGCGGAGAGCGGTGAGGCCGCCTGCCTGCGTTTGCCCCGCTGGGGCTGGGCAGGGCCGGGCTCTGGAAGCTGACCTGACTTCAGAGTCCACTCGGGCTCTGGAACCTCCCAGTCTGCCCTCTCCTCCCGGCCTGGGGCGGACGGGCTGAGGCCCGGGGGAGGGGCTGCCGGGGACGTTGGAGCCGAGGCCTGCCAGCCAGCCCGAGGGTGGGACATGCTCATCTCACCAGGCCTCCGGGGACCGGCCCCGCTGGTGGGGATGACGGTGCTACCTGCCAGGCTTGAGGAGAGGGCGTGAGGGGGTTGGGAGAGAACACTCAGCAGCAGTGTGAACTGTGTGGTTCTTAGGGGTGAACTTGTGCCTCGGGGGGTCGAGGTACAGAGCAGGGAGGGGCCGAGAGTACCAGCCTGTATGTAGCCGTTCCCGTGGGCAGGATAGAGCCTGGGCCCAGGACTTCAGGCTGGACCTTCCCGAGGCCCAAGAACACAGAGGTCTGTGCTAGCTACATTGGGCTGGCTGGAGGCTGGAGGTAGAGCAGGGGCTTCCTGGGGTCGGGGCGGGGAGAGAGGCAACGGCAAACACTTGGATCGCAGAGCACGGCGCCGTCAGGCAGACCTGGAGGTTCAACAGCGGGCTCCCGTGTCCCTAAACCCTGCAGGACCTGGAGCAGGGTGCTGCTTCTCGGGGCCAAGTGAAAATGGGGCTCCCTCCTGGCACCCTCAGGATGACTGTGGGGGGAGAGAAGCGTTGGCGAGGGGATGGGTGGGGCAGCCCTGACCCTCCCCGCATTCCCCCTCAGATGTGTGGTCAGCTGGCTGCGTACTGGCCGAGCTCCTCCTGGGCCAGCCCATCTTCCCCGGGGACAGTGGGGTAGACCAGCTGGTGGAGATCATCAAGGTGAGGGCATGGCAGGAGTGGGCAGGGATGGGCAGGGATGGGCAGGGATGGGGCTGAGGGATAGGGGCTTTGGCTCAGACCCGTCCCTTCTTCTCCAGGTGCTGGGAACACCAACCCGGGAACAGATCCGAGAGATGAACCCCAACTACACGGAGTTCAAGTTTCCCCAGATTAAAGCTCACCCCTGGACAAAGGTGGGACGGGGCTAGGGGCTCAGGCAGCATGGCCGAGGTCCCCTTTGGAGGCCAGCTGGTCTTGGGACCTGGCTATAGAGTCAGGGCTTGGGAATGGGGCCGTTAACTCATCAGATTTCAGTTTATGGCATCTCCCATCCTCCGGAAGTTGAGGGTCCACGGTAAGTTTGAGTGCCATTTCTCTGCTGGGGAAACAGGCTCCCTGCAGGGCCTGTCCCATGACGGGACCCCCGCGAGCTGCTCACCCCAAAGAACGTGGTTTCCCCTCAGTGGTCGTGCCTCGTATGGGAAGTGGGGGTGCGGGAGTCCACAGTGCCTGGGCGGCTCACCCTCCTGACCACCCCCTAAGGTGTTCAAATCTCGAACGCCGCCGGAGGCCATCGCACTCTGCTCGAGCCTGCTGGAGTACACACCGTCCTCAAGGCTCTCCCCTCTGGAAGCCTGCGCCCACAGCTTCTTTGATGAACTGCGATGTCATGGAACCCAGCTCCCCAACAACCGCCCGCTTCCCCCCCTCTTCAATTTCAGTCCTGGAGGTGAGGGCACGGCTTGGGATGCAGGGAGCCGGAAGGGCAGGCAAAGGTTGTGGAGGAGGGCTTGGTGTTAGAGAGAGGAGCGGGATGCTGAGGGAGGGGTGCTCGCCCCCGATGCCAGAGCCCCGAAGCTGCTTCACCCGTGCTCTGCGGTCACGTGTGCCGGGCCCCTTCTGGTTTGTCATTTAAAGCGTTCAGTAGCTACACGTGTCAGCTGGCCTTGCCAAGAGCTGGGTTGCTACCTGGTGCCCCTTTCTAACCCCGACCCCGTCTCCCAACACCCCGCCTCCTGACTGGGCATGTCCAATCCTGTCTCTAGAACTCTCCATCCAACCATCTCTCAACGCCATTCTCCTCCCTCCTCACTTGAGGTCCCCAGCGGGCACTGCCTCCCTCACTCCATCCTCACAAGGTAGGTCGGGGGCCCTCTGCTTCTCAGCCTGGGAGGCCAGCCTGTGCCTACAGCCCTGGAGTTCCCCGCACGGGTGTGGAAATTGTTGACATCTGATAGCATACACGTGAACAGCCACCTTCGTCGGGTCTGATTGCCTGTATTTGTGTTTAAGTGCCAACCGGAAAACCAAAGACCTAGGTCTGGCTTGCACAAACAAACAAAACGTTAAATTTGTTGTCCACATTTAAAAATTGAGGCCACTGCATGTTACAAATCCAGATTTCCTATGTCTCTTGGGGAAGAAAATCCGACTGGGCAGCAGGGGGCCTGCCTTTCCTCAGGGCAGTGCTGTGAGTTGGGGCCAAGTTCTAGCCACCCTCTCTTCTGTGGGGCCCGGCTGTCTGGTGAGTCACTCAGTGAGCAGCCTGGCCCTTTGGCGTCCGAGTATGCAGCGCTGGACCTAGAGCGGCAGCTGTCCGTTTCTGACGTAGCATCCCCCACTGGGTTCCTGCTCTTGGGGGAGGTCTGAGAGGCAAAGGGTAACTGTCTGCTTTTTCCTCCCCCTCAGCTTTAAGTGAGGCTCAGACCGGCTCGGACTGGCAGTCACCTGACGCCACAACTCCCCTCACTAACTCTTCCTGAGGGCCCCACCAACAACTCTTCCATCTGGGAGCCCCCAGTGGGGCTGGGAAGGGGGACCATAGCCCATCAAGCTCCTGACCTGGCTGGGCCCCTAGACTAGAGGGCAGAGGTAAATGAGTCCCTGTCCCTACCTCCAGTCCCTCCCTCACCAGCCTCACCCTGTGGTGGGCTTTTTAAGAGGATTTTAACTGGTTGTGGGGAGGGAAGAGAAGGAAGGACAGGGGGTTGGGAGGCATGAGGACCTCCTACCCCCTTGGCCCCCTCCCCTCCTCCCAGGCCTACACTCCTCCAACCCCTCCTCCCTTCCTGTGTCCCTTGTAAATAGAACCAGACCAGCCCGTCTGCTCCTCTTCCCTTCCCGCCCCCCCCTTCGGGTGTAAATAGATTGTTATAATTTTTTTCTTAAAGAAAACGTCGATTCACACCGTCCAACCTGGCCCGTCCCCCTTCTACAGCTGTGTCCCCCCTCCTGTCCTCGGCCCCTAAGATCTCCTCCCTCCTCTCCCCACCCTGGAGGGCTGAGGGGGTGGGTGTGGGGGAGCTCCCCATGTCTTAGTTTCCACAGTAAGGTTTGCCTGTGTACAGACCTCCGTTCAATAAATTATTGGCATGAAAACCTGCTTCCTGTCTGGCTGCCTTGTTTCCATGGAGGTGAGGGAGGTGCCCTGAGGGGCTGTGCTGGGACAGGACCTCTCAGGCAGGGGCACCGTGGACAGTGAAGCCAGGCTGGGCTGCCGGAGGCCTGAGTCCCGGCCCTCGCTCACGTGCCCAGCCTCCCCGGGCCTCTGCTCTCCTTCACGCATGTGATGAACAGAGTCTGGCTCATCCGCTGCAGAGGCCGCGGGGGAGCCGGCCTCATGGACCCTGCCACCGTCCTCTTCTGCCTCAGGAGGGAGGCAGGCACTGTCCTCCCCAGGTGACAGTTGAGAACTGGGGATCAGGGGTCAAGGCCATAGAAAGTGGCAGAGTCAAGACTTGAACAGAGGGCTCTGTGTCCCACAGCCCGAGCTACCTGCTGCTTCACGCGACAGCAGATGACATGTAGTCACTCAGGCCAAAACAGCCTGGATGTAGACTCGTAGTGGGCACGGACATGGGCAGAGGAGCGGTCCTTAAACCCTAACAGATCTCCAAGCTTTCATTTCTGTTTCAAACAGGGCACGTACCTGGCCCCCATCTAGGGATGCTGGGAAGCGACAAGCCTGGGAAGGTTGGTGCAGAGAACTTGGCTTCTTCCCTTGCTTTGAAAACATGCTGGGGCCAGATGGTGGGGCCACGGGCAGAGGGAAATGGCATCTCTTACATGTGGTGCCAATGGTATGTGAGGGCAGGAGGCCCCGGAAGTGGAAGGAGGCCTGGGGAGGAGCAACTGATATGTCCTCCACTGGACTTCAATTGTGAAGAAAAAGGGAATGAGTTTGTCGTCGTTTTAAGTAAGCTATGTCCACTGCGGGGGGTGGGGGGCGCACTCAGCTTGAACTCACGACCCCGAGGTCAAGAGCTGCATGCTCTACTGACTGAGCCAGACAGGTGCCCCAAAAGGGGAATTCTGAACATGTCCCAAGAGTTCAGGGACTGTTCCTGTGGTACCTGGACTCTCCAGTCTGCTTAGGCCAGCCCCAGGGGTAACTATACTGCCCAGAACAATCCCTGGCCTTCCCTGCTCGATACCTTCTGGATACCACCTTGTTTGTAAGATGAATACATACAGCAAGTAGACCAGAGACGGCAGCAGGGCTGGTCCCCCTGCCTCCCTGCTGCTCACAATTGTTCAGCCACGAGGTCACTGAGGTGGTCCCTGACCCTCCCTCCCACTCCTGTGGCTTCTGCCCTAGTCTGATCCCATCCTTTCCCTCCTAGACCATCTTCGGCCTCCCCCTGGCTCCACCTTCATGCCAGGAAGCCCTAAGCCCCACTTTTGACGCTCTCTTCCCCCCTATCCCACCCTGCCCCAACTTCTGGGGCAGGCTTTCCCTGCCTTCCCAGGTCCGGGCCTGCCTCCCTCCCCAACAACTCTCAGCCATAGCCTCCCGTGCCTCAACACCTCACTCTGTAGAGGCCCGGCAGGAGCTTGCCCCAGGGACCTGCCATAAATCATCTGCTGCTGTTTAGAGAAGGAAGGACTGCCACCTTAGGTAACCTTTGAAAGGGTTGGGGATCCCCTCCTATTCCTAAGACCTTTGATCTTTCGGGGGCCCCAACAAACCCCAACTGCTCTGTGACGCCAGCTCACTTTTCCTCCAGCGGTAGCAAACCCTCCTCTGGGCGCCGCCCCCCTCCCCCCAGTCTCAGGTCACACTTACTCAGCAGTACTGCTTAGAGACATGGGCTGAACGGACCCCCTGGATTCAAATCTCCGCGACACTGCTGCCTACTGTGAGACCTTGGGTGAGTCTCATCCGTACAACAGGGCTAACGCTGAGATCACCTCACAGGCCTGCTGGGTCACAATCTGTGTACGGCGCTGACCGCGTGCCTGCCACGGCTAGGCAGCCGCGTTCGCTGTTATTGTAGCTGTGAATAACTGGACAGTCTCCAAGCAGACCAAGAACTCACCCTCCTCTGCGGTGCTGTCTGCCTATGTTCTCTTCCTCTTTCGCTACCAGATTCCTAGTGTTCCCTCAAGGACTACCTCCTTTGGGGTGGGGGGAGGGGCGGGGGGGGAGGAGGGGTTGTTCCCTGCTCTGGGATCCCACTGTCCCTGCACATCCCCATCACAGCCCTGAGGACGGCGGGGCTGAGATCTGCCTGCTCTGCAGGGGCAGGGCAGAGGCCTGACTCCTCTCCGGCCCCCAGCATCGCCCAGCACGTGCGAGGGGGGCCTGAGGACTCCAAGGCTGAATGAATCAACAAGACACACTCAAGAGAGCAAGGCCATCTGTACTTGGGTGCTCCTCCTGCCCCGCCGTGTGCCTCCTGGGGCAGCGCCTGGCTCTGAGTCATCATCCCTGGGGCTCCGGCATTTCCTTCGACATTGTCAAAAGGGAGCTTAAGGGAGCCCAGAGAACGCAAGTACCTTTCTCCACCAGGCAGAGCCAAGTCCCGGTGCCCTGGGGTCCAGGGGAGGGGAGGGCTTGGGGACGAGCGAGAGCCTGAAGAGGCATACGACGGTGCCCAGCACCGATCTGGCGCGTGGTCGGGGCTCAGGAAAGGTTACCTGACGTTGCCGGGCACCAGGGTGATGGATGCAGAGCCAAGAGTCTTGGCGAGCCCCGTTTTGCAACGCAGTGGGATGACCTGGGACGGATCGCCATCAGGCCTCAGAGCTTCAGTTTCCCCACAGGCAGAGAAAAGTGGCAAGAGACACCAGGGCAGGGCCCTTGTGAGGAGTCCGGGGGTACGAGGCCAGGGTGGATCCCGGCACCCGGTGGGTGCCGGAGCAGCTTGCCGGGGTGCGGGTGGGGGGGGCTCCCCTCGCCCCCCAGAGGGGCCCACAACGGCCATCTCACTGCTGCTCCCCAGCCGTGTCACACGAAGGCCGTGTCCAACTGCAGGAGCCCGCCCGCCTCACTGGCCCCCAGTGCCGCCTGGCACAGCTGCAGCGTGTCCTCCAGCGCCAGCGGCTGCGACGTCTCGATGATGGCGATGGTCTCCCCGAGCTCGGTGCACATGATAGTCTGCTGAGGCTCGGGCGGCGGCGGCGGGGGGGCGGGGGGCAGGGATTGCGGCGGGGGCGGCGGCGGGGGCCCGGGGCGGGCGCGGGCGTGGACGCGCTGGTGCAGCCGCAGGCCGGCCAGGGCGTGGAACCAGCGGCCGCAGGTCCCGCAGTAGTAGGGGCTCTTGCTGTACAGGCCGGGGCCGGGCAGGCGGGGCGCGCGCGCGAAGGCCACGGGCCGCAGGTGCAGCCTCCGGTGCTGCTGCAGGTTGGAGCTCTGCGTGAAGCGCTTGCCGCAGTCCAGGCACTGGTAGGGCCGCACGCCCGTGTGCGTCAGCTGGTGGCGGCTGAGGTTGGCCAGGGAAGCGAACGTCTTGCCACACGAGTGGCACTGGAAGGGCCGCTCGCCCGTGTGCGTCCGCAGGTGGTTGCGCACGTGGACCAGCTTCTTGAAGCCCTTGCCACACACGCCGCAGCGGTGCCGCCGCTCGGGGGGCCCGTGGACGGCGCGCCGGTGCCGCGAGAGCCGGGAGGCCGAGGCGAAGGACTTGGAGCACTGCGGGCAGGGCAGCTGGGCGGGCGACGGGGGGGGCGGCGGTGGCGGGGGGGCGTCGGCGGGCACCGGGGAGGCCGCCGCCGCCGCCGCCGCCGCCGCCGCCGCGGGGGGCGCCCCGCTCTTGCCGGCGTGCGTGCGCCGGTGGTAGAGGAACTTGGTCATGTTGCTGAACGTCTTGCCGCAGCGGCAGCGATGCAGCGGGTTGGCGGTGTGGGCCCGCCGGTGAGCCACCAACGTGAGCTCGGTGCCGAAGCCGCGGCCGCAGTCCACGCAGAGGTAGCGCGCTTCGCCGCGGTGCAGCCGCAGGTGCTGCTCCAGGGAGGCGGCCTTCTTGAAGACCTTGGAGCAGGTGGTACACTCGTGCGTGCCCCCGATGTGGGCCCGCCCGTGCGCCAGCAGCCGGTTGGCCGAGCTGAAGCTGCGCTGGCACTGCGTGCAGTGGAAGGGGTGGGCCGCCGATGCTGGGCCGCGGGAGGCCCGCCGGTGTCGCCGGCGCGCCTCCGCGGCCGTCCAGGGTTGGGGGCAATCCGCACAGCCCTGGGCCCGGCCGGCTGTGGACCTGTCGCCTCCCGTAGCATCCTCACCGACCTCTGCCGCCACCTCCTCTTCCTCCTCTGTGTCTTCCTCTGTGTCTTCCTCTGTGTCTTCCTCCTCCTCCTCTAGCCCGTTGCGCTCTTCTTTCTCTAGGGAGTCAAAGTGGGTGCCCTGATGCTCCAAGAACTCCTCGGGAGTGGCACAGAGGGTAGAGCACTCGGGACACTCGTAGGGCTCCATCTTAACTTCGGGTGGAGCTGGGGGTGGCGGGGGTGGCATCGGAGGGGGCATCGGGGGCGGCCCTGGTGGCTCGGTGGCTGCAGCAGAAAGGTGCCGGGCCTTGCGATGAGCCACCCACAGCTCAGGCGAGGGGAAGAGCTCCTGGCAGTCCCCGCACTGGTACTGGATCTGGCTTGCAGACTCCCGGAGGTGGGCGTCCTGGTGGGCCAGGAGCTCGCCGGGGGACAGGATGAGCTGGTTACACTCCCCACACTGGAAGGGCCCTTCCTCAGGCCCTGCCATGAGCTCGGGCTCCAGGCCAGGATCCTGGGCAGCCAGTGCCTCATCCTCGGTGACAGTGGGCACATGCTGTTCCTGGTGCGAGAGGACTTCCTCCAGCGTGTTGTAGAGACTGCCACACTCAGAGCACATGAACTGGTGATGCTGGAAGAAAAGGGACGAGGCCAGCGCCTCCCCAGGTGTCATCTCGGTCACCTCTGCTGACATCTCCCCGAACATCGGTGTTGACGTCTCCACCGCCCCTGGTGACATCTGTGTGGGCAGCTCAGCCACCTCAGCCGCCACCTCTGCCATGGTGGGGGGGGGGCAGTGCCTAGAGAAAGGAGGGGGAGCTGGTGAGACATCAGGAACCCAGGGGCGGCGGGGGCAGGGGAGGCGGCTCAGGAGCTTCCCCGCTCGTCCCCTCACTCACCAGACTATCAATCAGCAAGCCTGGATCCAGTGCTGGTACCTCAGTTTTCAATGAACATGTGACTCCGAAGCGGATGCACGCCCCATGGTGCCAGACATCTGTAAGACAGCGACAGCCCCCTTCTGTCTGGCCCCTGATGCTACCGTCCCTCCTTACCCGGAGGGCCACCCGCACCCTTGAGAGAGAGAGAGAATGAGAGACAGAGAGCACGGGAGGGAGGAGGGTCAGAGGGAGAAGCAGACTCCCCGCCGAGCAGGGAGCCCGATGCGGGACTCGATCCCGGGACTCCAGGATCATGACCTGAGCCGAAGGCAGTCGCTTAACCAACTGAGCCACCCAGGCGCCCCACCTGCACCCTTTCTAAGAACACGTGTCTCTTTATGCCTCTTGACCTTTGCCTGGATGGTTTCCTCACTGGGCACCACCTTTCCTCCTGCCATATGGACACATACAGAGCAGCAAAGAGTTCAAGAGCACAGGCTTCTGGACCAGACTGCCCTTGGCTTGAATCTGAGCTCCAGCACATTATTAACTTTCTCTCTCTGATGCTGTTTTGTCACCTGTGAAAGGGCGTAAAAGTAGTGCTGACCACAAAGGCCCTGGTGCCCGAGAAAGGTCAGACAGAACCATGACTTGTGGTTCTCCAGAACTGTTGTTCCTGAACCTGAAGTCTTTCCTGTTGCTATTCCTTCTGCCGAGAAAGTTCTCTCCTTTTCTGGTCTAGCAAAACCGTGCCCAGCATTTCCTTTGTGAAGCCTTTTCTGACATCTCTACATCCTCAGGGGGATGTCCACTCCTTTTTTTTTTTTTTTTTAAAGATTTTATTTATTTAACAGAGAGAGACACAGTGAGAGAAGGAACACAAGCAGAGGGAGTGGGTAAGGGAGAAGCAGGCTTCCCGCCAAGCAGGGAGCCCGATGTGGGGCTCGATCCCAGGACCCTGAGATCCTGACCTGAGCCGAAGGCAGACGCTTAACGACTGAGCCACCCAGGCGCCCAGGGGGATGTCCACTCCTGCCTCCTTGGGGTTCCTGTGGTAATCTGTGCCACCTCTAGCAAAGCCAATATCACGAGCCCGGGATACAGTCTGTGCTCCTCTTCAGACTGAGCATGCAGGCATGGCAGGTCTGATTCACTGTAGGTGCTGATGTTACCAACAAAACCACGGACCTGGGACGGGGATCTTTAACTCCTGAACTTCCCTCTACATGCCCCCATCTCCCTTTCTACATGTGTGGGCTCAACACAACCCAGGCCTCTGAGCCACTTGAGCAAATGACTGTGCCCCTTACAACCTAGTTTCTGAATCCAACCTCCACTGTCTCCATCTCTTCTTTAACTCATCTGTTAGTGCCAGAGGGCAGGTGGAGCTCAGCTCACAGCCAGGCAGGCAAAGATGCTCATATTAAGCTCCCAGAGAGCAGGGAAGTTAGTTTTTTCATCACTGATATATTTCCAGCACCAAGAACAATGATTAGCCCACAACAGGTACTCAGTAGATATTCTGTGAATGAAAAATGCTCCCTCCAGGAAGTGAGGCCATGAGAGTCTAACTCTCCCTGTGCCCATCCCACTTCTCCCAACAGACCAACTTTCCCCATGGACCATGAACTCCCACAATAACACAGCCGAGCACATGACCCTGTTTTCAGTTGATGCCCAATACATGCTACCTGAATAAATGATTCACTAAAAGCCCAGGACTTACTTTTTCCTAACTACCTATTCCAACTCCCTCACTAATATTTGAATTGCACACAACAGCCACCCAATAAAGGATCTTCCTGGAAGATCCTTCCTGGAAGGAGTCAGCCGGATCCCCAGAGTTCAGTTTTTCCTTGTTTACAGCCGCACTCCAAACAGAACTCCCATCAGGCGAGGCCCAAGGCCTGGTGTAAGGCTTACACACAAAGTAGGCACCCAGTACATGTCCCTCTGGAAGGTGGCCCAAGCAACCTAAAATTTGGACTTTTTGTCTACATTCCTCCTTTCCCAATTGTGGGATTGTGTACTATTGGTGGTGGAGAGGAGATAGGGACTTTTTACACGGTAGACCAGTAAGTCCTTCCAGGAAAGAACCCACCAGGGGCCTGGAAGTTCAACTTTTCCGCTACACGTCCCTTTTCACCGACCAGACTTATCAACTCCGCTGCACGAGAGCGCCCTGCAGGGGTGGGGGCGGCGGGCTCCAGGGTAGGGTCCTGCACGCCGCACGAGTGGAATCAATGCTCTAGGGCACATAGGAAGGAGCGCTCTCCTTCCACTCCACGCCGCTCCCGCCCTAGCGCAGGCCCCAAGGCTCTTCGTCCCCCGGTGTCCCCTTCGTTCTACCTCCGCCCTCTCCCTACGCCCAGCGAACTCTTCCCCCGCCCGCCCCGCGGCGCCCTCACCAGTCTCTCTCGCCTCCTGCAGCCCCCGCCGCTCTTGACACAGACCCTCTCTGCTCCAGGCGTGCGGGACCCCTCACTATCCACGCCTCCCATTGGGAGGTGCCCTTACCCGTGGCAGCCAATCAGAGCCGTCAGCGAAGGGCACGCGCCCTTGCGCCTGCGTGTTGACGTTCAGGCGGGGCTCGACGAGTTTCTCCACGCACACAACTGTTCCCTGTGGGCGGAGCTTGGGGGGGTTGGCTCAGGCAAGCGCCTGCGCAGTTCTTCTGGGCTGCCCTGCCAAAAATCAGTTAAGTGGTGAGAAGTGGGCATCATTGGAAAGCGAGGAGTGAACTGGGTGGCCGGAGACCTTGACAGAGGTGTTATTTTGTAGCTGAAGAGGCTGAGCATCTCTGAGAGCATAGCTTTGGAGCCAGACACACTTGGGGTACTTCTCTCAGGGCCTCTCTTTTATTCTGTGTAAAATGGGCTTGAATCACATCCACCTCAAAGGCTGTTGAGGGGTTGAATGAAATCAGACACGTAAAAGCGCTCAGCACTGATACACTGTGGATGCTCACTATAACCCATCTAACATGGACGTAGTCCTTCCCAGTTTGTAAAATTGCTTTCCCTTCCCTCCCACTCTTCACTTGATTTAACGATAGTCACTTATCGGGCGCCTACTGTGTCTGGCCCAGGAGTAGGCCTCAATAGGTGACAGTTGACATTAGAGATAGGGACTCTTCCAAGGTCACTGCTGCAGCCCAAGCAGAGCCAGTGCTGAGGCAGTGCCAGGCAGGACCTAGGTCCCCTGCCTTTCAAGGGGAGATAATTCAGGGGTGGGAACCACTCCGGGGAGACTTGTTTCAAGGTATGTGCGAGCCCTGACCTTGAGTCACCTAAGTGTGTGTGTGTGTTGGGGGTGTGGCCACCATGCCCAAGGCTCCGCCTCAGGGGAGCTGCTCAGACATGCAGCCTGGACTCCAGTTCTCTTGATAGGGACCTGCCCTCGCAAGAGTGCAACTTGTAGGTGCAGGTTAGAGAGGGGGTATTGGGAGGCTCCTTGACCTTGGAGGGCAGAGATTGGAAAGGGTTGTTGGGTGGGTGGGGGGCATTTGAGACAGGAAGAGGCTGTAATAGGGGACTGTGATGGATGCCATCAGGAAGGGAACAGTCAGGATGGAGGGGCCTGTTGCAATCGGGAAGGAGGTATTGGTTCCTAACATGAGATGGGGGAGCTTCCTTGTCTTGATCAGGGGAAGGAACTTAGAGATGGGGCTTCTGTTGGGTGAAAGGAGATTCCATTTGGGGTCATGAGATGGCACGGTTGTGACGTAGGTTCCTGGTTGCCATTAGGAGTAAGGGGCAGGCTGATAAGAGGAGCGTCCAAGTCCAGATCATAAGGGGTCTGGCAGCTATTTGAAGCCAGGACGGTTGCTATTGTGGTCCTTTGCCTTGGGCAGCTGGGAGCAGTGGTAATGTGGGCGTCTAAATCATGTTTAGGATGGGGCTGTAGTCCATGAGATGAGTATTTCCAACAGGGCTTGACGTGGGGCAACAAGGACCCAGCGGCTTAAGTCACGGGCGGACAGAAGCAACCCTGCACGCAACCAGGTACCAGATCCAACTCAGACGCGGACAGCACTCTCGCTTTGCGCAGGCGCAGCACTGGCGGGCAAGACGCTACGGATGGGGGCGGGCCCGGAGGGGTGGGGCTTGGAAGCTTCACTCTGCGCTTGCGCCTAAGGGGCGTGGCGGTCGCACCTGCGCGAGTTGGGGGAAGGAGGAGGAGCGAGGTGACGCAGGCGTAATAATAGAGAAGGTGCCAGAAAGATCCAAAACAAGTGGCTGCGGCCGTCGCCCGGGAGTCGTCAGACGCCGGAATCCGGTGAGGATCCAGAGAGGCCCGAGGGCGGCTAGTGGCGGGTAGACGGAACCACTTGTGTGTTGGGGGGAGGGCGGTACCGCCCTAACAGGGCGAGGGGGTCGGGATCGGAGAGCACCACCTGTGTGGGGCGACGGGCTGCTTTGGTCGGTTCCACTTGTGGGGGGCAGAGGGTTACTCTCGGACGCTACCATTTGGGTGGAGCCGCGGCGCTGATCGGACAGTACCAGTGGACGGAGCCAAGGGGCTCGTCCGGGCAGTGCTGCCCAGAGTCAAAGGGCAGTTGGAAGGGTTCCCCGGGATGGGCCCCCACGCTGGTTCGGACCGAATCACTTGGTCGGGTCCGGAGGCTGGTTCGGGGCATACCACCTGGGGAGGGGCGTTCGGGCTGGGCCGGCCCAACTGGTGGGAGGACGAGCGGGGTCTAGCGTCTCGACCTGTTACTAGGGGACCTCGGGCGGTACCATTCCTTTCTGAGGGAAGGGGAGCGGCAGAGAAGACAGGGGTGCGAAGGTGGCCCTGCCCGGCAGGACGGGGCGGGGGAGACGCACCGGCGGGGGCGGGGTCCGGGTCCCCGCGTCGCTGACCATTGCCCCCTCCCCACTGTGTGGGTTCTAGGCCCTGGTTCAGAGCTTGTGCCGCCCCCCCTCCCCCGGGTATGGCGCTGTCCGGGTTGACCCCGGCCCCGAGCTGGGAGGAGGATGAATGCCTGGACTACTACGGGATGCTGTCGCTTCACCGTATGTTCGAGGTGGTGGGCGGGCAGCTGACCGAGTGCGAGCTGGAGCTGCTGGCCTTCCTGCTCGACGAGGCCCCCGGCGCGGCCGGCGGTCTGGCTCGCGCGCGAAGCGGCCTGGAGCTGCTGCTGGAGCTGGAGCGCCGCGGGCAGTGCGACGAGAGCAACCTTCGGCTGCTGGGGCAACTCCTGCGCGTGCTGGCACGCCACGACCTGCTGCCGCACCTGGCGCGCAAGAGGCGCCGGCCAGGTATGGTTGAATGGGAGAGAGACAGACTTCCGGTGGGGACGGGGCCTTGTCCTGGCTGGGTCTCCATGGTGGCCTGATACGGACAGCACCGTATCAGCCTGTGTCCCAACTCGCTCCTCCCCTTCTCTCAGTATCAATGAGGAACACAGCAGGGAGGAGGCATGGCTTTGGGAGAGGTGAGTTTGTGGAATTTGGCCACATCAGTGATGTTTGTGGCCACTGTTTATGGAGGGCTTATTTCATGCGAGGCACAGTGGTAAGCCCTTCGTGTGAACTGTCGCCTTATATCCTCCTAGTAATCCCATGAGGAAGTCCTGTTAGTGTCCTCGTCTTACAGGGAAAAGAACAGGGTTAAGAGAAGTTAAGCAGCTTGCCCACATATAAGAATTGAATCCTGCGTGTTGAGCACAGGAAGTACAAGGTGTTGGGACTGACAGAGTGTTCGTTCCATGAAGCTTATGTTTAGTGGGGGGGGGAAGTAGCCATTAAGGCAGATAGTTTATTTTTGTATAGGGTTATAGAAAGACTAAAGGAAAGTTAAGAGAATACAGAGAGGGGTGCCTGGGTGGCTCAGTTGGTTAAGCGACTGCCTTCGGCTCAGGTCATGATCCTGGAGTCCGTGGATCGAGTCCCGCATCGGGCTCCCTGCTCGGCGGGGAGTCTGCTTCGTCCTCTGACCCTATCCCCTCTCATGTGTTCTCTCTCTTTCATTCTCTCTCTCTCAAATAAATAAATAAAATCTTTAAAAAAAAAAAAAGGAGAATACAGAGAGTAGGGAGTGCTTCATAGTGAAGGGAGCCCCCCTCCCCCAGATTGGATAACCAGTCAAAACCTTTCTGAAAAAGCGATGTTTAAATGGAGGTTCTACTCCTGCTGTGCGTAGATCTCAGAGGAGAAAATGCCAGGCAGAGGGAAAGACAAGCTTTTCAAGCCCTGAGTCAGTAATGAGTTTGGTATCGAGACCAGCGTGGCAGGAGCAGGGGAGACCGACAAAGCAAGAGCAGAGAGGGAAGTAAGAAGCCACTTCACACAGGGGCTTGCAGATGACACAGGTAGAAAGTTTGGCTCCGAGTTGATGCCCCTAGTCCTGTGAGGGAAGTACTCCTGGAGGAGCAGTTCTGAGGTGAGGAACCCAAGGGTTTAAGGGACAGGAGTCCTGTGTGTGCGAAGGCTTCGAGCTGTTGAGGCCTTGGCTGGGTCATTAGCGGTGCAGTGGCTAGTTCCGGAGGGGGATTCCGAACTTCCCTTGCCCAGAGGAAGCCCTTGGGAATTGTATAACCAGGAGAAGGGCATCACTAGAGAAGAACCGACCGTGTTTTTGGAAGAATATATGTGGAGGTTAGGCTATGGAAGAGAGGTTTTGGGGAGCCTGCTTACTCCTTGGAGGCTCGGAGTGTTGGGGGCAGTTCGAGGCGGCCGGGGGTGGGGGGCGGGCAACATTGCAGGGATCCTGATCATGACTCGGCTTACAGAATCCAACCCTGACAGTTGGAGCTGCTGTAGACATGGTTTGGACAGCCCCAGGAGGTCACGAGTTCGCCTCTCTCTGTAGGCATACAACAACCACTGGGCAGGAAGTGTTTGAGAGGGAGCAGCTATCTGGGCTCTGGGCTCTGGGGGACTCGAGCACCTAGTGGGGCAGGAGTCCCATCTCCAGCTGGGAATTGAGGCTGGGCTGGGGAGGGGCTGGAGGCTGGGAATATTTTTTTCGTTTTTCTCCTTCTGAAGTGTCTCCGGAACGCTACAACTACGGCATCTCCAGCTCTTCTTCCAAAAGGACTGAAGGCAGTCGCCGCCGCCGCCGCCGGCAGTCAAGCGGTACTTCAGACGCCCAGCAGGGTCAGTGGGAGACAGGTGAGCCTCGCTGGTGGGCGTGATGGCAGCGTCATTTTCTTCCTCCTGAGCCCTGATGAACCCTCTCCATCCCGGCCCATCAAGGAAGGGGCCCGAGGGGTCCTTCTGTCTCCACACTCCTTTATGTGTGGTGTTTATTCTACAAAAGCATGTGTCCGGAAGCAACGAATGCAATTGTTTGTGGTGGTTTTATAGGGCATCTGAATGACATCACGCGGTGGGTAGTCTTCACGTGGCTGGCTTTGCTGGACACATTTCTGAGATTTATTCACGTTAGGTACCTTTAATTTGTTTCTTTTAATTTCCCTGCCAGTTCATTTAGGCTGTTTCCTCTTCCCTAGGTCCTAAATTAATCAAGCATAATTTCAAACATACAGAGCAGTTGAAAGATGAGTGCAGTGAGCATGCTCCTATTTTCCATCTCGATTCAGTAATTTTAACATTTGCCACTTTTGCTTTACTGTGTATATATGTAAGGATGGATTTTTGGTTGTTACGTGTGTATATATATGTAACAATGGATTTTCGGTTGAACTCTTTGAAAGTAAGTTACACCCATCAGGATACTTTATTCCTTTTTTTTTTTTTTTTTAAAGATTTTATTTATTTATTTGAGAGAGAGAATGAGAGAGAGCACATGAGAGGGGGGAGGGTCAGAGGGAGAAGCAGACTCCCTGCCGAGCAGGGAGCCCGATGCGGGACTCGATCCCGGGACTCCGGGACCATGACCTGAGCCGAAGGCAGTCGCTTAACCGACTGAGCCACCCAGGCGCCCGGGATACTTTATTCCTAAATCAGCAGGCATTTCCTGAGAATGAGGAGATTCTCCTAGATCACCTCCAGACCATTATCATACTTAAGAAAATAAATACTAATCCTTTGATATCCTAATGTTTTATTTTCATGTCTCCCCAAGATGGTCTCCACTCTCAGGACCCACTCATAGTTGAGTTTCTCTGCGTCTTGGTGTTTTTAAAAGATTTTATTTATTTATTTGAGAGAGAGAGCACAAGCAGGGGAAGTGGCAGGCAGAGGGAGAGGGAGAAGCGGGCTCCCCGCCTAGCAAGGAGTCCAACGTGGGACTTGATCCCAGGATCCTGGGATCATGACCTGAGCCGAAGGCAGATGCTTAACCGACTGAGCCACCCAGCCATTCCTGTGTTCATTTATTATGTCTCCTTAATCTCTTACTTGAGAACCCAAACTCCTCCCCTGCCCCAGATTTGTTTATTTTCTTCCCATGACGTTGACTTATTGACTTTGTTGGGCCACTTGTTTTGTAGAATGTCACGATTGTTTTGGAAGTGTCCGATCATTTCCTCGTGGGGTCCCGGAACTGGTGTATCTCCCGTGAAGTGGGGAGCCCCCACACCCTCACCCCAGGAGACAAGCACGGTAGCAGCCACTGGGCGTTGTTTCTAATTTATGACTTGAAACTTGAAAACCCTGTAAACGTGTGGCCAGAAGAGTAGAGGGTAATTTCCAGGACTGAGAGTTGAGTGAAGTAAAGTAAGGTGCAATAAAAAGTGGGTCAGGAGGTTTGATGAGATTCAGGTTACATGTTTTGGCAGGAATGTTCCTTGGTTGATGCTGCGTGCTTCGCTTTGGAGTGCATCAAGAGGCTGACGGTCTCGTTTTCTTGCTGTGAGTGGGCAAGTTTGAACACTTGGTTAAGGTGGTGTCTGCCATATTTGTCCTCCGTAAAGGGACATTTCCCCCTTTAATGGTTAGTCAATCTGTGGGGTGACACTTTGGCACATCCTGTTCCCCAGTAGCATCCCCAGTGGGTTTAGCAGGCATCGGTCATCTCTTCCCGAACCAGTGATGACATTGGTGATCACAAAATGGTGATTTTCTTATTTTTTTCCAATGTCTATTAGCTGGCATTCTTTCGAGACGTTTCCCTTTTTTCTCTCTCTTTCCTTGGGCGGAGGGGGAGCAGCACTGTGGATTTCTGTATAATTATTTATTTACTGTGTTAGAATCCATTAGTCATTCTTCCTGAGGTTCAAATTGACTAGCTCCTACTGTCTTTTTGATGTGGCTCCATCATTCCTTGAACTTCCTGCTCTGGGGCACTGCAAGATGTCCTGCATTCAACTTGTACTTTTCCTTCCCCAGCCCTGGAATCAGCTATTTCCAGAAGAAGCCTGGTTTCTTTTAGAGGCACTGGCATTTAGAGACCAGGATCTGGGTGCTGAGTGTGTGTGTTGTTTCTGGGCTCTTTTAGTGAACAGAGCTAGAAATTGCTTTAAAAAATTCCTATTAGTTTTTTGGGGTCCCTGGGTGGCTCAGTCGGTTAAGTGTCCAACTCTTGATTTCAGCTTAGGTCGTAATCTCATTGTGCCCCATCTTTCTCATCTCATGATCTCAGATCAAGCCCCGGGTCAGGCTCTGCGCTGGGCGTGGAGCTTGCTTGAGATTCTCTCGCTCCTTCTCCCTCTGTCCTTCCTGCTCTTGGGCGCACACGCTCTATCCCACCCCCCCCAAAAAAATTCGTCTTAATGTTTTCTTTTAATGAGAGAGAGAGAGAGAGCACATGAGAGGGGGGAGGGTCGGAGGGAGAAGCAGACTCCCCGCTGAGCCGGGAGCCCGATGCGGGACTCGATCCAGGGACTCCAGGATCATGACCTGAGCCGAAGGCAGTCGCTTAACCAACTGAGCCACCCAGGCGCCCCCGTCTTAATGTTTTCAAAATTAATATACAAAGACTTGTTTCTTGTACGCTAAAAATGTTGTTTATTACAAGTTTTGAGGTAACAGATTTATTTGCCTCGTTTTACTACAGTTGTAGCTTCGAAAGTACGGCAGTACTGCTGCTGACTACATCTACTGAATGAAGCGTACCGTTTATTTGTGGTTCTTCCTGTCCTGGGAGTATATCCCACCGAGGATTTACAGTCAAAATGATCTTCCAAGTTACTTGAAATAATTCTTCTCTAGTTCGCGTTACCAATTTTATATACAGCTAGGTTCGCTTCTTTCTGTTTAATTTTATGGTTGGTGTGTTTTTTCGTCTCTAATTTTTTGAGTATGTAAAGCAGTTTTATGACTCAAAAGTCAAAACTACCATATGTAAGAAGGATGTTCTTAGAATCATTTCCACTGGTCCCCAACCCCTAGTGAGTAGGTAACTAATTTCATTCGTTTCCTATTTGTCTTTACAGTGTTTTGTCTTGCAAAAATAGCAAGCTTGTATATATTCTTATTTTTTTTAATGCAACACATAACAAATTGTAGACACTTGTTTTTTTTTTTGTTTGTTTGTTTTTTTTTTAATTTTTTTATTCTTATGTTAATCCCCTTACATTACAACATTAGTTTTAGATGAAGTGTTCCATGATTCATTGTTTGTGCACAACACCCAGTGCTCCATGCAGAATGTGCCCTCCTCAATACCCACCACCAGGCTAACCCATCCTCCCACCCCCCTTGTAGACACTTGTTTTGCACCTTGCTTTTACTTCACTAAACAGTCTACTGAGGGAATTACCCTGCGTACTGCTTGCTAGATGTTTACATTGTGTTCACATTTAGAGAGTTATGAGCAATGCCCCAGTGGTCTGTTGTCACGCTTGTTTCCTGGCGTGGCTTGCAGGGCTTTCTTCAGGGTCAAACCTGGGAGTGGGACTGCTGGGTGGTGGGGTGTGCTCTTCTAGATGACACTAGGTTCTACTCACTGCTCATCCTATGGACCGGGCCACTGAGGCCCAGGAAGCAGAGGGGCTCACCCAGGGTCTCATGGCATGGAGACCAGCCTTGAGCTCTCCTGTAGGCCCCTGCCTCCGTGCTCTACCTGTTATCCTGGTCCTCAGTGTGTCCCATCTTTCTCTCCTCAGGTTCCCCACCGACCAAGCGGCAGCGGCGAAGTCGGGGCCGGCCCAGTGGTGGTGCCCGACGGCGGCGGAGAGGGGCCCCCGCCGCCCCCCAGCAGCCGCAGGAGCCAGCCAGACCTGCCTCAGAAGGCAAAGTGACCTGTGGTAGGTGTCTGTGGGCCTCGGCGAATGCTGGATGGTGCCCGCGGCCGGCTGCTGAGCCCGAGGGGGTCAGACGCGGACACTCGTGCGGAGTGTGGCACACCCAGTGGGGAGGCGGCGGCTTCCGTTCATCATCCTCTCTTGCTTGTCTCCGTCCTGCGTGTCGTGGAAGGATCACGTGTGCGACCTCCTCCAGGAAGCTTTTCCTGCTGACCCCTTGCTCTCAGTTTCGTCTGTTTTTTCAGTAAACGTTTTTATAGGTTTCCTTACTCTGTAGTGGAGTAACATGTGGGTAAAAATTGAGGATCCTGGGCCAGGCTGCCAGATTCGCCCCTTAGCCTTGGCATTTAGATAGGTGTCTGACCTTGGGCAGGTGGCTGAACCCTTCTGTGTAAAAGGAGGCTGATAGGGTGCTTCCCACCTGGGGTTGTTGAGAGAGAAAACGAATTAGCCTGATAATAGGTTTGCCCCAGTGCCTGGCCTGGGGCCCCGTGCTAGGCGCTGCGTACCGGTTGGTGCGTCTTCTTGCTGTTACTGTGCAGTGTGCTTGGGACAGGAACAGCAGTGGGGGCCCTGCCCTTGGGGAGGCGACCTTCTAGTAGGGTGACAGATCAGTGAAACTGAAGCTTGCTTTTAGATAGTGCCATGAACAGAGGGTGGGGAGTGGGTGGAGAAGCCCGGCAGGAGCCAAGCTACTGGGCCTGGCAGACCTTGGAGTGGATGGGAGTGTGGATTTTATTCCACACGGCAGGTGTTACCTTGGGTTTTCAGCAGGGGAGCGAGGTTGATCTGACACCTGCTTTTGATGGAATTCTGACTTTATCTGGAAAATTAGTTAACGAATGATTTATAAAGTACGTAGAACTGCATTAGGCATATGTATTTATGTGTATATATATATATATATATATATATACATACATATGTATGTGTGTGTGTGTATATATATATATATGTGTGTGTGTGTGTGGTGCCGTGCCTGGTGTGTGTTTAAATTAAACACAAAGGAAGCAGGGAACAGAGTGAAGAGGCTGGACAGCCTGAACAGGAGAGGCTGGAGGTCTGGCCCGGGAAAGGTCTGGCGGGAACTAACAGGGCTGCCTGGGCCTGCACATGTGGTAGGCCAGGTGGGTTGTGGGCTCTGCTTTAGAGATTCGTGCTTTGACCTTGCCTTCGGGAAATTCCACGTGGCCCTGAGGGTCGTAGACGGGCACGGGTGGGTGCACTCTCACTCAGCCCACACCTCTTTGGCTCCCTCTCCTCTGAGTGTCCCATCCACTCCACCGATGAGGCTGCAGATAGCCGTGCTCGGTGCTGCCGGGAGGAACAGACCAACAGAGCCAGCCGATGTCCTCTGACAACCCTCAGCTGCCCGGTGTGACTCTCCCCCGAGGCAGGCAGTCCTGAGCAGAGCCACGGGGCTGGCTGGGCAGCAGAGGGAATCCCTGCCTCCCTAAGGAGCCTGCTGAGCTGAGGCTGGGGAGGGGTCTTGTTGCCTGTGGAGGCTTCAGGTCTCTTCCCCAAGGGCAGGGCTGTGGCAGGGAGGTTGTTACGCAGGGTGTGGCTGGGTCTTGCTGGGAGGACTGTAAGCAGGTCTGACTGCTGACTCACTAGGCAGGGTGGGGCTGGAGGGAGGCTCTCCCCAGTAGGGCCCTGGTGGTTCCCCCTGAAAGCCAGGATGCCTCACCTTTAATGAGGCCCAAGATCAGGGGTGGAAGGAGGCTCCTTCAGACCGGAGTGACCTGCCATTTTTGCCCCCTAGTTTGTGATAGCTGTGGGGCTTAATCCCTAGTCAACTGCCCTCCCCAGAGGGGAAGAATTGGACCAAACTCTGGGTTTCTGAAGGGGAAGGGTGTCTGGAGTACCCTGGGTTTGGCCTCTTGAGTTTCCACACCCCTTTCAGGGCCATCCACCGGGCCCTGTGCTGGGCACGCTACTCGCCTGGCCCAGAGTTTTCAAGACGGCCCTGAGGTAGGGGTGACAGCCCCCACTGTGCAGAGTGGCAGGCTTGCTTCATGCTGTTACTCCACGCGTGTCCTTAGAGCGCTTACTATGCGCTAGGCACAGCAGGGATGGGAGACGCTTGTCCTCACGGAGCACGTGTTTTGGTGGGAGGAGAAAGTGGACAGAAACTTCAGAGGGCAGCTGAGAAGAGAAGGCAGGGCAAGGGGGGAGGGAGTGATGGAAAATGCAGTTTTAGATGTATCTTCAAGGTAGAGTGGTCTCAGAAGCTCTCTTGGAAGAGACAGCGAGTGTGTGGATGGCTGGGGAAGAGTGTTCTAGATCTGGGGACAGCAGCTGCCAAAGTCAAGTGGGAGTGAGCCAGTGGTGATGAAGGGCTGGTGAGGAATCTGGCCGAGCAAGGGGGCTGCTGGGAGGTGAGCGCAGGAGAGGTGGGGGGCCCGTCTTGCGGGCCAGGGGGCCAGGCCTTTCACTGCTTTACGTGACGGAAAGCAGCCAGAGGATTTGAGTGACAGGATGAGCTTTGCTTTTCTCCCTGTTTCTCCGGAGGAGGGACAGGTAGGCACACCAGCGTGATGACCTGGTACCCCCTTTGTTGTGCCTCAGCCCTTGGCAGCTCATGGGTGAGCCTGTTGGACCATCCACGGTGTCTTGGAGTCACTTTTAGGGGTCCTGTTACGTCGTCTGTGGGTTTTTCACTGTGTACCTCTAAAAGATCAGAATTCTTGGAAAAATTATTGCACCGAAAACATTAAGTTCCGTACTATCAAATGTCCAGTCAGTGCTCTTATGTTGTCCCATTGTCTCAGAAGTGCTGACTCTCTATGGGGCGCCTGGGTGGCTCAGTCAGTTAAGCATCTGCCTTCGGCTCAGGGCATGATCCCTGGGTCCTGGGATCGGTCAGGCTCTCTGCTCCTCGGGGAGCCTGCTTCTCCCTCTCCCTCTGCCTGCCGCTCCTCCTGCTTGTGCGCGCTCTCTCTTTCTCTCTGTGTCAAATAAATAAATAAAATCTTAAAAAAAAAAAGAATAAAAAAGTTAACTTAAAAAAAAAGTGCTGGCTCTCTCTTTTTAAATTTAATTTCTTTGAGAGGGAGAGAGAGTGCACGAGCAGGGGGAGGGGCAAAGGAACAAGCCGACTCTCCGCTGAGTAAGGAGCTCAATGCTGGGCTTGATCCCGGGGTCCTGGGATCATGACCTGAGCGGAAGTCTGACACTTAACTGACTGAGCCACCCAGGTGCCCTAGTGCTGGCTCTCGTAAGTCTCCTGGTCTCTGAGATTTCCCCCGCCATGTCGGCTCTCTTTCCCCCCATCCCTCTAGCTTTGTATTTGTTGAAAGTAGTTGTCCTGTAGGTTTTTTTTTTTTTTAAGATTTTATTTATTTATTTGACAGAGGGAGACACAGCGAGAGCGGGAACACAAGCAGGGGGAGTGGGAGAGGGGGAAGCAGGCTTCCCGTGGAGCAGGGAGCCCCATGTGAGACTCGATCCCAGACTCCAGGATCATGACCTGAGCCGAAGGCAGACGCTTAACGACTGAGCCACCCAGGTGCCCCATGTAGTGTTTCCTAAAGACTGAATTTTGCCAATTGCATCCTGCAGTCGAGTTGATTGATATGGTCCCCTATTGTCCATGTTTCCTGAAAATCGGTGGTTGGCTTGGAGAGGCTTGATCAGATTCTGGTATGATGTTTTATTTTCAAGCTCATTTCCCAGGTGGTATTGTGGCCTTCCATCGGGAAGCAGGTAGTGAGTGGCTGCTTATCTTTCTCTGATGTTGGTGGCAGCGTTTCCTCTTTGCCTCGATCTTTTAGTTCAGTCAAACCTTATATCTGACATGACGACGCTGGCCACGTCCCGGGGAAGAGACTAAAGCAGGGGATGGGTGCCGCTGTTGTCCAGAGGAGGGTGGTACTGGCCCTGGAGGGGCAGGGGTCTTTCCATCAGAGCACTCTGGCTGCTTCTCTCCCCCTTGTGCCTGTCCCTGTCCCTTCCCTGACCCCCCACTGGGAATCCCTGCCCATTTCCCTCTGCATCTCATTCTGCCCTAGAAGAGAGAGGGATGAGGTGTGGGGTTGGGGGACAAGAGGATGCTGGGGCCGAACTGCATGCAGGAACAAGAGCAGCTGTCCTCACTAGGAAGGCATCGCCAGACCCTGTGTCCTGGGGACAGGGAGCCTTTCTGCACAGCTGCCCAAGTGGAGGAGGGACTGTTGCTAAATGCTTGGTGTTCCTGGCCAGAGGAAGCAGTTCAGCCAGCCCCCAGCCCAGGTCACACGGGGGCCAGACGCTCTTCCCACCTTGCTCCTCACGGACACACGTGGCCCAGTCCGTCCACTTGTCTCCATGTCTGCTGCATCTGTCCTGGCCCCTTAGCCTTCCCTGACCCCTGCCCTGGCTCTGTTCCTGCCGCCTTACCGCTTCCGCAGTGCAGCCCGAGTCATCTCGGCGTGAGCTCACGTCCTTCCTGAGGCCCTCGGAGGGCTCGTTATATGCCAGGCACTGGCCTCTGCTCTTTACTTGCAGCCAGTGGTGTAATCCCCAAAGTGACCCCTCGAGAGCAGGTGCTGGGTGAGGTTTTACGAGGGAGGCCATTGAGGTGCGGGGGGGGGTGTGCTTGCCTCGTGAGGCCCCGTCCCTCCAGTCATCCCCTGATGCCCTTCTCCTCCACGTGGTCCAGCCACCCCGGCCCCTTGCCTGTGAATGCCTCAAGTTCATTTTCTGCTTCTGGACTTTGATGCAGGCTGTTCTCTTTTCTGGCAAAGCTGCTCTTCCTTCTCCTTGTTTTTCTCTCTCGACCTACTTCTTCACATTTTACTTCCAGTGTCATTCCTAGAGAGGTTCTGTCTGATCATTGCAATCTAAATTACACCTCGCTCTCTCTAATTTTCTCTTGTGGCCCTTGGGGTGTCTTTTAATTATAGGTTTCTGTGTGTCATTGTGTGAGAGGCAGCAAACAGGACAGGGGGAGTTACGAGCTCAGGCTCTGGAGCCAGGCACCCCGGCTGGAATTCCAGCTCTGCCATTTCCTGCCTCTGTGCCCTTGGGCAGGTGACTCATCCTCTGTGCCTCAGTTTCCCCATCTGCAGAAAGGAGGTAATAGCATCGCCTTAGAAGGTTGCAGGGAGAATCAAGGGGTCAATAAATGTGACGTGTTGCCAGTCTGCAGTAAATACTCTATACACGTCACCTATTGTTCCTTGGTCATTTTGTTGAGGACTAAAGGAGAGATGGGGCTTGGTGCCCCTGATTCCTGGCCAGGGGTGGCGGGGTGGCTTCAGGTAACACAGGTCTTCCCCTCTTCCCTCGTGGAGTCGCCTTGTCCTCTTTCTGTGTATGCCACCCTGTTGTGTTCCAGACCCGAGGTTGGACTGTGGTCTGGGGAAGGTGTTCCTCATTTGTCAATGGGGATAAGGAAAGTGCTGTGGGGATTTAGGGCCGGAGATCGGGAGAGCCCTTGGGTAGGGCCTGGCCCGTGAGAGGTGTTCCCTAACTGGGGTTCCACATATTGCAGGCCCACTGGTGGTGGGGCATGCATGTCACCCCACATTCCTGGCACTTCGTAAATAGATCTGTTGGATGGAAGAATGGATGGGACACACACTAGTCCGTCCTGGTCCTTTCGTCCTTCCACCCCCCACGTTGGGGGTAGGCTCTGAACGGTTTCTGCCACAGGTTGAATACCGACCTGTGCTGAGGAGAAAGGCGATCTGGGAGGGTTTCACCCGCTCGGGATGTGTGGTCCTGGGAGCTGGGCCTTGGTGAGTGAGTGGAGCTGTTGTGGACAGAAGAGGTGGACAGGTCATCGTGTGAGTAAGGCTTGTGCTGGGGGCACTGCCCTTGTGACTGGAGGCAGGGCAGGGGAGAACGCAGCCGGGACTGAGGGAGGAGGTTGACTCAGGGGCCCAAGTGAGAGAGGGTCAGGCCTGGGCAGGGGCCATGGGGTAGAGAGATGGGTGTCTAAATCGCAGCTCCTGTTTCTGGGTGCCTTCGGTGTCCTAGGACTTGGCGAGTGTTTCATGAGTTGCTTTTTTGAATTCTCATGACCGCACCATGCAGCAGGGACCTCTTGTTTGTCTGTTTATGTTTTTCAGATGGGGAAACTGAGGCTCAGGTGAGGTCACATGCCCAAGGCCCCACAGCTAGAGAGTGGCAGAGCCGGGACTCGCCTCAAGGTCTGTCGGACTCCGCCACCTGGCTCTGTGCCTCTGCCACTGAGCTGCCCCGTGTGGCCTTGGACAGGTGCTGCCCCTCCCAATCCCCTGCTCCCTGGTCTACACCACTTGAGGGCATGGTCAGACACTCAGGGGAGTCCAGGCTGTGGGCCTGAAGGTCTTGTGTAGTTCCTAACATGGAGGGAGCCAGGCCTGAGTGCCGTGGGAAGTCCTGGGCCCCAAGGCCAGGTTGGGTTCCCTGGGCCTCGAGCGGAGAGGGTGATGTTCCCTCGCAGAAAGAGGAAGGGTTTGGGGTGGGAGGAGGAAGTGGGTGGTACTGAGAAGTCATCTGGAGGAGTGGGGACCTGCCTTCCACCTTGTGCTCTGCTGCTGACACCGTGTGTGGAAGGCGAAGGAAGTCAGGCACTTGGCACTTCCCTTTCCCGAGCTTGTTTCCTCATCTGTCCGCTGGGTTGCTTGTGGCCCCCGCCCCACAGGGCCGGTCCGGCTGAATGGCGGGGGTGAGGCATTTGGCACATCGGAGCTGTTGGCGGCTGCCCTTCTCGGAGCACCCGTTGGGCGCTGTTTGCACTGCTAGCCACTTTTCCATCCATTGCTCTCACTTTAATCCTTTCAACGGCCTTTCAGAGTGGAATTCCCAGGTTCCAGCAAGAACCTGGGCTCAGAGAGGTGCTGACTTGTGCCAGGTCACGCAGCAGTGCCCGAAGACTCCTGGGTTAGAATCGTCTCCACTGGCCCAAAGCTGCCCTCTGGGGCACAGGACGCTCAGTGACGTCTGTGGAGCCCCTCCACGCCCTGGCCGCGCGACCTTGGGCAGATTCCTTCCCTTCTCTTTGCCCCCGTTTGCTCACCTGTAAATTGGGGTGACAGTAGGGCCTGTCTGACGGGGCAGTCGTGGATTAAATGAGTTCGTATGTGGGTAGTGCCTGTTGTCCTTTCCAGCTTGTAGCTGACCCTCGCAGCCGGTGTGGTGTCGAGAGGGGGTTCTGTTAGGAGCCTGAGTCACGGGTGGAGCTTTAGTAATCCCACACGGAGGTGATCCGCCTGAGGTCACACTTACAGGGACAGTCTAGGAAATCCTGGGTCCTGTGCCCTGCGCAGAGCTGCCCCCTTATTTGGGCAGGTGTGGGCAGGGTCGTAAGTAGCAGAAACTCAGCTCAGACTGGTCTGAGCAAAAAGGGAATTGATCTTGGCTGAGAATCTGGGAGTTCCAGGGCTTGCGTGAGGAACTTCGTTTTTTTCCTCTCTGTCGTGACCCCGGCTAGGCCTCACGCTCTCCCCTCCTGGTGGCCAAGGGCCCCCAGCAGCTCCGGGCTTAGGGCCCATCGTCTTAGCGGCCTCTGAGGGAAGAGGGCGCCTGCTGCCAGCAGAGCTCGCCCGGTCCCAGCCTTGAGACCCCTGGGCGGCGCTCGCGTGCTGAGTGTGGGGGCCCCACAGGAGTCTCACTGAGGGCAGGACGGGGTGAGCCTGGTTGCCAGGCAAGTCCATCAGTCCAGGCATGGGTTCTTGCACAAATATATATCGAGCGCCTACTGTGTGCCACAGGGCTACACCAGTGAATAAAACAGTCCCTTCAGGGGGCTCACCCAGGGAGACAGGTGATAAGCCTGACAGTATAAGGGAAAGCACTGAGATTAGAAGGTGGTAAGTGCTTTGGGAAGAAAGGGAGCAGGGTCTGGGGGACTGGGAGTGCCGGGGGCCGGGGTGGTGGTGGTGAAGTTTTAAATCGGGAGGTTAGGGGAGGCCTCATTAGGAAGGTGGCATTTGGAGGAAGTGAGGGAGCAAGTGCTGCGGGGCGGGCCAGAGCATCCCCAGCTGAAGGAGAGGCAGGGCTGAGCAGAACCTGCCTGGTGGGTAGGGGTGCAGCAGGGTGCTGAGGCTGGAGTGCGGCACGTGCGGGGAGAGGAGGTCGCCGAGGTCACTGGGACAGGAGGTAACAGAGGCCAGGCCCCAGGAGAGAAGCCAGGGGACGGTGTCACTGTACTTGGGTGTGGTTACCACAAGGGGGAAGGATGTGGGTAGGTGCAGTGCAACCCATGGGGCAGTGGGAGGAGCCTGTGGGAGGAGGCTCGGGGTGGGAGGAAGGGGTTGTGGGGCCTGGTCTTTTGAGCTGGTCCCTTGCACCGCCCTGTGTGGAGCGTTGGCCCCTCCCTGACCAGTCCCTCCTTCTCCGCAGACATCCGGCTCAGGGTGCGAGCAGAGTACTGTGAGCACGGGCCTGCCTTGGAGCAGGGTGTGGCCTCCCGGCGGCCCCAGGCGCTGGCCCGGCAGCTGGACGTGTTTGGGCAGGCCACAGCGGTGCTGCGCTCCCGGGACCTGGGCTCCGTGGTGTGCGACATCAAGTTCTCCGAGCTCTCCTATCTGGACGCCTTCTGGGGCGACTACCTGAGTGGCGCCCTGCTGCAGGCCCTGCGGGGCGTGTTCCTGACTGAGGCCCTTCGCGAGGCCGTGGGCCGGGAGGCTGTCCGCCTGCTGGTCAGTGTGGACGAGGCCGACTACGAGGCTGGCCGGCGCCGCCTGCTGCTGATGGAGGAGGAGGGAGGACGGCGCCCAACTGAGGCCTCCTGATCCTGGACCTGGCAGGACTGAACCCACCTCCTAGCCTCCGGGCCACTTTCTCCCCCGGAGGACATCCATCCCTGCCCCTAGAGGACTGTCACTCCAGCAGCCCTGAGGACTGGGACAGATGGCCTGGCCCCTTGACAGACTCTCCCACAGGATGTGGGCTCTGAGGCCGAAACCACTTCCACCTGAGTTTCCTTCCCAGCCTCCTCCCAACCCTACCCTCTGGTGTGTTCCCTCAGCTTCAGGAGGCCAGGGACTCAGGCATGCAGATCAGAACGGGAGGGAGGCATAGCTACACATTCACCAAAGGCCCCCTGCACACCGTGTTCCTGACTGTGGGCTGCGTGCACGCATGCACACGGCTCCCTCTGGAATCTCCCCTGGGCTCCTGCCTTGGCCTGCTCCACACATGTCTTTGGCCTAAGGGCTTCTCTCTCAGGATCTCTGATTTTACTTCCCCCAACCCTGGACCTCAGCCACGCTGGGCACTGGGGCTAGGGTGCACACGGGGCCTGCTCACCTTGCCCACACATCTCTCTAGCCAGCCAGGGCTCTCTGCCCTGCTTCCATACACAGACCTGGCTCTCCACATTCTCCTGCTCGCCACAGTTGGACGCAGACTTGCACAAGGACCTGCACCCGGAGTGTCACACGTGCATTGCAGCAGCATCAGACCAAGTGTGTTGTTGCCCATGGGGCCAGGATCAGAAACCAACTTCCTTCTCCGAAAGGGAAGGCAAAGGCTTGGGGCTGATGAGAAAGGCCTTTTATAAATGGCGCCAATAAAACGGCCCTGGATTGGGGCTTAGGGTGGGCATCAAGGCTCCCTAGGACTCTTTCTTTATGGGCTGGAGGAAGGAGCTGATGAGGACCTGGGCCTATTACCAGCCCTGGGGTTCTGGCCCAGTATCTGGCTAGAGGAAGGGCAGGATGCTGGAGCGTCATCTGCTGCTGCTACCACAGGCCTGCCCTCCTCTCTGGGCCTCAGTTTCCTCATCTGTCAAAGGAAATACTGCCTTGGAGTCATAACCTGTCCCAGCCCCATTTGCATATGCTTTGCTCTTGTTAGGTTCTTGGGAGTACTAGTGTTTTTATTTTATTCCCTGAGGTGCCAGCTATCTAGTCCAAAGCTTTGGAAACCAAGCCTTTCATGAGCTACAGTTCTCTGCCTGGAATCCCTCCCCAGATGGCTCCTCATGCTTTCTGGACAGTCACCTCTTAAATCTGGACCTACATTCTTCCTCCCGAGCCCAACACTGCTTCCTGCTGCCTTGTGGCTACCGGAGGTTGTGGCCCCTTTCCCCACCCCTTGTTTAAGGGCTTAGGAACTCAGGTTTCTTACACAATAACCAAGGTTTTCCTTCCTGTGGGGGAAGGGAACCGGGCTGGGGAATGGGAGTGGGTGAGAGGGGGTGGGCAGGGACTGCTGGCCTTTCTGGGGAAGAGGTGCTCCTGCCCACATCTGGGAACCTAGACCCCCGGCCTGTGTTGGTGTAGAGGGACACTGTGGCAAGTCTAGGGGTGGAGTCCTGACCTGCAGTCAAGACCTGGTCTAGCTAGTTGCTTTTGACTTCAGACTATACCTTTACTCTCTGGAAGGGAGCTAAGGTCTGCTGGGCACCTCCTCAAGATCTATTTAATGCTTAGCTTGTGTGAAGTAGGGATTCTACCTCCATTTTTGACAGGAAATGGGCTTCAGAGCGGGGGAGGTGACTTTCCTGGGGGATAGAGAAGCACTGAGCTCCAGAGGCTCTCCCCCCTAGTGGACGCAGGTTGGGGAGGCAGGTGGGGGGTTTCCACGCCCCTTCTCTTCCGGTTGGGGGACTGTCCTTGGTCTGGGCGGGAGTAGGTTTTCTCTTCAAGGTTTGGGGCTTTCCGTACTTGGGGGTGGGAGCTGCTGCTGGTCCTGCCTCGGCTGGGCTGAATTGCGGAGTCGGCCTCATCATTGGGCTTTGCGGCTTGTCTCTCCGCCCCTTATGAATGAGGGGCCCAGCCCCCTTGCGGGGAGAGATTCAGGCCCTGTCCACGCGTCAGTTGCGTGACATGGGCCCCGCCCATGGCCCGCCCTCCCCCATTCTCGAGGCCCGCCCGCCCCGCCCTCTTCAGCCGGGGGTCCGCCTCTCTCGCCGGCACGCGCGTGCCGGAAGTAGAGACGCCTAACCGCGAGGCCGCGGGAGGCCGCGCAGGCGCGGTGCGTGCCAGGAGTCGGCGGTGGCGGGAACCTTGAGGAGGTGTCTCTCGCCTCCAGAGCTTACGTGAGCGCCTGCGCTGTGGAGCTGGCCTGGACTTGCCAGAGCCCGCGCCGGACACCGGGGTGACCGACACACCCCTGAGGCCCAGAAGTGGGTCAGACCCAGGCCATGAGGACAAGCCAGGGAGATCCAAGAGCTTCAGGAGTCGATGAAGGATTCTGTGGGGCAGGGCATGGACAGGCTGCGGCCAGGCGAACTAGGGGCCTGTGGGAGCTCAGAGGGAGGCAGGTTTCACAGAGGAGAGGAGCCCCGAGCTGGCTCTTGAAGGATGAGTAGGAGTTCAACAGAGTGACAGAGAGGGGCCTTCCAGCAGAGAGAACAGCTCCCGGGAAGGCCTTAGGGAACGTGCCCGAACGGGGTGCAGAGAGACGGATGGACAGGCAGAGTCAGAGGTAAGTGGCGGTGCGGAGTCAGCCACCCCCTCGTTGGCACAGCGGCCATCCGCCCCATCGGGCTGGCCACGATGACAGTGACAGTACGATTACGCTAGAAGGTGGTAGATGAGGCGGGCCCCGTGTGGCTCCGCAGCTCCTGTGCTGGCGGGCGAGCCACGCCGGGCCCCCGGGCCCCCGCGGGTCACAGCCCAGGGTGGGCGGTGACTGAATAAGCAGCAGAGGCTGGGGGAGCCCAGAGGACATGAGTGGAGGTCCCCAGGAAGGCCTCGTGGATCGGAGCCCTGTTCATTCTGTTTAGAATCAACACCACCATCATATGTTTCAACTGCGAAATAGAACATTCCGAAAAGTTCGGACAACGGATAGATGGTGTTAGTGCATTGTAAAACACCTGTGCCTCCCACATTAAGAAATACCGTACCCCCAGGGGCGCCTGGGTGGCTCAGTCGGTTAAGCGTCTGCCTTCGGCTGGGGTCGTGATCTCGGGGTCCTGGGATCCAGCCCCGCATCGGGCTCCCTGCTCGGCGGGAAGCCTGCTTCTCCCTCTCGCACTCCCCCTGCTTGTGTTCCCTCTCTCGCTGTCTCTGTCAAGTAAATAAATAAAATCTTAAAAAAAAAAAGGAATACCTTACCACACGCCAGAAGCCCCTCACCACCCCACACCTGGCTGTCATGTGCTCCCTCTTGACCACATCCCCCCCCCCCACCACTTCCCCTAGCTGGGAACACGATCCCACCTTTCACAGTAATAATTCCTTGCCTTTTTTTTTTTTTTTTGCTAGTTTTATGTTCCTCGATGATGTAGTTCATTTTATCTCGCACTTGATATAAATGGAATCGTACAATATATCTTCTGTTGTGTCTGCTTTCTTTTGCTCGGTGGTGTGTTTGTGAGGTTCCTCCATGTGTCTGTTAGTAGTTAACTCATTTTTATGAACATCCCCCAAGTACTTCATGCATTGCACTGTTGGTGGACATTTAGGTTGTTTCCAGTTTGGGGCTGTTATAAATAAGGCTGCTGCGAACATTGTTGTGCATGGTTTTTGGTGAATGAATGCCTACATTTCTGTTGGGATATACCGGGAAATGAAACTGGTGGACATGCATATGTTCAGGTAGATACTGCCTATGTTAGTTTCCTATGGCTGATGTAATAAATTACCACAAATTTGATGGCTTAATACAAAAGAAACGTATTCTCTGTACTTCTGAAGGCCAGAAGTCTAAAATGTTCACTGGGCTAGAATCAAGGTGTCAGCAGACCCATACTCCCTCCAGAGGCTCTAGGGAAGAATTTGCTTTTTGCCTCTTCCAACTTCTGGTGGCTGCCAGCATCCCTTGGCTTGCGGCCACATCCCTCCAATCTCTGCCTCTGTGATCACATTGCCTCCTCTTCTGTCTGAGTCACATCTCCCTAGACCTCCCTCTTATAAGGATGCCTGTGATGGCATTTAGGGACCACCTGAATAATCAGGATAATCTCCTCATCTCAAAATCCTTACTTTAACCACATCTGCAGAGATTTTTTTTGCCATCCATGATCACATTCACAGATTCCAGGGATTAAGCCGTAGACACCTTTTGGGGGACATTTTGCAGACTGCCACATTGCCAAACTATTTTTCTGAAGTGTACCAGGTTACTCTCCCACCAGCACTGAATGAGAATTCTTTTTGCATCCTCTCTTTACACATCGTCATCAACACTTGGTATTGTCAGATACTTTAATTTTGCCAATCTAATGAACGTGTGGTATCATTGTGGTTTATTTTTCTTCTCCCTGATGATTAGTTTCTGCTCATTCTTGAATGACAAGTAGGAAGTCTTTGGTGGATAGAATGGGCAAGGGTATTACAGATAGGTGGAATAGAATGTATGAGATCTCAGGGAACATTTGTCTTTTTTTTTTTTTAATATTTTATTTATTTATTTATTTGATAGAGACACAGCGAGAGAGAGAGAGCACAAGTGGGGGGGTGGGAGAGGGAGAAGCAGGCTCCCCACTGAGCAGGTAGCTCGATGTGGGGCTCAATCCCAGGACCCTGGGACCATGACCTGAGCCGAAGGCAGACACTTAATGACTGAGCCACCCAGGCACCCCTTGTCTTCTTTTCTTTTTGTTTCTTTTCTTTTCTTTTTTGAGAGAGCGAGTGAGGGGTGGAGGCAAAGAGAGAGGGGAGACACCCAGTGTGGAGCCCGATGTGGGGCTTAATCTTGACCCTGAGATCATGACCTGAGCCGAAATCAAGAGTTGGATGCTCAACCGACTGAGCCACCCAGGTGCCCCTCAGGGAACATTTGTTTAAATTGAATAAGAGGTCTTTTTTAAGGCACTAGGTTATTAAAAGAGAATGCAGAGAGATAAATGGGACAAAGTCAAACTTAAATAAGATGGTCCAGTATGAGGCTCTGGCTGGGCAGGGAAGGGAGAGAAGCCAGGAGGGGTCTGGCCAACTGGCCCCAAACAGAGAGATCACGGGAGTGGAGCTCTCTGTGAGCTAATCTACAGGTGTGATGGCAGTGGGGGCCTGGGGGCCTGGAATGCAGGTGCTGGGATTAGAGCTCAAGATACTGGATTTTGAGCTCACAAAACAGTAATGGGTTGTGGTTAAAACCAGGGCTTTTTGATTTGGGACCCAGAGAGTCCTGCATTAGCATCCTGGCCCTACCACTTTACTAAATGTCACCCAGAACTGTGCTCCTTTCCTGACCCCCCAAATCATTCAACAATCATTTGCCCATCGTCTGTTCTGGCTACTACAGGATGGGTCAGATCCAACCCCTCCCTTGACAGGCTCTGGCTTAGTGGGGGACATGATCACTGGGGGCATCTCAAAGGGACATACAAGGAGCTGTGGAAGCTCAGAAGGGGCACACACTGACTCTAATCTGGCTTCACGGAACTTGGGCTTCCTTGAGGCTTATGTCTTCAGGTTCTACCACCCTCCATGCCACTTCCTCATTGACATCTGTTGACTCTGGTCACTTGCCCTCATTCCTGAAGACTCTAGCACCTCCTCACAGACTGTATCTCTACCCCATGCCACAGTCCTACTGGAATACTTAACCTCCCTGGTTGGAGGGAGGTTGATGACTCAATCTTCCAATTATCTAGCCTCTTGGTCTCCTTCCACCTCATCTCTGCTGACCTTCATCCCACTCCAGCCATTCATTCCCGTGACCACACCTTGGACTTAGTCATTACTTGGAAGTGCAGCGCACATAGCAAACATTTGCTGAGCATTCATACCACATGTCAGGCATAGTGCCAAGTGGTTTACATGTGTTTACCCTCACAAAAACCTGCAAGGTTGGTATTAGTAGCCTCATTTTAAAGGTGAGGATGCACACTAAGGAAGGTGACGTCACTTCCCTGGCTGATGCATAGTGAAGTGGCAGGGCTAGGATGCTACACAGGATTCTCTGGGTCTCACATTAAAAAGCCCTGGTTTTAGGGGTTCCTGGCTGGCTCAGTTGGTAGAACATGTGACTCTTGATCTTGGGGTTGTAAGTTCAAGCCCCACGGTTGGGTGTGGAGATTACTTAAAAACAAATAAAATCTTTAAAACAAAACAAAAAAAGCCCTTGTTTTAACCATAACCCATTACTATTTCCATGCCTGAAATCCAGTATCTTGCACTCTGATCCCAGCACCTGCCTTCCAGGCCCCCAGGCCCCCACTGCCATCACACCTGTAGATTAGCTCACAGAGAGCTCCACTCCCGTGATCTCTCTGTTTGGGGCCAGTTGGCCAGACCCCTCCTGGCTTCTCTCCCTTCCCTGCCCAGCCAGAGCTTCATATTAGACTATCTGATCTTTCTCGCTAGCTCTCTAATAGTTAGGGTCCCAGCAGGAAACAGAGGGCATCACAGCTGGGATTTCAAAGATAATTTAATGAAGGAACTATTTGCAGAAGTGTGGGCAGGGTTGAGGGAACCAACAAGGGAGGTGAAAGCAACAGGAAGCTGTGACCACCCTTAGGTCTGCAGGGGTGAGGAAAGGAAATGGTACTACTGGAGCCCAGCAAGAGCCATGGGACATGCCTGAGAGGCGCTGAAATGAAAGGTACAGCCATGGCCAGAACCACGGTACTGACACAGAACTGGGAGTAGGAGAAGAAATATCCAGAACGGTGCTTTCTTCTCCCACTCTAACATCCTGCTGGTGCCTCTGTGGAGGTCCCAGCTAGATGTCAGATGGCAAGGGAGCCCAGGGGATGTTGTCCATATGGGTAGAGAAGGGTGGAGAGTGGACCTGGAAGGGCAAAGGGAAAATGACCAGCACACTCTTGATTGCTTTACGTTGGGGGCCTTCTGCCTCATCTAGCAGCATATCCCTAGCCTCAGTCCAGGTGGTTGTGACCTGTTCAGAGAAGGATGGTGGCAAAGTAGTCCAACTTCTTGGCCAGCCTCTCTCTGTCACCACTCTCCCACAATTAACCCCTGACACTACCCTTTCAGTCTCAACAAATACAGTTAAGGCGAATCAGTTGTGATTTCTTTCAGCTTCTTATTCAAACCTATAGGTATCCACACCCAGATTTCCTTCACTTCTCCAGACTGTGTTGCAGGCAGCCTCTCCACCCTTGCATTACCCAGCCCATCATGACTCCCAGAGCATCACTCCGTCATCCTTCCCTTCTCTGTTTCGATAGTCCTTCCTGCTCTCTCTCCCCTCTTAGCCTATACATATGTCCAAGTTTCTACTGCCTTAAAAACTAACAAAGAGCCTCTACCTCCTTCTACCTCTAGTGCTTGTCCTTTTTCTCCTCCTCATCCCATCCAAAATTCTTGAAAAGATATGTATGAGTTAGGGTTCTTTGGCTGCAAGCAACAGAGACTGACTTGTGAGCTTAAGCAAGAAAGAAATTGATTAGAAGGAAATGAGGGTGGCACACAAGATGGAGGGAGAGACTGAAGAGCCCCGCTTCTGAAAGGACTTGAACCAGGGCAGTGGCAGGGATGGAGACAGCAGGAAGGAATAACAGTTTCCTCAGGGCCCTGGCTGCCGCATGAATCAGCTCCAACCAGGTTCCAGCAGCAGGTCACGTAAGCTCACGATTCAAATTCCAGGGAGAGCCTCTGATTGGTGCGGCTTGAGTCACGTGGCCTCCTCTTGGCCTGTGGACAGCTGGGCATCCTGACGGACAGTCTCATGGAATCGTATCTGGTAGGCCAAGGGTGGTTACTCAGAGAAAAATCCGGGAGCTGTCATAGACGAGGGGGAAATGGATGCTGGGCAGGCAGAAACAATGGATGTCTGCGACGAGGAGCACTCCTGCTCACCAGCCCAGCCTTCATCTCCTATCTGAGCCTCAACTCACTGAAACCATTTGCACTGAGCTTGTGGGTGACCTTCTCTTGCCAAATCCAAGGACATTTTTCAGTCTTTATCTGATTCCATTGACCAGTACCTCTCTCTTGGAAAATCTTTCCTCCCTTGGCTTCTGCGTAACAAATCGATCTGCAAAACTTTCAGAATGACAGACATTTATTATCTCATAGTTTCTATGAGTCCGGAATCCATGAGCGGCTTAGCGGAGGGGTTGTGATCTTGTCTGAAGGCTCGGGTTGCGTGTGTGGGGGATATAGCATGCTATAGTTTCCTCAGCGTGGGTGATCCAACAAAGGGATCAGGGAAGGGAAGGAGAGAGAGGAGAGAAGGGAAAAAAGATGTGCAAGCACGCACAGAAGTTGTGGTCTTTTTATAACCTAATCTTGGAAGTTACAACCCATCACTTCTGCTATAGTCTGTTCATGAGAAGTGAGTCACTAAGTCCAGGCCTCACTCATGGGGAGGGCATAACACAAGGCAGGAGGCAGGGGTCACTGGGTGCCTCTTAGAGGCTGCCTACCACAGCTTCCATGACCTAGCATATTCATTGTTCTTCTTCCTCCCTGACTGCTTCTTCTCTGGTCCATATAGGGACTCCTCTTCCTCTGCACATCTTTGAAATGTGGCTCTTCCCCAGGCTCCTTTCTTGGCCCATAGCTCTTCTCATTCTGCATGGTCTTCCTGAGAGACATCATCCACCCACATGATTTTAGCTATCACCAGTATGCTGATGATGTCCAAAACTTCAGCCCAGACTCTCTCCGTGATACTGCACATGAATATATCCTAATATTGACTGCAGAGCCAATATAGACTGCTGGATCCAGCACATGTCCCATGGGCACCTCAGACATCAGAGGTTCCGAAAGGAACCTCTTTGAATAAGCTCTGTGCCTCCTCGTATTTTCTCCTGTCTCAATGAATGGCACCTCCATCCACCCAGTCATCCAGGGGAGAAACATGGCCATCACCCTTGACACGACCCTCTCCCTCCCCCTCACATCCAAACATAAAGCCTTGCTGACTTGATTTACCTCAAGGTTTTTCAAACCAGTCACCTGCTCTGTATGGCTAATAAAAATGTCACAATATCAGCCTTTAGCTCCTCTTGCTTGGGTTATTGCAACAGCTTCCTGATTTTTCTTGCCTCTACTCTTGCCCTCTCAGAAACACAGAGCTGCCCTTGATGAAAACCCCCATGGCCTCTGAGATCAAAAGATTCTTAATGATAGGGCCCATCCAGCCTTTCCAGCAGCATCTTTCTGTCACAGTTTATACGGTAGCAAACCCACTGCCTGCCTGCATACCACCTGCTCTTCCTCACATGCATACTTTTGCTCATACTGTCCTCTCTGATTTTAATGCCCCTCCAACTTCAGGAGAACTATTTCCCCTTTAAGACTCAAGAAAAATTTCCCAGGCTGGTATTGTGTCCCAGCACACCACATTGTTTTGATTTATTGATGTGCTTGGTCTCTCCTACTGGACCATGAACTCTTGAGGGCAGGAATTGTATTCTCTCCCTCTTGGCATCCCTAGCACCTTCCATGGAGGTCATACTTATATTGGTCCTCCAGCTGTGCATATTAAATGCATGAATGTATAAACGGGAGATTTATGATAGCCTAGGATTTATGAAATGGTTCTTTCTTAAAAAAAAAAAAAGCTTTATTTTTTTCAAGTAATCTGTACACCCAACGTGAGGCTTGAACTCGGAGATCAAGAGTTGCATGCTCTACCGACTGAGCCAGCCAGGCGCCGCCTATGAAATGGTTCTTGAAGTCAAATTGAAGTTAGCCAGGGGGAGAAGAGGGGGAAGGACATTCCAGTTATAGAGAACTGAATGTGCAAAGGGTAGGAAGTTGGAGGAAGCCAATTCAAGGAAGTGGTGCTGGTCTGGTTTGGTTGGTGTATACAGTGCGTAGTGGGTGCTGACTGGAGCAGGAGGGGAGCCCTGAAAAACTGGCTAAGGAAGGTTTTGGCTTTCATCCTGTTGGCAACAGGGAGCCCTGAAAGAGTTTGAAGCAGGGAGTGATTTCATCAAAGCCATGTTGTAGAAAGATCGCCCCAGTGGCCAGTTGTGGAGGATGGACTAGAAAGGGCAGGACTGGAGGCTGGGAGGCCAGGTGGGAAGCAGGTGCATCAGGCCTAGGAGGAGGCGTGGAGGCCTGAATGAGGACCTGAAGGCGGGGGTCACTGGAAGAGAAGAGGGGATAGATTTGAGAAATAGGTTGAAACCTATGAAATTGCTGTTTTGTAAGAAAAAGCCGGTGTTGACTACTGGCAATTTTTATATGGCTCATCTTAATATTAAGAAGGTAAATGAACTGGATGGGACTTTGAGTCTGACTTGGAGGTGAATGTGACAAAGAGGCTGTCAAGGCTAGGGACCATTTTTCTGACTTGACTGCTGGATCGGATGGAGGTGCAAGTATGGGGAGAGGAAACCCACATGAGGTTGGGGGTGGGGCATGGTGGGGAAGGCTGTGTGTTCAGGTTGGACATTTTGATTTTGAGGTGCCTTTGAGACCTCCAGGAGGTGGCTGGATATCTGGGTCTGAAGCTTAGGCGAGAGGGATAAGATGGAGAAATATCTGGGTTTACCAGCTTAGAGAAGGCATTTGTGGAAGGGGAAAATTCACCCTGAGAGAGCAGCTGAGACAGAGCAGGAGAACCAAGAGAGTGAGCTTTCTTAGATGCAAAGAGGATTTTTAAAAGATGGTTGTGCCCATGTGCTGTGGACAAGGCAAGTCACATAGGACTGAGAAGCGCCTGTTGGATTTACTAAGGAGGCAGTCAGGGCAGGGGACAGTGAAGGGAGTGGATGGGAGTGGGCTGGATGGGCCCTGGAGGGGCAGAGACTAGGCCTGGCTTTGGGACTGTCCCTTCATCCTCAGTAATGCATGGCTCTAGCCACCAGGGGGCAGTGGCCACACGGAATCCCGGTTGGAGCGATTTACTGTGACCAGGCAGCTTGTGGGGTTGTTGTGGGCTGTGGCATAGATTAGGGGGTTGACCCATTGCAGAGGCTGTTTCCTAGGGGGAGGGAGGTCCTGACGTGAAGGGAGTAGGGAAGAAGTTCTAGAAGGGCAGAGGAAGGAAGTCCTTTTTGTGAGGTAGACCGGCAGATTCACAATCCCCAGTCCTGTGTTGCAGTTTCCCTCTTGTGGGCCTTTGGGGCTGCAGGGGTCTTATTCAACAAGGTACTCCCAACAGTCGTGGGGTTTGTATTTTGGACCTCAATTTTCTCTACTCTCATTAGTTCCACTTTGCATTGGGCTTGAAGACACACTGAACTTTTGGAGGTCCTGGCTGGCTCAGTCGGTGGAGCGCGTGATTCTCGAACACCGGGTTGTGAGTTTGAGCCCCACGTCGGGTGTAGAGATTACTTAAAAATAGAATCTTAAAGGGGCACCTGGGTGGCTCAGTCGTTAAGCGTCTGCCTTCGGCTCAGGTCATGATCCCAGAGTCCTGGGATCGAGCCCCGCATCGGGCTCCCTGCTCAGCTGGGAGTCTGCTTCTCCCTCTCCCTCTCCCCCTGCTTGTGTTCCCTCTCACGCTGTGTCTCTCTCTGTCAGGTAAATAAATAAAAATTAAAAAAAAAATAGAATCTTAAAAAAAAAAAAAGACATACTGAACTTTTTCCAGTTCTCACCTGTTTCCATGTGAAAGTCCCTCCTCCATGGAATATCTCGCCACTCACTGCTATCCTTCAGGTCGTATCTCAGGCATCACCTCCTCCTGGAAGCCCTCTCTCACTGTCCCCTCTACCTTCTCTTGGTTCCTACAGAGTACTGAGTGTTCCCTATCTTGAGTCTTAATGTTCTGGCTTATAATTGCTTATTTATTTACTTATTTTTGGTCAGTTTTATTGCGGTATAATTTAAATACAGCACTTACTAGTTCTGCGTGTATGATGAGCACCACCCCCCCGCCGCCCAACACACACACACACACACACACAGACTTATGTAGCCACCACCACAATCATGATGCAAAACTGCCCATTACCCCACAAGTCCCCTCCTACTCGCAGCATTTCCAACCACTGATCTGCTTTTTGGTTGCTATAGTTTTGCTCTGGGTAGAATTTCCTGTAAATGGGATCCTACAGTATGTAGTCTTCTGTGTCCAGCTTCTCTCCCTTTGCTCTGGGATTTATCTGTGTTGCTGCCTCTGTTGTCTATCTCCCCCCAGACCAGGTCTCTGTGAGGGCAGAGTTGTGCCTTGGTCATCTTTGTGTCTTCAACTCACAGCAAAGTACTAGGACACACTAGCACTCGGTAGATGTTTTCTTAAATGGAACTGAATTGAATGTTCTGGGAGAGACCACCTAGGAGAGCCTCTGGACCTTGGATGCGCATAAGGCAGGGCTCATCTGCCAGGTGCCTGTGGCCTTCACGTCTTCAAGTCGCCCTCCAGCTGCTCCTCCACTTGCCCTGGACTTTTCTAGTCTATAAGTCCTTGCTCCTCTGCCCCTTGCTTCGTGCCTCCACCTGGTCCTCTGTCCCCCTCTCCTGCCCACCCCAGCTTTCTTCTGGCCTTTGGAAGTCTCCACCATTGAGCCCTGGCCTCCCTGAGTCTGCCAGTCCCTCAGCTCTCCTCCCACCTCCTGTGGGACCCACCCCCTTCAGATGCCTCTAAGCCTTGGCCTGACGTGTTCTGTGTACCTCTTTCTCTGGGCCTCAGGGGCCCCTCTCTCCTGAGCGCCTTTTAGGATGCTGGTGGCAGCTGGCTGTCCCATTCTGGGGAGCTACATTATGGTTTCTCTTCCCTTTTCTCCTCTGTTTCCTGCCATTCCCCTCATCCCCCACTCAGACACCTTCCCTGAGAGACCCTTGGGGGAATCTCTAAATTTTGTACAGACCAGAAAAACCTCTCTCTCTCTTATTTCCTTCCCTTGCCTCCCTCCCTCCATCCCTGGGCCCCTTCCTTTTCTTGGCACCTTCCTCCGTATTCTTGTTTCTCCAGTGGGTCTTACTCACCTCCCCTCTCCTGCCAGCCTCCCTCTTCCTCCCAACCCATTCTCCTCCTTCCTCACATACCCTCTCCCACTGCTTCCATCCTTGGGCCCCTTTCCTCGTTCCCTAGGCCCCATTCCAGTGCTGAGTCTTTTTTTCTTTCCCTCTTCTTGTCCACTTCCCTCCTCCTTCTCCCAGTCTGCTCCTCCCCCTCTGTGTGCCTCAATTTCCCTTACCTTACCCCTTTATCCTCAGGTTGTAAGGGAGATGCAAGACTGGGGACCCAGACACAAAGATGTCTACACACGCAAACTGACACAGAGAGGTGGCCACAGATGCATGGACAGACACATTGCATGAGTGAACATGTGCATCCATCTAGACGTGCATTCAGATGTACACACACGATTAAGAGTATCCATAGCTTACAATATATTTTTTAAGATTTTATTTGAGAGTGAGAGAAGGAAGGAACAGCTGCAGAGGGAGAGGGAGAAGCAAGCTCCCCGCTGAGCAGGGAGCCCGACGTGGGTCTCCATCCCAGGACCCCACGATCATGACCTGTGCCGAAGGCAGACGCTTAACGGATGGAGCCACCCAGGCGCCCCGATAGCTTACAATATATTGCACTTATTATACACCAGGTACTGTTATTTGTACACCTGCTGCACACCCATCCCCAGATGTGGCCTCACCTAGACCCGCATGCCCGCACGCTCCTCACAGGAATCCAGTACTTCTGGAATTGGGGCTCCTTCAGAAGCAGGGGGAACACGCACGTTCTCCCCGTGTTGTGTGCAGTATACTGTGTACATCTTTGTGTTGCTTGGTGGCTGTCTCAAGCCTTGTGGGGTCCTGACTCAGGGCTGCGTGTGGAGCCCTTGAGAGCAGTTAGGGCAACCTGCCCCCACGGCTCGCTTGAGACTCCTTCTGGATCTGCCTGTGGTGTGTCAGCGGCGTAAGCCTCTGCTTCACAGGGGTATTCCGGATAATTAAAAGGCGCCTTTCATATGTCAGCAGCAGACACCACCGCTCAGCATACTGTCCAGTAAGCGTCTGATAAGGACTTCGCATGTATCCAGTCAACGTTTTTGGATCATTAACCTCAGTACTTGAGTGCTTAATGTGAATTCATCATATATATAATTATTGCCTACTTGCTCATTCTTGGAGGGGAGAAGCTCCCACCATGTCCGGGTCCTTGTAGGTGCTGGGGGTGAGCTAGAGAACGGGAGCTCCTTGGCCTTAGTCCTGGCCCGGAGCTTCCCTTCTAACAGGCGTCAGGGTGTTGGTGCGCACACAATGGGGTGCTCCGGACTCTGTTGGGTACACTCATCGCAGGCTCCACTGGTCCTTCTTGGTCCTTCCATGGCGGGCTGCTCCTGTGTTATCATTACACACACGCCTTTTGAGTTCCCTCCTCATTAGTGGGACCCCTGTGCCTTTGTAGGCAAACAGGGTGGGTATTTGTTATATTTATTTGTGTACTATGCACTCTGTGGGTCTCCAGAACCTGCTCATGGTGTCTGTCATGTTCACACCAGGGAGGTCCTAATATTTAGGTGTGCACCTACTTTCTAGGCACGAGCCATAGGGTACTTCCTGCGTTTATTTACGTGGTGCACACACAGTGTGGGTCCCGGGCAGCTGCTTGATAGGTGGTTCCGTGTCCCTTATGTTCATGCCCTATAGGTCCTGTGTGCCTAGTTTGTGTGCAGGCGGGACAGGCGTTTCCTGTATTGATTTGTGTTGTGCACAAGCATGTGGAGTCTGGGGCTCTGCTCTGTATGGGGGTATTATTAAGTGGTTCCACGGCTCATGCATGTGCTGCCTAAATCCCCGTACCTACTTTGTATGCACACGGGATAGGTATTTCTTGCATTTACCTGTGTTGTGCACACAGTGTGGGTCCCAAGAGGCTGCGGAGTATGGGGGTTAGGAGGTAGTTCCGAGTCTGTTCTGCGCCGCACATGTCCCGTGTACTTACTTTGTACGCCCGCGGGGTAGGTGTTTCCTGTATTTATTTCTGATCCGCGCTTGCAGTGTAGGTCCCTGGAGCCTTCTCTGTACACGTGGGCAGTCGGTGATTCTCGTGTTTCTCTCACACACATGTCACCAGGGTCCCGCGTGCCCACGCAGTCCTTGCGGGGCAGCAGCGGGGTGGGTAACAAAGCGGCGTCGGGCAGCTGCGGCCGCGGAGCCGAGACTCCGCGATGCTCCTCCTCCTCCCTCCCCCAAGCCCCGTCAGGTCTGGGTACCACTCGCAGCCCCATCCTCCTCCCCGCGGCGCAGCGCCCCCCTCTGACTTGGGGCGGGAGCCACGTGCCCTCCCCAGACCCAGAGCCGACCTTCCCTTGCCCAGGGTTCCTTCCCCCTCAGTCCCCCTTTCCTTCCTCTCCCTCTGGGCCTTACTGTGCCTGGCACAGGGCTGGTGCTCACTGAGCGGATACTCCCCTCCTTCCTCCCCTCCCCTCCTTATCCCTGGTGTTCTCATGGGTTTTTTTCCCCCCCACCTGCTCTCTCCCTGTGGGTGCTCCCCTAGACCCAGTTGTCACTCTCCTGGTCTGCTCTCCCCCCAGCCTGCCCCGTTCTGCCTTCCCTAGGCTCTGTCTCTTTGTCCCCCCTCCTCTTCCAAGTCTTAGTTTCAATTTCTGATTCTTCATTTGTCTCTTGCTGTCTCTGTCTTGTATCTCCCCATGGGTCTCTGTCCACCAGAGAGCCTCTTCTGGTGTCTGTCTGTCTCCGTCTCACCATTTCTCTGTCTCCTTTGGTGTCTCCTTCCCTGTCTCCTGCAGTCTCTGTCCCTGTCTCTGTGTTTCTCTGCTCAGCACTTTGACTCTCAAGATCTCTGTCTTTGCTTTCTGTCTCTCATTTTCTCTGTCTCTTTTTCTGTCTTGGTCTCTGTGTCTCTCCGTGTCTCTTTTTGCACATTTCCTTCTTTCTTTCTGTTTCTTAGTTTCTCTTTCAAAATCCCTATTTCTCTGTGTTTCTGTCTACCTCTCACTAATATGTCTCCTTGTCTGCCTCTGTCTCTCTGTCTCTCTCTCTCTCTGTGCCTTCTTCCCTGCCTCTATCCCTGTATCTTTTGGTCTCTGCCCATGTCTTTCTGGCTTTGCTCCCCGCCCCCCCGCCAGCGGCTCTTTTTTCATACTCCCTGATTCTGCATGTCTCTCTTATCTCCATGTCTATCTCTCTGTGCCTGTCTCTCTGTCTCTGTCTTCCTGTTTCTGTATCTCTCCAACTCTGAATGTAGCTCTTTCTCCTATCTCTGATTCTTGCATGTCTATGTCTCTTATTCCTGCATCTATCTCTTTGACTCTCTCTTTCTTTATATGTCTGTATCTATAGATATAGATATATAACTCTATCTCCTGTCTGTGTGTCTGCTTCTCTGTGGCTGTCTTTCTGGTCCTTCATCTCTTTTCTCTCTGCATGGACCTCTTCTCCTTATCTCTTTGTCTCTGAGTGTCTCTGTAATTCTTGGTGCCTCTCTGCTTTTGTGCCCCCATTTGCTGCTCCCCACCTCTCTTTCTCACCCCCTGCACCGAGCCTGTGTTTATGTTTCCGCGTATCTCTGACATCTCTCTGCCTCTGTTAGTCTCTCCCTGCCTCCGTGTCTCCTGTACCACTGTTTCTCCCCTCTCGCTTTCCTCCCTGTCTCTGTGTCTCCTGTGTCTCTTTGGGGTCTCTTTGAGGTCTCTCCCTGCCTTTGAGTGTCTCTCTGTTCCGCACCCCTCTCTCTCTGTCCCTGGGTCTATATGTTTCTGTGTGTCTCTGTGTATCTCTGTGTCTCTGTCTCTGGGCATCTCTTTGTCTCTCTGAGTCTTTCCCTGCCTCTGTGTCCTCTGTGCTCCTGGCCCTCTCCCCTCTCCCTTTTCTCTCTGTCTCTGGATGTCTCTCTATCCGTGGGTGTCTCTGTGCCTCAGGGTCTCTCTCTGCCTTTGAGTCCCCCTCTGCCCCCCGCCTTCTCCCTTTCCGCTCTGTCTCTTTCTGTGTCTCTGTGTCTCTTTGTGTCTCTGTGTATCTCTGTGCGTCTCTGGGCTTCTCCTTGTCTCGGTGTCCCCCTCTACTCCCCGCCCGTCTCCCCTCTCTCTGTCACTGCGTCTCTGTCTGTCTCAGCCCATCTCTGCGTATCTCTGAGTCGCTCCGTCTCTGCGTGTCTCTGTGTCTCTGTGGGTCTCGGGCCTCTCCCTGCCTCCGTGTCCCCTGCGCTCCCCGCCCTCTCCCTCTCCCTCTCTCCCCCCTCGCTCTCTCGCTCGCGCTCTCTCTCTGAGCATCCTTGGGCCCGGGGTTGCCATGGGGACAAGGTGGGAGCCGGGGATGGCGCGCGCCTGGGCTCGCGCCGGCAGCTCAGGCGAGGAGCAGCGGCCAGAGCAGCGCCAGCAGCAGGCAGCGAGCGGGCGCGGGAGCGGGAGCGGGAGCGGGGGTAGCGTTGGCGGCGGCGGCTCCTCCTCGGCCATCCCCTCGGAGCCGTGCAGCTGACGCGCATGGCGAAGACAGCGGCGCCTACCGATGGGAGCAGCGGTAAGGCAAGACGGCGCGGCGCAGCCGGGCGGGCGGGCGGGCGGGCGGCGGGCAGCCTCCTCCTCTCCCCAGCTCGCCTGCGCGCCCGCCCGCCCGCCCTCCCTTCCTCCCTCTCCCCTCGCAGCCCCTGCCCGCCCGCCCGCGCCGCGCTCGCCCTTCCATTTAAAAATCTTTAAAACTTTGCATATTAATATCTGCGCTTTGCATAATCTGACCCGCGCTTTATTGATTGCAAGAAGCTTAATGCAGCCGGCTCGGCCTATTGCAGAGAGCTCTCCGGGCGGGAGCCAGGCGGGCGCCGCTCGCTCCGCACCGCGCTCGGGCTGCCCGCCGCCGCTGCGGCCCCGGCCCTCTCGCCTCCCTCCGGGCGCCCGGCGTCGGGGCTTTGCCCCCGGCTGGATATTTTTATTATTTGGGGGCGAGGGGGGTGGCTTGCTGTCGGTGGCGACGAGGGATCCAAAGGAGATGTGCGTGGTTGGTGGTGGGGGGAGGGATGGGAAGAAATGGGGACGGAGAGGAGGTGAAGAGGGAGAGAAAAAGGGGAGAAGGGGCAAGAAGGATGGGGAAAGGAGAGGCGTGGGGCGGGAGGCCGTAGAGAGGAGAGAGCCAAGTGACTGAGGACGGAGCCGAGAGGACGCAGGAGCGAGCGGAGATAGAGAAGAGAAAGGAGGGAGGCGAGAGCAGCGCCGAGAGAGAAAGAGCCGACGGCCGGGAGCTGGCGACGGAGACCAGGCGGGGGGCGCTTCGTCGCCGCCGCCTCCAGGCAAAAAATAAAGAAAAAGAGAAAAACACTAATACCAATAAAAAGCCGATGAAAATAAAACACATCGCAGCTGGGGCCATCGTATACAAAAAGGAGCGAGTGCGGAGAAGAGAGGCGAGGTGGCATCCGCTCCCGGCTGGCTTGGGCGCTTTGGAGAGGCTCCCGGGGCTGGGCGGGATCCCCATTTTTGACCCTGCATTTGGGGAAGGGGCGACTGTGGAGAAAATGAGGCGAGAGGGGGTCAGGGCTGGTGGTGGTGCCGCCTGCTTTTTTTTCTTTTCTTTTCTTTTTTTTTTTTTTCTTTCCTGGGGGTGTGGGGGCCGGTTTAGTGTGATGATGGTGAGGATATTGGTTGCTGATGCTGTCTGAAGCTCCGAAGCAAGCAGGGTGCATGGGGGGGAGAGGTAAGAGGGCATGGGGGACCAGAACGGCCTGGGGGTGTAAATGAGGGGCAAGAGAAAGAAACGGGGTGCTCTGGACTGCCGGCAGGGTGGAAGATGGGAGAGGGAGCAGCTGGGATGGGGCGCGGAGAGGCGGCGGCGTTTCTGGTAGGAGGAGAGGTGGGAGCGGAGCTCCAGGGCCTGGGAGTGATGTTGGGGAGCTGGGGTGCACCCCTCAGCTCTCTGGGCAAAGTCTGTAACTTGGGGAACCCCTCTGGCGGCCTCCTCCTGCCTCTGTGCCCCCTTCTCTTTTCTTCCTCTCCTGTCCTCTCTCTGCCTGCTTTTCCTCCATCCCCTTGCCGGTTCTCTTTCTCCCTGTTTTCCAGTTTGTCTCTTCCTCCTCTCAATAAAAGCTTTCTCCTCCCCACTCAGTTTTTCTTTTTTCCCTATCTTCTTTCTCTCCACCCCTTCCTTTCTTTTTCTCTCCTTTTTCCCTCCCCCCTTTCCCCTTTTCTTTCATTCTTCCTCCCTGCCACTCATTTTCCCTGTTGCCCTGTCGTTTCTATCCCCTCCCTCAGTTTCATTTATGCATCACTTTGGTAGCATTGGCCTTGAGCAGGGTGCCAGAGAGAGGGGCTCTGTGCAAAGACAATCCCCCGCGTTCCCACCACAGTCTAACCCCATTCCATACCCCCCAAGTATTTCTCCTGTCTTTTTTCCCTGCTGGGGGCCTGGGTCTGCCCTGGGGTTCTAGCGCCACCCCCTATTTCCTCTGGCTTCCTAGAGAAGTCCCGCTGGATGCTCACTGGGGCCATCGGAGGGGGAGGGGAATACCTTAAGTGAGGGCTCATGGCTGTGGACTCAGCCCCACTGAGAGAGAAGGGTGTGGACAGAGAAGAAAATGACACGGATGGCTAGTGGGAAGTGAAAAGGGGAGAAAATTGAGGGGGGGTGGTCCATCTGAGAGGGTCCTTAGAGCTTCTGAGTCCCAAGTAAAAGGTCCTAAGAGAAAGCCTCTGGCCTGCTGACCACTCCCCACTTTCTCCCTAGCTCCTGGGGCCTGCGGAGTTGGGGAGCAAGTCTTAGATTTAGAGAAAAACCCCATAAGCTGCTTAACTCCATAGATTTTAGTCTCTTGCCATCTTGTCTGGTGAATTTGCCCCCCTCCCCCAGGGCGTGAGACTATAGCGTCATTGAGCAGTGGGGGGCTGGTGTGTATGGACTCAGACCATGGTGGCTGCGTGTGTGTGTGTGTGTGTGTGTGTGTACAAGGCCCGTGTGCGTTGCAAGAGGTGTTCAGGATGGACTGACTATGTGCAGGGCTCGGGAGCCTGGGCAGAGCGAGGAGCCAAAGGTGTAGAACCACGACATGTGTGTTCAGCAGGGGGCTGGGTACCGGGGGTCCCCACTGTCGGCATTACATGCATTTATCCTCGTTCTTCCCTTGTCTAGACATTCAGGGGCCCCTCGCTGAGTGTGCACTTGGGAGGCACTCGCTGGCTCTGTGCATGGCAGCCATCCACGCGTGTGCAGCTCTGTGTGCCAAGTCTGCCATCGGCAGTGGGTGCGTCAGCGCGTACGTGCAGCGTGGTTGGAGTAGAGGTTCTGCGTGTGTGTACTAGGTCTGAAGGTGGTGCGTGCACACGAGGATCTGTGTTAAATAAAGTCACATGTGAAAGTACCGTTGCTGGACAGAGCTGTTATTATTACTGTTGTTTTTGTTAGGTGTCTCTGTGGGTCCTGGGTCAGGGAGAGGGTGGGCTTACGAAGCAGGGTCTGGGTACAGTGATGAAAGATGCGTGCAAAGGTCACAGGCGTATGGGTGGGCTTGGCATGCTTGCACGGCAACCTTGAAGCTGGGTTCAAGAAAACAAAACAAGAAAAGATGCCCCCTCCCCGAAGTCAGCCAGCCCACAGAAATCTTCCCTGGCTCTTCCCTGGTAACAAAGCGTCCCGTGTCAGGGGGTGGCAGGCAGGCCAGGAGGGAAGCAGATCAGGGCTGCAGTCTGCATCTCTGGTTGCTGCTAATGCAGTTCTGTGTCTACTTCCTGATTTCTGGGTGATGCTGGACAGAGGCCCATTTGTGCCCATCGAGAGGTCCGGATCCCCATCCTCATTTCCCCCGAGCCACTGGCCAACCCTCTGGTTGGTTGCAGTGCTGTTCTTGAGGGCCTCGGTTACCCTCACTACCCTCTGTCAGCCTTTGCAGGGAAAATGGAGGGTGTCTGCAACAGGGGCCGTGGTAGGGAAAGAACTTGGCCACAGTGTGTGTGTGTGTGTGTGTGTGTGTGTGGTGTGCGTGCATGCCCACACCCATGCTGTGTGTGTCATAGAGGTTACCTGTATATCCTAGACAGCATGCTGGCCAGATTTATTTTCCAGCGGATCCATCAATGGCCACCCCAGGCCACCTCCATTCAGGCTCATACACAGTAGCGCCTTATGCGTAGGGGCCACAGGCCAGAACCCCTTCTCCTACTAGTGTGACAGCCAAGCTAGGGGCCTCAAATTCAGCTCCCCACTGGCTAGGGCTTGTCAGAGCCCAAGCTTATAATCCTAATGTGGGGGGCATGATGCAGGCCTGGGGGGACAGATGGCCACGCCAGGGGCTGCTTGGACCTCAGTGGGGGAAAGGGAGCAGTTTCCGTGTCTGATGTGTTGGTTAATTTCCAGGATTTCTTTTCAGGATTGAAATGCTTGAGAAACCCGGGTATGGAGAATTGTTCAAAGAGAGAGTGAGTGTGGGGTCTCCTCGGACTGGGGTCTGTTCTTTCTTCTAAATATATATATCACTCATCATTTTCCCCTTGGGCTCAACACCTTCTGATCTAATGATGATGATGATGATGATGATGATGATATGCCTCTTACATCCACCTAGCTCTTATAGCAGCCCTGGTGGTGCCCCTTTCACAGGTGAGGGTTTGAGGTCCATACCATCCTCCTAGTTTGTAAGGTACCAAGAATGCTAGCACCGAGGCCTTTGGACTCCTGGTACCAAACCTGGTCTGTCCTTAGAGGTCTGTCCCCCTCCCTTTAGCTGTCCCAGCACCATGTCCTTTCTTGGGCTCAGCCCCTTCCCCGCTTACTCCCTGCCCCCTGAGACGTCCATCCACAGACCTGTCTCCCAGGACCTGTCAGGTGGATAGATGCCTTACGTGGCTCAGTGAGGGCGTCGAGGACCTGGGTCTTGCTTTGTATCCTGAAGGGAAAGTTGGCAAATGAGCGAGGTCAAGAGCCCATTCTGTTGGTGACAGTTTGGGGCTGGGCCTGGGTACAGATGAGCTTACCTGCCCCCTGAACCCCCTCTGGTGAGCCTCAGGCTGCACAGTTTCCTTCCCAGTGCACATGGTGGCCTTGCAAGGCAGGTGCACCTTCCCTCACTTGCCCACAGCCCCACTTTCATTAGAGGCTCGGAGCAGGCAGCTTTTCCAGCTCTGACACAGTCAGAAGGAGGCTGGAGGTGGTGGCCCCACATACTAGGTCCCCTCATTCGATGGGTATTTATTGAGCAGTGTGGGTCACTGAGAAAATGAAGTACAGTTCCCTGGGGTATTCAGGTGATGGTGGCACCATCATTCCTTCCCTGCAAACAATTATTGGACACCAACCATAGACTCCGAAGTGGACCCCATCCCAGCCTCAGACAAGATTCTGGTGCCTGGATTGTGAGATCAGAGGGAGTTTCCAGGTCACTGGGAATCTGGACAAGGAGGGAGGCATGGGTTTAATCAGGGAGTTGGGTCTTTGAGGATGCTCAGGCACGAAGGAAGTGGGAAAGGTGGGAGGACAGAAAGCTGGCCGAGGGGACCTGGGAGGACGCAGCCCAGGTTGGGCGTGTGGCCCAAGGACCAGAGGTTGACACAAGCATTGCAGGACCCCTCTGTGGAGGCTCTGGGAAGTTTGGACTTGATCTGGCCAGCCGTGAAGAGCTAGCACTAGTGTGATCACGGGCACACGTGTGTGCCTCGCGACAATGTGCCTTGGACAACATGGACTAGTATGTGAGCATGAGCGCAGGCGCCTGCACACACACGCAGAGCCCTTCGCCCTGGCATCCATGGAGGCACAGTCTCCTTGCAGCAACCAACTTTAGCCCTTTTTCCCAGGATCCTATACTGTCCAGGGCTGTGGCCACACATCTGCGCGGAAGAGCAGGCTGGGGACCCTCCCCCACTGGGGTGCGGACTCATGTGGCATTCACAGACTTAATCCGCCGCAGTGAGGCCAGGGAGACAGCATCTGTCACTTTCACAAACACAGGCAACGGAGTCTGGGAGAGACATACTCCACTTGCTCCCAAGCACTTGAGAGGCAGACCCCTGTGCTGGGCTGCCCCCCGTGCCCAAGACAGCCCCTCTTGGCCCCCCATGCCAAGGCTAGCCCTATCCACGGAGTCACTCCCTGCATTAAAGCACACACCCCTGCACACATGCGTGTACACACACGTGAAGCCTGGCCCCTGACGTCCCAACTCCCCATATGCACAACCACACTCAGACACTCTTTGACTTTAAGCACAGCTGCTGGTATCCTAACCCCTTACTCACACACTCACACACTCACGCACGCACGCACACACACTCCTTTTGACCTAAAGCACAGCTGTAGCCATCCCATCACCCATACACACATGCCTGCAAGCGGACTCTCACACACACACTCAAACACACAGCCTCCCGATCCACCAGAACCACCGTGGCCAGCGGTCATTGAAGAATGACAGCCTGAGCAGTGTGCCGAGGGGGGGGTCGCGCTGAGCCAGGGGCCGTGGGTCACACAACAGGGACCTCAGCCTCCCTTGAGGAAAGGGTCAGGGAGACCACCCTGGAAGGGCTCCATTGGTCTGAACGGGTCTGCCAGGTAAGGGAGATTCAACACATTCGGGCCAGAGGCGGGAGCCGGCTAATGGCCGAGGCCGCTGATGGCCGAGATGGCTGGTCAGCGAGGAGGGGACGCTCGACAATTGATGTGATCGGGGCTGGACAAATGACGGCGCATTTGGCTGGAGCTGGCCAGGGGGCCAGAGACCCGAGACCAGGCGGCCATTCTCACCTCAGTGGGGAAAGGGCCAATGCGGGCTGTGCCGCAGCAGGGTGGGTTTCCCAGCCTGGCTTCACTACGCGTCCTGCCTGGTGTGTGGGTTTTGGGGTCTTTGTATGTGTGTGTGCGCACGTGTGCGTGTGCTTGTGGATGTGTGTGTGTGCGCACGCGCGTTTATCTGCGATTGTCAGTGTGCATCTACCTGCGTAGAACTTCGCGTCTTCAGGACTCTTGGTATGCATTTGTGTGCGCACCTTTGTGTGTCCACCTGCTTGTGTGTGTACATGCACACCCACAAAGTGTCCGGGCACCTTTCTCGTTGGGCCCTGTGCGCCTTTGTGTTCAAGTGTGCGTGTGTTGGTTGAGTGCATAGGGACCTTTCTTACTGTGAGATGCTCTGCACTCTTGTGGGCTTGTATTTTTTTGGCGTTGGGGTGAAGGGTTGGTGAGGAAGAAAGGCTGTGGGTCTGGCTCTGGGCTCCCAGCTGTCTGTGTATCTGGTAGCTCACGAGGCTGTCTTTGTGCATCCGCTCGAGCCTCTGCCTGGGTATGGGCGGGCGTGGGCTTGTGTGCTTGCCTGCTCCAGAGTTGGAATATCTGTGTGTCCACAACAGCATCTCCCACTGAGCATGGCTGTGGGTGGGGTAGGCCAGATCAGGATGAGGGGGGCATCTCCCTGAATCTCATCATCCCTCTGGAGGTGATCACGCACAACCCACACTGGGCCTGGGCCGGGACCCAGCAGCACGGCACAGTGCGGACCACCCCTCCTCCTCCTTCTCCCCCCCATGACCTTTGAGCACAGCAGCCCCAAATACATATTTATCAGAGGGGCTGTGGGGACCAGCCCCTCCCCCACCACTCCCCTCAGGGCCCAGCCTGCCTGGCTGCGGAGAAATTAACCTTATGACACAGGAGCTCGCTGACACCCCGGCCCCCTCCCCATCCGCACCGCACACATGAGCGTGGATGGGTGTGAGGGAGAGAGATAGAGAATAGGTACTCATCCAGCCTGGGGAGGCGGCAGCCTCCAGGGGAAGAGAGACACACAGGTATTCAAATGTCTGTGTCACCCCTGACACACACACACAACACACATACACATACATTCTCTCTCTCTCCAAACTACAGAGGCTACATAAGTCTTGAATGGATGCACACGCAAATTTTGAAGTAGATACACATATGTGGTGGTGCTGAGACGGACATGCACATAGATTCTCAGACACATGCTGGCCATGTACACCTGTGGGTCCTGAGACCCAGGCGCATAGACCCTTGGCCAGAGATTCTCTTAGAAAACGCATAGGTTCTAAAGCCTACAGATCCACATAGACATTTGCGCATACATATCTGGAGAGGCTGAAATGGACATGCCAGATTTGAAAAGGGGAGGCACATACACACAGGTAGGAAAGCCCAGATGTTCGTGCATGCACGTATATACCGAGACACCACAGAGCAAGACATATCCAAACACCAGGGTGCCTCCCCTAGAGAAGGTTTTTTTTTCAACAGAAAAGGTACAAACATGGATACCAAAACATGGTAGCATCCCAGCCCTCATGCCGGTGGGTGCACGTAGGCCACGTTCAGAGGTCCCACGGGGAAAACACTCATGGTGAGTGGAAGGGTCATGTTCTGAGTTATAGAAATAAACATCCCCCACTTTAGACTCATCCCCTTCAAGCTAAATGAAAATGGGTAGATGCTTAAGTCTGAAAATATTCATGGAGTAAATCCACTCATCATGTAGGAACTGAGCCCTACGTGAGCCAGGCCCTGTCTTAGAAGCTGGGAAACAATGATTTACAAGACAGACCTGGGCCTTGCTCTCCAAGAGCTCTGAGCCAACAGGATGGGCACTGATCGGACCTCAGTGTATAGTTAGTTATAAGCGGTGATAACATCTGGGAAGGAAAGAAACAAGAGGCTGTGGGAGGGGTCATGGGAGAGCCTGGTTTAGATTGGTGGGTCAGGTGGAACACCTCTGAGGAAGTGACATTTAAGCTGAGCGTTAGACACAACACACAGATTCTAAATGTGCACATGCATCCCTCCCGAAACTCACCAAGACCACACAGGCATAAACAATGTAGGACACAGATTCACCCACCACCACCACTCCGCTGTGCCTCATTGCCCCCTCTAGAAAACTTCTCTGGTGGGAAATGGGCTCTCCCCTACTGGCTAGGGCCATGCTGAGCAGGAGGGCAAGCTGCCTGGGAGGGTCTGGTGGCTTCCCCGGAAGAGGTGACATGGGAAATGGTGGGTGGGGTCTAGAGAAAAAGGGGAGGCAGAGGGCTTTCCAAATGGAGGCATTCCCTGTGCACAGGTACAGAGGTGTGAGCCAGTGTGGGAAGTCACTGGATTAGCAGGGTATGCAGGGAGGGGGGAGCGACGAGGCTTGACATCACTGGGAAGGTCTCTAAGACTCGGGATTTATTCCAGGTGAACCACATAGCCCGGAAGCATTTTGAGGAGAGACTCCACAGGATGTGAGCTGGGAACTAAGTCAGGGATCTCTTGGAGGATCCCCTGGTGTGGAGGAGGGACAGGACAAGGATGACGAGACCTGGAGAGAGGGACCTCCTGCCCTGCCCAACCACTCTGGGATCGCTGGACAAGGCCTGGCCAGCGAAGTGACACAGACTATCTTCCCCTTGCTCCCAGCACCATCTCTTGGCCTCTGGGCAGAGTTGAACACTTCTCCCACACGGAGATTTGCTGGGAGCTGGAGGTCAAGGGTTACAGTCCCTCTCAGTGACTGCCTGTAGGCTACTGTTTTCTGAGGCCTCCGGTGGCCAGGCCTGAGCTGCATGCCAGGGCACAAGGAGGAGCCAGACCCTTCCCTGCTCCAGGGGAGTCCCTAGTCCCCTAACAAAGCCATGTCAGCAACTCCACAGATTTATTGAAGGCCTCTTGAGCTTGTTCTTAGAGAGTGAATGGGTCAGAAGGCCCCAAAGGGTATATGGGAAAAGGGTGAGGATGGAGCCTGGTTTTTGAATGTGAGACCAACCCTCATCTGCCACAGTGAGAAAGCTTGTCATTCCCCCTCTCCACTTAGAACATCTTCCTTAGCCTAGAAGTCCCCTATGAGCTGACGCCTGCCTGCCTATTCAATTTCCACTCCTTTCTTTTTTTCTTTTTCCCCCCACATGATTATCATTCTTTTTTATTTATTTATTCATTTATTTGAGATAGCGAGAGCAAGAGAGAAAGAGAGAGCACAAGCGGGGGCGGGGGGGAGGGCAAAGGGAGAGGGAGAGAGAAAAGCAGGCTCTCTAATGAGCAGGGAACCCAACACGGAGCTTGATCCCAGGACCCTGAGATCATGCCATGAGCCGAAGGCAGACCTTTAACCGACTGAGCCACCCAGGTGTCCCTCTACTCCTTTCTTCCTGCCCGCAGAAGCTCAGGCCACTCTGGCCTTGTTTGTGTTCCTCAAACACACCAACATTGGTCCTGCCTCAGGGCCTTTGCACCTGCTGTTTCCTTTGCCAGGAGAGCTCCTACCCCACACTTTATTTGGGCTGTTACTCAAAACCTACCTTCCCCCACAGGCCTTTCTTGACCTCTCAGTCTAAAGAAACATTCTCTTGTAATCTGTGCCTTCACCTGTTTTATTTTCCTTCTTAGCTCTTAGGTATGTATTCTTGCCTATTGTATCTCTCCCTCCACTAGAAGGTCAATGCTGTGAGGGCAGGGACTTTGTCTTGTTTGAAGGTGTATCCCCAGTGCCTAAAATGGTGCCCAGCACACTGTAAATGCCCAGTGGATGCTTATCAGATGATAAGGAGCAAGTCCTCTGTCATCCTAGTTGCCAGCTATAACGCATGGAGGAGGTGGGCGTCTGCTGTGCTGGGGAAGGGTGGAAGGAGCTCACCTTCCTGGGGGTGTGTGTGTGGGGGGGCTGCACCTACCTGGGTGCCGGCAAGTGAGGCCCCTGCCTGCCTGAACCCCAAAGCAGCCAGACTCCAGACCTGTCACCCTGGGCCTGTACACTCTACTCTGTCTCCCTCACCATGTTCCGCACACCCCAGCCAACTCATCCTTGTCCCCCCTCATCTCACCTGCTCACCCCCACTCCCCACCTGCCTCCCTTCTTCTTCCTTTCTACCTAGCACTCACCCTGGCGGCCCTGCCCCCTAGCGTCTGGAGGGGACCCCAGACTGTGGGGTCCACACGCCCTGCTTCCAGTCCCATCCCAGGCCAAGGGCAAATCACATCATGCTTTTCAAGCCTCAACTTTCCTCCTCAGCAAAATAAGGTTTTTGTAGGGATGAAGAGTGAGCGCACCCGTGTGATGATGGTACTAATAATAGCTGCTATTTATCCAGTACCTGCCAGGTGTTAGGCATTGTGCTAGGTGCTTTGAACCTTTTTTTTTCATTAGAAAAAAACGGAGGAAAAAAAAAAGCCCTGAGCGTGGTGTGTCCCCAGAGTGTCAGGCCCCGTGCACGGTGCTGGGAATCACAAAGGTGAACATAACCCTTCTGCACAGAGCTTACTATTCTAATGTGCACGCACATGCACACGCCCGAAGTGCCGCATCGGTCAGGCGGTGGGGTCTTGTGCTCCTGGACTCGGCCCCCTCGCAGCAGAAGCCCCACAGGGATAGTCCGGAGGCCACCGAGGCAGCAACTCTCAGAGGAGAGACCAGCCCCAGCCGTCCCTAATTCCCCTTCCCTAACCTAGTGGGAGCTTCCATTGTTTGGATCTGGATTGTAGGGCCTGGTACAGGGTCTGGCCTAGAACTGGCCTCAGGAAATGCTTACTGAATGAATGAGTGAATGAACAAAGGAACACATTTAGGCAGGTGCCTTCACTGAATCTGCTCACCCCAAGAGAGAGTGCCAGGACACACCCTCTCCCTTCCCCTCCTCCCCCCGCCCAGCCCCTTCCACCTGCTGCACACCCTACTCATGTATGTCAGTGGCGGCTGGTGATCCCAGTATCATTTCCACCACTCCCTTGACCTTTCTGTGTCAGGTTCTCTGCTGAGTTTGTTGTAAGCCTGGCCTTGTTGACTTCTCACACCAACATCGTGAGACAGATGTTATTATTATTGTTATTGTATGTTTGAGCAAACTCAGAGAGGTGAAGTGACTTGCCCAGGGTCACACAGCAGGGCGGCGGCAGAGCTGTTTTTGGCCACCATGCTCTTCTGCTTTCTTGAGAGCCCTCTGACCTGCATGAACAATTTTTCTTACGATTGTCCCCCTCCCAGCAGTGGGAGGGCATGACCCAGGAGTCAGGAGCCCCAGCTTTGGTCCCAGCACTGTCCCAACCAGTTCCGTGACTTTGGGAAGATTCTTTCCTCCCCTCTGGGCTGTAGCTTCCCCTCCAGCTGTCCCTCCTATCTATAAGCCCTTGGCCAGTTTCCCGATGAGGACACAAGGCACAGAATTTGGCTTGGGCCTACCCTGCCTTCTCTGATAGAGGAGAAAGAGGAGCAAGCGCTTCTCTGCTCAGTAGGCTTTAGATTCATTCACCTTTCGTGGGGCGCTGGACTCTGCTGGGCCTGGATGCAGTGGGAAATAAGAGCAGCCTGGCCAGGAGAGCGAAGAGGGCCAGAGAAACTGCGCTCACTGTGAGCACACTGAGCAGCTCGCCACAGTCCTGCCAAGGCAGGGTTAATTAGCCCCACTTTAAAAAAAAAAAGATTTTATTTATTTATTTGAGAGAGCAAGAGAGCAAGAGAAAGCATAAGCAGGGGTAAGAGGGAGAAGCAGTCTCCCCGCTGAGCAGGGAGCCCGATGCGGGGCTCGATCCCAGGACCCCGGGATCATGACCTGAGCCAAAGGCAGGCGCTTAACCGACTGAGCCACCCAGGCTTCAGCCCCACTTTTTGCAATTACAGATGTTAACTGATGTGACACACGCTCATTGTAGAAAAAAAGAGAAAATGCAGATGTTCAGAGAGTTGAGAGGAAAACCCACCGTGATAATCTAGTTAAATGAGAAAAAAATTAACTTCCCGATGCCTGTCTTTCTGGATTATTTTTTCCTCAAACAGGAGCATCCCTACGAGTTTACCCAAAGAACTTATTCAAATTCAGATGCCTGGGACCAAACTCAGAATTCTGACTTTTGTTCTGAACCTCTTTCTTTGAGGGGCGGGAGGGAAGTGTATGTGTATGTGTTTCATACAAAGGAGATCTTATGTGACATACCAGTTTATAACCTGCCTTTTTCTTCCTAACAATGGACTATGAGCCTCGCTCCCTTGTCAATGGATTTATTTTGAGCATATTTTCTACAAGCCTGCGATCCTCCGCTCTGTGGCAGCTGTACTGGGGTTTATCATTCCGGTCCCTGGTCATAGGACATTTAGGTTGTTTCCTGGCATTCCCTATTATAATTATCCCCAGTTAACAGGTGAGGACATCGAGGCTTGGAGAAGTCCCTCCCACGGATGAAAAGCTAAGGCACTATCCAAGAAGAGCTGGGGGTGTCCTGGGTGCTGGGGATGGTTCCCAGTCTCATTCAGGGCAGGGCTGAGGGGCCCTGAGCGGAGGAAGCAGCTTGGGTGGAAGCCCCCAGACAGAAAACATGTGAGCTGTCAGAGGGGAGGTGGTGGGGGCACTTGAGGAGGAGACCACCCTCTTCCAGGCCCCCAGACCCAGGCACGCTATAGGCCTGAGCCCTGCCCCATCGGGCTCCCCCTAGCCCTCTCACTGCCTCCCGCCCTGAGCCCACTCACTGCCTGCTCCATCCTTGCCAGCTTATCAATAGGTTAAGTGGTCAGGTCAGCGATATTGACCATTTGATTAGGACCTTGTCAGATCAATCCCTGGCTCATCTCATGGGCCTCCTCCCCTATCCCCTGCCCACACCACGCCCCCCCCCGCCCCCCCCGCCCTGCTCTTCCGCGCCAGGGAGCAGGCAGCGGCAGAAGTCTCTGCCCTCCCCTATGCAGCACCCCAGGACCAGGAGCCCTTTTGCAAGTTCGGAGAAGGTGAGAGCCAGCCTTGGCCTCACCATCTCCCATCGTGGTCCTGCCAGTTCGGAGCCCAGAGTGCCATCTCCGGTTCTGCCCCTGCCTTGCCTCCCCCGCCCTATGGGGGCCCCTCCAGGTCCTCGGTTATGGTGCTAGGTTCCTGCACCCTCTGTTTACATCACATTCTCTTGTTTGCTGTTGGGAGATCTTGTTTGCTTGATGTCCTGTGTCTCTCAGAGTCCAGTCAGGTGGAGCTGCCCCCTCTTGGCTGTGTGACCTTGGGAAAGGGACTTCACCTCTCTGAGCCTCCACCTCCTCATCTGTATCTTGGGGATGATCCTCACCAAACAGGTCGTGAGGATTCTGTGAGATCACCTCCACAGAGCAACTAAGCGTGCGCAGCAGCCTGGCCTGTAGCTGGCGCTCAGGAAACACCAGTTGTTCTCAGGAGGGCCACTCAACTGAACCCATGGAGCTGCTTTGTTTGTGGGGGTCAGTGGCTCCGCCCATCGGGTCCCTTGGTGGGAGTGTAGGTGGGCAGTCTGTGCCTGGGGCCAAGGGGCACTGGCATCCTCAGGCCTGTCCCCAGCTCCAGAGTGGGGCCATACCCTGTCCTGGGTAGTGCTGGGGAGCCCCAGAGGAGCCAGGCCCCAACCTACCCTCCCAGAGCTCACACTTGGGCAGGCAGGTGGCAGACGGACTCGAGGCCACACAAACTTTGATACTGGCTTTGAGGAGAGCTGAGCGCTTTCTCTCCTTCTCTGGTGAATAGCAGAACCCTCCCCTTCTCTGTGGCTGCAGCTAGCTACAAAGAATATAGTCTATGGAGTCAGAGGATTTGGGATTCAAGGCCCAGTTCCTCTGCTTCCTGTGCCAGGTCACTACGGACTGGCTGCTTCCCCTCCCTGTCCCTCAGAGTCCCCATCTGTGAAATGGGGAGAAGGCATCTTCTAAATAGCTCCTGCCATCTTCCAGTCCCCAAGCGTTGCTGGGCAGGTGGCTCCCAGCTCCCACAGGGCTGTCTGACGCACAGGGGAGATGTTATCTACTGGGCAGAGGGGCCTGTCAGAGGACATATGGGGGCATGGGGGCTGGGAGATGAGATGAGGAGGACAGGCCAGGGGTAGTGCTGCCCACAAGCCTTGGGCATCGCAGCTGAGGGTGGCAGCGTGCGGAGGGGAGAGCTGGTGTGGGGCACTGCCCCAGGGAAGACCCCAGCCCTCGGGCACTGTCTGACTCGGGGCCCCTCAGAGGCCCAGGGATTCCCCCGCCCGCCCACCATCACTTACACCAATATTGACGGTTAATGCCGTGTCGCCACCGTGTTCAACACTCAGCGCGGCTAATTGTTTTGACTGGGAATCGGCAAGGCGATTAAACGCCATCGATTTTGCCCTGCGCGCTGCATCGATTTTTAAATTTCCTATTGATCCCAGCCCTAAATCTCCTTAACCAAGACCTCACCGTGGAGATGACAGCCGCTGATTAGCTCCAAGCAGGGGTGGGGGGGGTGGGGGGAGCAGCTCTTGAGTGGGGAGAAACCCCAGCTCCTCCCTCTCCCCCGGGGAACAGGGGTCCTGGTCCCCTCCCACCCCTGAAGATGGAGCCCCAATAGAGAGAGGGGGAGTGGGGGGTGGAGTGGGGCAGACTCGTTGCTCCTTTTACCCTTTTTTCTTTCTCCTTTGGGCTTTTCTCTGGTCTCTGCCTGTGGCTCCCTCCACTCCTCCTCTCTCTGTCTCCCCATTTCTTCTCTTCTCTTTCCTATCCATCTCTCCGTCTGTCCGTCCATCTATCCATCCATCCATCATCTTTCTCTCTACTGTCTCAGCCCGTCTTTTTCTCTTTCTCTTCTCTCCTTCTCAACTCCTGTCCAGCCTCCACTAATTCTTTGTGTCCTTGGCTGGTCCTGGGCCTCAGTCTTCCCATCTGTGCAGCATATTTGCCACGAGATAGGAAAGTCGTGTGCCAAACTTCCAGGTCCGTGGCCATCCTGCCTGTCGCCCTGTTGTCTCCCGTCTCGGGACGGCACCCACAGGGCAACAAAGGTGTGAGACAGCCGTGGGCTCCCCGGCTTCGTTAACTCCCTTCACAGGGGTGCTTGTCACTGTGAACTCATCGGCACCCTCCTGGTGGGAAGGTCTCCCTGACATCCTGTCTCCTCTGGGAAGTCTCTCCCTAGCCTACAGTCCCCACACCTTCTCTGAGAGCGCACAACAAGCAGGGGCAAAGGGTCTCTGCGTGGCTTCCTTTTGCAGGAAGACCATGTTCCCAGAAGGCAGGAAACCAGGTTTCAGGAGGAGGCACACAGCCCTCACTCTCTAACCAGCTCCGCAGGACCCTGGGAAAGTCACATCTCTCAGCCTCATCTGCCGCATCTGTAAAGTGGGGCTGATACCAGCTGTCACTGCCCCCTTGCAGGGCCACAGGGGGTGGGGTGGGGCTCAGCAAACACTCTTTGGGGACAGGTCTCCTCATGTCCTCTCCATTTTCTGCACAGCACATGGAGGGACCTCCCTAAAGACAAAGTGGAGCGTGTCCCTCCCCCTAGCTGCCTGGCCCAGGCCCTATGGGGTGCAGCCCCTGCTGTCTCTTCAGCCTCCTCTTTTCCCACTTCCTCCTTGTCCCCTGGGCAGGTAGAGGCCTGACATTGCTCGTCCCTCCCACCGGCCCTCTGCCTGACTAAAGTTTATTTGTCTGCTGGGCTTGGCTCGGGGGTGGCACCCTCCTTAGGTCTTCCCTGACCTCCCCTGGGATTCCTGCAGCACCCTCTGCTTGCCCCAGCATGTTGGCCTTGGGTCTTTATCAGCACCCCCCCCCAAATTGGCTGTGAGCCCTCTGGCAGACAGGGCAGGGGCCTTGTCTGATCCACCTATGTACCCCCACACTTGGTCCAGAGCCCAGCTGAGATACACTTCAGTATCTGCTGATTAACCCAGCGAATAAATGAATGAACAAATACACAAGTCAGAAATACCATCTTTTCTGGACTTTTATTTCCATCTCCTTGTAGCACACAGGTACCCAGTAATGAGGAACTCTTTCAGATGTCTTTCTCATCTGATCCTCCCAGCCGTCCTCTGAGATATATAGTTTGTGAGTTAGTTAATCCCTCCGTCCATCCACCCATTCACTCCTCACCCTCATTGACTTATTGAGCCCCCTGCATTTTGCAGGGCCCTCTGCCAATGGCCAATGCCGTAAGACACAGCCCCTGCCCTTTCAGGGGCTTCCAGTCTGATGGGAAAAACAGATGTTCAACAAGGCAGGGGGATGCCCATTTATGAGATGGGGACACTGAGGCTCAGAGCCCGGAAATGACCACTGAGGGCAACAAGTGCCTGGCAGCTCCCGAGTCTACATTTGCTGATTTGTGCCTCCTGATGCTGTGACAGGAGCAGAGTCCGTCTCCTGGACGAGTGCCTCATCCTGCCCGAGTTAGAGACGCTTCACAGATCCCCTGGGAGGCTGACTCTCTTCTCCTCTCTTTCCAGGTTCTCGACTGGACCGGGTTGGTGGCCTGAATGTATTAGCTTCGCTGCGTTTACCCAAGAGGTAAGGGCCACAGCCTCAGAGCTTTGCTTACTGCTATGCTCTGGGTCCTGTTCCCTCTCAGGAGCCCCTGCTTTCCCATCCTCTTCCCTGGGGCCGCACCCCAGGAGTGCTGCCCTCCCTTGCTTTGCTCTGTCCTCCACAAGGTTAGTCTGCTTTGCGTCTTCAGCCTCTGTGTGTCCTGTGGCTTTCTGGTCACACTGGTGGTTCTGGGTGTGGGTGACCGTGAGGGCTTCTGCTGATGAGTGTCACGCTCGGTCAGAGAGAGATGGGTGACTTGGTGGGTCAGATCACAGCCTGGGGGCAGGCACACCTGTGTCTGAACCCCTTTTCTTTCCCATCCTTGCTGTGAGCGACTCGGGATAGTCAGGGCCTCCGTTTCCTCCTCTCTAAAGGGAATAACAGAACCTTCCCTAAGCACCATCCTGAGGCCGGAAGGCTAGTGAGGCAGTTCAGATTCCGGCTCCAGAGCCGGACGGCACCAGCTCTGCCTTGTGCCAGCAGTGGGACTCAGTTTCCCCATCTATCAAAGGAGGGTGATAACAGCACCCACCACCCAGAAGATGTGAGGATGAAAAAGAAGTTCCTCCATGGAAGCATGTGCCTCAGGAAGCAGGAGCTCGAAATACAGCTGGAAGATCCCCCTGAACAAGTGAGGATTGGTGAGACCCCTCCTTGGAGCCTACTGAGACTCCTAAACAGAAGCCGGAGTTCTCCAGCCTCTCAGCTCAGAAGGAAACAGGGGCCCTGGGCGTGTGGTCTGGTGGTTTGCTCCGCTCAGCTCGATGAGGCCTGGCAGTGAGCATCTGGAGAGGGGTGCTCTGGGGTGGGATACATGCTGCCGCCCCTCTTCCTACCAGAGCAGCTTAACCCACAGGCCGCAGGACTGTTCTGGTTCAGGACAATTCTGGCTCCCCGGAGAAGGCGCACATCCTGTCCTCAGACCCCTCTGTTCCTTTCCGGTTAGAACGGGGTCTCTGGACGGGCGTCAGGTCCGGGGAGGCCTCTGGCTGCCCTCATAGGCATTCCACCTGGGCATCCTCGCTGTAGCAGGAGTCCCAGGCTCACTTTAAGACACAGGTGGAAGCCATAGCTCCAGCTTTGCAACCCGGTGCAGCAGGGACCGTGGTGGGCTACAAAACGCATCCGGGTGGGAACCAGCTTTGCAGCTCCAGTCCCTGTCTCCCGCAGAGATGCAACGCCACCTGCCAGATCTCCCAGTGTCCCAAAAGAAGCCAGAAAGCCAGAATTTTGTGTGAAGTCTCCCAATCTTTAAACGTTGGCTACTAACAAAATTTCACAAATCTCCTTGTGGTCCAAACCACATGGCTTCCGGTAATCTTTGGCCCGTAGATTTCTAGTTGTACAGCATTTAGTATAGACTTCCTCCCCGGAAGACACATCCCTGTATCTCCCCAGTTGTGCTTTAACTCGGGATCTTCGCAGACTCCCTGACGCCCGTCCAGGGACCCCGTTCTGACTGGAAAGGAATGCAGGGGTCTGAATATAGGATGTGTGCTTTCTCCGGGGAGCCAGAAGAGCAGCTTTCCCAGGAACACTCACGTCCCCTGATGCTCTTGACGTTGAAAAGAGGGTCAAGGAGGGGCTGAGTTGGTAGAAGACGTGACCCTTAATCTCAGGGTCATGAGGGCAAGCCCCACATTGGGCTTGGGGCCTACTTAAAATAAAATAAAAATAAAAATAAGAGGGTCAAGGAGCTTCCAGGTTGCAGAATTTGTTTGGGGGCTAGAGACTGGCTTTGAGGAATGCCTGAAAGTCAGGCTAAAATAAGAGGCTGTTAAAGGAATTATGTTTCAGAGCTGGTGGAGGTTGCAATCAAGTCTCTGATTTTAGCTCTTTGTGTTCAAATAGATGTTTGTTAAGTATCCAAGGTTTCACGGACATATGCCTGACAGATTTGGTAACAGGTGCCAAGAACTGTTGCATCCTAATGAGGAAACTGATACTTATTAGGGGCCACCTCCGTGCGAGGGCCTACTCTGGGCATTTGGCATTAATCCTCAGTGCAAACCTGTGAGGCAGATGGTAGTCCCCTGTTGCCAGAGAAGGAAACTGAGGCACAGAGAGAGGCGCCAAGTGGCCTCAGGCAAGTAAGCGGTAGAGGTAGATTTTGTGTTCCGGTCTGCCTGACCTGCGAGCTCTCTCCGACCTCACCAGAACCCACTGCAGTGACTGGAATCTCCTCGGGGTGGCCGATCCTTGGATCCTTGTGCTTGGTTGGGCAGGGTGGGGAGGGACTTGATTTGGGGGAAAGCCCTGAAATCTTACTGGGTGCCAACTCTGATAAATTTAGCAATGGCAGGGTTGGATATTACTGGGGCTACTTGTTGGTTTTTTTGATAGAAACTAGAGACTGATGTAACAACAGGAGATGTTTGGCTGATGAAGTCTGTGAACGGGCCCTGAAAGCTATCACCAAAATATCTGAGTGGTTCACGGGAAAGTTCGTGTCCCCCCAGGGAGACATGTTTGAAGGAGGCTACACTCTCTTAGGTATATAATTTTGTCACAAAGCAACAACTACAACAAACATTGCCTCCACCCCCACTGTCTTTCCTTTATAGCTGCACTTGGAAGGTGAGTGTTTCCCCATAGGTGTCTGGAGGCCTCCTCAGTGCGGGGACCTCCTCCAGCCCTGGAGGTGCTGGTTGGCCTCTGTGCCCACGGGGCTCCCTCCTCTCCCCTTCCCTCCCCTCTGCTTCCCTCAGCTGTCCTTCTAAGGCTCCCTGACCCTCCCCCTGCAAAGCTGCATTGCCCCCCACCCCGTTCCTCCTTCCTGAGCACTGTTACCATATCTGATTATATTGTGTGTGTAACATCTCTCCCCCACCCCTTGTAAGCTGTCGACCCCCAGTCCCTGGCACAGTGTAAATGCTCAGTAAGGATTTGTTGAAAGAATAAGTAAGTGAGCACATGGACACATAAACCCACATCCATCCATTTATTCCTTCAGCCACCATTTTTTGGGGGTTTCTAGTGTGCCAGGCCTTGTGCCTCAGAGGGGGCAGACTTGTGCAGCCTCTGAGGGGCTCCAGGCTGGTGGACACAGGAATAAACACTACTACCCCGAACCCACAGGTCTGCAAGGCACTGGGGCAGGAGAGAGTGGGATGTGATTGACCTGCCTGGGGGGTCTCAGGCACTCTTTGAGAGGAGGAGGCTGGGGGGGGGGGGGCGGGGGGGGGGGGGGCGGTTCCTGAAGGGTTAGGAGAAGCCAAGGCGTAAGTTACTGTTCCAGTGGGTGGGTCAGTACTGGGGACTGTGGATTCTGGCCTGGCCTCAGAGCCCACGGCCAGCTACTGTCCACTGGGCATCCAAGGCCCTCCCAGTGCTGGGCAGGGAGCAGGTGTGTCCCCACCTTGTCTCCTTCCATCCTTCCACAAAACGACTTGGTGGCCTTTGGTGTGGATGAGGCCCTGGAGTCCCACAGGTGGCTCAGACACCAGCAGCAGTAGGGCATGCCCAGGGTGCCTGCATACCCTGAGGGAGAGTCTGGATTGCCTCAGACACAGGAGCGCAGCTGTGGTTGACAGGCTTCTCTTGCTGGGTCTGGTGAGGGGTCTTGGAGAGAACCCAGGGCTGCTTCAGAGGCAGGGACATGGAGCTGCAAGGGGGTTGCCTCCTCCCTGGGGTGAGAGTATGGGTGTGGCAGTGGGGGGCTCCAGGATCCGAAATGCAGGCCTGAGTGGCATTGTAGGTGTTCTGCAGACCAGAACCAAGAAGTCAGTAGGTGGGGTCAGGGGTTTGCTTGGATGCCCCAGGCCCAGTCAGCCACCCCGCTGTTGCAGAGGGGCGGGCCATGCCAGCTCCTAGGCTACAGGAATTGGGTGTGTGCTGTTACAGATGGGCCTTGGGGGTGGGGTGGGCCGGAAGGAGCTTCAGTATGGGGGCGGCTCCTTGGATGTGGGTGGGCCCCGCTGTGGGGGGTGAGAGTGGTCCAGAGGGCAGTGGCGCTCCTCACTGGGTGTTTGCGGTAGTGGTGGGATGCTGGGAGGTCTCAAGAGATCATTCAATCCCTTTGGCTGCCTTTGCGGTCACTGGGTGGGTGGGGAGAGCTGTCACCCACCCAGGACTGGGAGTGTCTGTCAGCCATGGGGTGGGGTGAACAGATGCGGAGGAGGGGCAAATGGCTCTCATCTGGCGGCAGCTTCTGGCGGGGACTGCTGGGTCCCAGGCATCCTCGTCCCAGAGCAAGTGAAGGCTGAAGTGCCCACCATCCTGGTGGGCTCGGAGCCCCAGGGGCCGAGGGCAGGCACTTGGCCCTAACTCCACGTCGGGGGCTGGTAGGCAGAGGGCAGACCAGAGTCTGACTCTATGTAGCTTTAGCAACGTTTCTTGGAGTCATGGTGAGCACTCCCAGCCCAGCCCCCGGCACTGTCCAGCTCACATTGTCTGCTTCTGGCTTCCTTCCTCTCCTCTTTCTCATCCTGGGGCTCCACCCTTGTCCCCTTCTTTTCTCCTTTGCTTGGTTTCATCCAGGTTTTGGCTTCTCCATTCTGCCCCGCTCCCTCCTTGTTCTGAGCCTGGATCTCTTTCCAGTCTTGCAAGTAGGGTGTGTACAGGTCCACATCTAGCTTTCTGTCTCCAGAGAGAACCACACGGAGATGTGGACCTGGTAGGGATGGGGGGGAGGGTGAGGAAGAGAGAAGGAAAAACGGTGCGTGAGGGAAAAACAAGAAAGGAGGTGCCCCCCTCTCGCCCGGCCTCACCACCCCAGGACAGCTTTTGAGGGCCCCATACAGCCATCTGCCCCCCTCTGGGGGCATGTGTGGACAGGAGGGCCAGAGGGGTCACCTGAGAAAGGGAGAGAGAGACCGGGGAGACTCAGGGAGCACCCTGCAACAGAGAAGTGCCTGGAGAGGGGGAGCAGCTGAGAGCAGACAAAGAGACCGGGAAATAGCAAAAAAGTCAGCCAGGAGAGCAGAGCAAGGGGCTCAGAGACAGAAAGAGTGTGCACATGAGGGTGCAAAAGTGAGCTGCTAAAGGTGAGGGCCACCAGCCTGGGGATGCAACAGGGGGTAGTGGGGGATGCACCTCATGCCTGGTGTCTGTGGCCCCACCCCTCACCAGCTGCCTTGGGACAGAGTGTAAGCAACTGGCACTTGGGCAAGGTCCCTGGTGTGCGCGTCTTGTGGGTGGAGGAGAGACGGCAGGGACTGTAGGAGGGAGGTACTGCCCCCTTCCCCCGCTGTGTCACCAGGAGCCCAGTCTGCTCCCACCCCTCCCTGTCTGTCCTCTGTCTGTCCTGTCCCCTGCCTTGGTTCACAGGAGGACCTGGGCCCCTAGGGCTTGGGCACCCCTGATGGGGCGGGGGTGAGGAGGGGCAGAGCACGGGAAGAGAGCCTTGAGTGTGTATGTGTGTGTGTGTGTATGTGTGAGTGAGTGCGGGAGCGCACACGCTTGCAGGAGGAGAGACCACTTTGCACTAGGCCTCCTTTAGCTCCTCTCTAGCGTTGTGGCCTCAGTGTCTCCCGTGTTCCCAACTTCCCTCCACCTCCAGCTGCCCGGCTCTCAAGGTCTCTCGCCCACTGTCTCTGCCTTTCTGTCTCGCTCTCCCTGTCTGTCTCAGTCTTCTGTGGCAATCTTTCTGTGTCCCTCTGTGCATCACTCCAGTCCCCGCCCCGACCCCTCAGTTCTCTGTCTCCGGCCCCCATCCTTGCTTAATCTACATGCCTCCATCTCTGTGCCTTGCACACGCTCTCTCTGTCTGTCTGGTCCCGGTGTTTGTGTGTCTCTCCACCGCCCCATTTGCCCTTCCTCTGCTCCTTTTCTCCTCCGTCGCCTCCTGTGTCTGGGTCTCTTCCAGTCTCTTTCATCCTCTGTCTCTCCCGTCCCTGTCTCTCTGGGTCTCTGGCTGTCCATCCCTGCCTCTGTGTGTGTGTCTCTCGCTCCCCCTCCCTCCCCCCCTTTTTTCTGTTTCTAACACCCACACTCACATCCTACCTCAGGAGTAATTGCTTTTGTCTGGGTTGGACTGGACTTGTGGTGGGGGGAGGGCGGGGGGAGCTGGTGGCGCTGGGGGGGTTGGGAGGGACGGAGGTCGCTTGGTGGAGTTGAGGTGGCGTCCACCAGAGCGGGGGGGTGCTGAGGAGCAGAGGTCCGGAGCCCAAGGGGGGAGGGGGCGGGGGTCCTGGGCCCGTCCTGGCAGGGATCTGGGGCCTCTAGCAGGGACGAGAAGGCAGCAGGCCCTCACATTTGGGTTTGGAGGCGATGTAGCTGTAGCGATAGACCAGGCCAGCCAGCTCCGCAGTGGCAGTTTCTGCTGCCTCGCCACCCTCCCCCACTCAGAGACCCCTCCCCAGCACTGTCAGATGCACCGAGTCACCAGGACACACACGGGGCACACCCAGAGCCTCCAGCCTGCTCGTGGAAATACGCCCGGCCCTCGGCATCCAGGGACCCGAGCGTCACATAGACACACAGAAGGCACGCCAGATCGCTGACTTCCAAAAAGAAAGAAGCTCCGATCACAGGCGGAGGCAACCACACCTACAACCACCCACAGACACAGGCACAGAATCCACACAGACACGGGCACACGGGGACTCGCTCCACGGTCCCCCCACTCTCACGGAAACATCCCCGCTCAGACACGCTCAGGTGGCGGCCCGCACACAGATTTCCTGGAACGGAAGAACACACAACCACTACATTACGTGGGCACAGGGGGTCACTGAGGTGCTCCCGGGGATACGTGCATGCCCCCCGCCCCCGCCCGGGGGTCAGACAGATCTGCATACACGCATTCAGACCTTTGGGGATGCCCAGAGTCGGGGGACACTCATGGAAGCACACACACATACACAGAGCCACCGAGTCCCCGGGGACACACCCACATACTCGTGGTCACACAGACATGACTCAGTAGCTGAGACACGCGGGGACACGCAGTCCTGGAGTTCCACAGCAGAGCTTAAGGACTCAAAAACACATGGCCACCCAGGTACATAGGGGACACACACACACCCTATACATAATGGCAACTCAGACGCCGCAGCGCACCCCTGGAACCTCCTGTTCGAAGCCTCACAACAACCCCCCCCCCAACCGCCCCTACTACACACGTGCAGGCCAGGCCCTGGGGCAAGGACAAGGCAGCTTCTGCCCACAGAGACCCAAGGATGGGGCAGCCAGGGGCTCTGTGGTTGGGAAGAAGGCTGCCTGGGGGTTGCCCCGCTGCTCTGGGCATCCACTCACCTTAGCTTACTCCTGCGTGTCCCCAGGCCTGCCCCCACTCCATGGGCTCAGGACAGTGTCTCCCCAGCACCCCCAGGTACCCCCTGCCCATCTCCCAGAGGTCCATCCCTCCCATACCCTCAAAGGGCCCCATCTCCCCGGGCTGCTCCCAACTGAGGGGACGCCTGCTTTCTTCCAGGGGGACTGTCCCTCAATGTATCCCAGTCCCCTTACCTTACCAGTGTGATCCCCATCCCCATCTGCTTCCCTGCCCACTCCCATACTCACCCCCTCTCCTGGCTGTCCAAGCTCTCAGCCTCCCTAAGCTCTCCTGCTGTAGGGGGGTGGTTGGCGGGGTGGGGGGCTTGGCCCCTCAGAGGCATGGGTAAGGGGGACATGGGGGGGTGGGGGACCTGGGTGCGGCTCTGAGAAAGGGAAGCAAGGCAAGCGGGGAGAGAGGCAGGCAGGCAGGCAGCCAGCCGGCTTTATATCCCTGCCGTATTGATCTACCATGTCACAGCCCCGGTCGATAGCCAGCCGAGAAAGAGGGAGAGAAGGGAGGGGAGGTTTGGGGGAGGGCAGCGGGACCCCTATAGTCCTTGGCCCATCTGGGGCCTCCTTGGTGGGCTGTGGGGCCGTGTTCCAGCCAGCCCACCCCCCTAAAAAGAGGCCCGCTGTATCCTCCCCTACCTCCTCTTGGCTGTGGCCCTCTCCCCGAGAGCCACCTTGGTAGAAGAATGTAAGCACAGAGGATTTCCCGCATTTCCTTCTGCCTCGGGCAGCTCATCATCTCTTGTGGGCACGGGGTTTGGGGGGAGTGGTGGGGTAAGCGGGGGGGCTCAAAGCTGTTCACTGCCTTGGCTCCCCTTTGCCCTCTGCGGTTGGGCTGGGCAGCCGGGAGGTTTGAGGCAGTGTTGGGCTGGAGTGAGAATCCGCCTTTGCTGTGTGTTGGTGGACAGGAGAAAGAACCTCTCTGAATGTCCTCTTCACCAGCCATTGATAGCCAGGCGCTCAGGAGGGCCCTATCCATGGTGGTTTCCTGCCCTTCCGACTTGAAGTTCCATCTCAGAGCTGTGCCAGGCCAGTGCTGGAGACACACATTTAAAATTTCTTTCTCCCTGTCCCCCTCTTTCTCAGATGAGAGAGAATACAACTCAGCCTCTCCCTCTTCTCCCCTCTAGGTAGACCTTTCTACCACCTGCCCCCAACCTACGCCTCCCCAGAGCCGGGTAGGGAAGGGAGGGATGTCTCCCTAGGTAGGAGTAGTGAAAAGGGAGAGGCACCAGACAACACTGAGAACCCTGGAGCTGTGCCTCCATCCTCCATCCCAGCCCTGGCTCGATCTTCCCTCTCTGGGCCTCAGTTTCCCCCCCTGTCCCCATCTAACCCTGCCCAAGCTCAAAGGTTCCATGTGGCTCTGGGATTAGTACAGATGGGAGGCAGGGCCATGCGGAGGGTGAGACCAAGGCCAGAGGGGTGCCTGCTGCCCCTCCCTCAGCCGGGGCTGCCTGGGTCCCAGGTGCATCCCCCCAGCCCCCAACTCCCCAGGGCTCCAGTTCTTTGTCTGTCCAGATCCTCCTCCTCTCCCAGCCCAGCCCAGCCTCCCCGTGAGGTTGAGGAATCACCTTAGCCTTGACCCGAGGGGGAGGGCAGAGGAGGGGCAGGCAAGCCCCACCCCCACCTCCTGCCCGTGGCCATCCCCACAGTCCTCTTCCCTGCTTCCCTGAGTACCAGGCCGCCCCCACCCAGCCTCGGCCCGCTGTTCCCTTTGTTAGGAAGGGGGAGGGGAAAAAACTGAGCTGAGGGGACGTGGCCTGACCCCCGACCTCTCCCCTTCCCTCCTCCCATCTGGGTCCCCAGGGGCTCAGAGCCCCCTTGACGGACAGTTCTGACCATCAGCCAAATGGCTCTGGGAGTGAGCAGGGGGCCAGGTAGGGGGGAGGGGAGGAAGGCCTGGCCAGGGCCCTGAGCCCACCAGAGAGGGGGGTGTTTCGTGGGTGGAGGGAGACCCTTAGGATGAATGGCAGGGGAGATAGGCACCCACGGAGGCAGGTTCTGGGGGAGACTGATGGAACTGGGGGATGTGGAGGCAAAGAGGGGCTCAGCCCAGAGCCAGCAGCTCTGGATGCCCTGTGGGTAGGGGCCTGGCCTGGGCAGACGCCCCCACCCTGCCCCCACACGGCCTTCGGCATTGGGAGTGCAGCGAGTTTTAAAAAAAAATTAAAAGAAAAAAAAATAACAGGAGCAGGAGAAGCTGGGGGAAAAATATATAAGAAAAAATATAATAAGAACTAAGCGGTGGCTGCAGGAGAGAGAAAGGGCAGGAGGCGGGGAGGGGGGCGCAGGGGGGAGGGCAGCTCGGGCCCTGGTCGCTGCGGAGGCCCGGCCGCCGGCCTCTGCGCTGAGCCCTCCGCGTCCCCCCTGCCGGCCCCCTCCAGCCCCGATCGATCCAGTTTCTTGGCAATAAAGCATTTTTATTGTCAGCTGCCCTGAATGCCAAATGTGAGCCTGGTCCTGCTCCCCCCCTCAACCCGCTTCCTCACCACCCCTCCCCCAGCCCTCCTCCACCCCCTCCCCGCTGCCCCCCCACCGCAGAACCAGCATCGTCCATCACCAAGACCCCCTCCTCTTCCTCCTCCTCTGTGTCAGCCGCAGTCCAGTACATCCTCAATAATCCACCCGGCCCCCTCCCCATCTAGGCTGCTGGGCTCCCCGCCCTAACCCCAAACCTGCAGGGGAGCAGAAAGGTGGGCTGTGTATGAGTTGTCTGGGGGGGGGCATGGGGACGGACAGGACAGTGTCAGGGTGGGCAGGCAGGGAGGTGATGGCCACAGGTTGAGGGAGGTGTAGACCCAAGTCAGGAGAGCAGCGCAGGGGATGAGAACAGGTGGGGGAAGGCAGTCCCGGGCCCCGGGCTGGCCGGCTGCAGTCCTCCAGAGCCTGCACCTCCCCATTCCACGCAGCACTTGGGCCCTGTCAGGCGGGGTGTCAGGGAAGCAGTTTACAGGAGGCCCCGGGAGCCCCACCCCGGCTTGCTCTTGCCCCCCCCTTTTCTGTTCTCTCTTCCTCTTTGTCTCTCTTTCTTTGCATCTCTGTCTCTGTGTGACTCCGACTTTCTCTGGATGCCAGCACCCACACACCCTTCTCTGTTCTACTCACAGAGTCCCTGGTCATTCTTTCCCTGCGCCCTGTTTCTCGGCCCTACTACCCGCCTTTCCCTCCCCCCTCGCCTACCCTGCCTGCCCCCACATCCCTCATCTCATTGCCCGTCTTTCTTGGTTTATCCCCCCACTCCCTGCTCCCTCGGAGTGAAAATAAACAGAGGCCCAGGCCCTTGGAACGTCAGCAGGAAGTGCAGAGAAAAGATCTCAAACCTCTCTTCTCTTCTGGGGGTGTCAGTGTCTGGAGCTAGAATGAAGGAGCACCCGCAGAGACAAAGCTGGGAGAACTGGGGGTTGGGTCCCACCGATGTGCCCTGGGGCTTTGCTCCTGTCGCTTGCCTGCCCTGCACCTCGGTTTTCCTCCTCCTGTGGGGATGGGCATGACTGGGGCCTTGAGAATCTGGAGATCTCTCAGGCTCCTGGGGAGGCGACAGGGCAGGGTCCCGCTGCTGGGCATGGTCACCAGTCCATCCAGATGGCCTACAGTGAAGTCTCAACGCTGCAGACCTGCCTTCTCACCTTCTCCTGGCGGCTGGGAAGGGGAAGCCAGAGAAAGCCCAGGATGCCAAGACTTTTCCTCTGGCTGGGGGTGGGGGCATGACCTGACCAGAGTCGTGCTTTAGGGAATAGCGTAGGGCATGGATTCAGGACCCCGGGTCCCACTCCCATCATCAGCTCCGAGGACCACGTCACTTGTTCCTAGCTCAGTGTCTGCCACATGCACGGGGTTCAAGAGGTATCTGTGGAGTGGGTAAGCAAGCAAGGAAGGGAGGAGGAGCCTGAGCGATGGTGGGTTGGGGGGTGCAGCAGGAAGAGAAAGAGGGGAGCTGAGATGGAGCCGGGCTCGGGGCAGAGCTGGGGACCAAGCAGGGAGGAGCAGAGGAATTCAGACATCTCTAGGTTGAACCGATGGGAAGTTGACAGATAGAGGGGCACCCGGGAGAGGGAGGATTCCAGGATGAACCCCAGTCTCCTTTCCAAGCCGCTATCCTTCCCCTAGGGACTCAGTGACCCCGCAGGCAACAAATCCCTACATTGGTGCAGCATTCCCATCTCCTCCCCTCAGGCCTCGCAGCTCCCTGGCTTGTGAAGGGGAGGAAGGAGCTGTGTGTCTGGAACCCTCTGGCAGGTGGGAAGAGGCAGTTTGTGTTAGAAATGTGGTGCATTTACACACACTGTGACCCACGTGTCCCATGCTGGCTTGTGCCTAAAACAGTCCTTACTTTTCACCGTTGGGAAATGTTTTATACGGTCTTCAGATGATAATTTTCTAATTAGTAAAAGGCCTTCCCAACAGAAGAGAGAACGGTCCCTCTGTGGGGGGGAGGACTGGCCCGAGGTGGGGCCGGGCTGGACCCTGGCATGGAGACCAGGTTGGCAGGTGACTGAGATGTGTGGGATTCTGCGGGGGGAGCCTGGAGACCTGGAAGGAGGTGAGGGGTCCGGGAGCAGAGGGTGGAGAGAAGGGGCGGAGATGGAAGATTCCTTACTGGTGGCCATCTCGCCCCCTCCCTGGCTGCTTGAGGACAACCCCCGCACCCCCGACAGGGGCCCCTCCTCCAACTGCAGGATGTGTCAAGGCTTTCCACTGCCCTTGATAACTGCGTGCAGACCTGGGAGCCCCCATGCTCTCTGGCTCCAGGGGCCCCTCCTTTGAGAGGTCCTCTCTGATGGGCCCACTTTCCACGGCCCTGTCATCATTCCCCCAACCTGTCCCCAAGCCTTCCCTCATGTTGCTCCCTCCTGTGCAAGAATAACAGGCCTACAGTTGCTCATGATTCCTTGTGCTTAGCACTTGAACTGCGGGCTCCGGCTGAATCCCCCCGCCGACCACCACTGTGGGCGGCAGGCACAGGTCATCATTCCCACTTTGCAGATGGGGTACTGAGGCTTAGGGAAGGGGAGTGGCTAGCCCAAGGTCACCAGCCAGTGAGTGGCAGAACCCGGGTGGGACAGCCATTCAGGTCCAGGTGACTCTGGTTGGCCCTTTTCACTGATCCAATCTGTAAATATTTGTCCAGAGCCCACTGCAAGAGGTCAAGTTCTGCTGGAGATGCACGGGAGATGTGACTGCCTCCCTGTGTGCTGGGTTCAAATCCAGACTCTTCCACAGACTCACTGTGATACCACGGGCAGGTGGTTTCCCCTCTCTGAGTCTCAGCTTCCTCCTCTGGGCCATGACCACCATGTCATAGAAGTCAGTGAACGAGGAAATGTAAAATGTCTGGAAGATAAGGTTACTTGACAAATGGCCATGCCCTTCTCTCTCACTCTTCTCTGAATGTTGCCAGTCTAGGTGCCAGCTCTTTCAAGCTTTTATATTTGAAGAACATTTTTTTCCCCCAAAGCACCGTCAATATTCATTGTCTGTTTAGATCCTCCTCACTGCCCTGTAAGGGAGGAATTATGATCTTGATTTTATAGAACTGGAAACTGAGGCTCAGAAGACTCAAGTCCTGCCTCAGCTGCTTGTCCCCATAAAGGATCCATGTAACTGACACACTCCACACCTCTGCTGAGCCCTTGCTATGTGTCAGGCCCTGTGTTGGGCACTGGAGATAAAGCGGTGAACAAAACCGACACAGTCTACTTTTCGTGGAGTTGATGATTCAGAGTCGATGTGGACCTTTGAGAGTAAATATCAATGAAATGCAAAATCAGAAATTGTGATAAATTACTCCAAAGAAGAGACAATTATAGGGAGCCAACAGAGACTGGGCAAGACATTTAAGTGGAACCTTGAAAGAGGAATAGGACTTAACTAGACAAAGAGTCTTCCAGGCAGAGGGACTAGCACATGCAAAGGGCCTGGGGTTGCAAAGAGTTTGGTTTGAGGAACAAAGAGGAGGCAGTGTGGCTCAGTGTGGGGTAGGTAAAGCGGAGAGTGGTAGGGGAAGAGATGAGAGGTGCAGGCAGGAGCCGGATCACACAGGACTCTGTGGCCTGGGTTAAGGGGTTTGGGTTATTTCCCCAATGCAGGGAAGCTCCTAAAGTCTTAAGCAAGGGAGTCACGGTCTGCTTAAGTTTTATAAAGACCCTCTTGGGGCGCCAGGGCAAGAGGAGACTTACGGGGGTCAGGCATGGCAGCATGGAGACCTGCAGGGAGGAGGCTGGAGATGGCGCCACCCTGGGGGTGTAAAGGATAGGGGGCTTTGGGGAGGGTGCTCATATCGAGGCTTCAAGTAGTGGAGCTGCCAATCCAAGGTCGCACAGCTGGTCAGGCAGAGTGAGGGTCTGACCCTGCACAGCCCCGAGCCTCTCCTCTCACCAGAGCAGTTTTTTCTCTAGGAGGCCAGGGGCAGCCTGTGGGAGGCAGAATCCTGGATTGCATATTAAGTGTTTTCTACACAAACCTCAAAGTGTCTGCTGTTTTCAGCCACTGAGGAGAAGTTCACTGCCGGACAGAGGTCCTGCATAGAGGTGACTGAGAGGCCTTTCTTGGGATACTGCCCAGAGGCGGCGAGCTCTGAGCAAGGTGGTACAGGGGCAAGTCGGCCCACAGGTGTTTGCTGTCCTCACAGCTGGTCTTGCTGTGTGAACCTGGAGGATGCACTGGGGCCCCCGGGGACACTGTTCAGTGTGCACCCCAGTGTCGCTATGACTCAGGGAGGCAACCAACATGGAAGCTCTTAGCGAATGGCTCCTATTGGCAGGAGACCATAGCCGGAACAGGGATGGAAGGCACATGGATGTCTCAGACAGCAAGTGCAGGCCCAGGCCAAAGGGAAGAAGAGGTGGGCAAGGGTCTGGGGAGAGGTAAAGCAGATGGATGGCGACAAGACTTTGGAGTCCAACTGCCTGGGTACTGACCCTGGTTCCATCTGTGTCAGCCCAGGCAAATGATTTGACCTTGCTGAGCATCAGTTTCTTTATCTGTAAAATGGGCATATTGATAATGGTTCTCTTGTAGAACCACTCAGTGAGAATATTCAATGAGAAAATGAGTGGAAAGTGTTTCTAACCAGTGGGTGCAGGATACCTCCTTTAACACTGAGCTCCCTAGAAATCATCCCAAATCGGTAAATGGTTGTCACACCAAAAACCTACACATGTCCCTTGATCCTTTCCTTCAAGTGTCCAGAGCTCACAGTTTGCTTCCACTGTGGCAGGGACTGTCTCATACAATGTGGGCCAACCCGATTCCATCAAGTTAAACACCTCCGAATAAATGTTTGTGGGGCACCTCCTGCAGGCAAGGCCCTCTGTGGATGCTGCGCAGAGGCCACACAGTTCCAGGAGAGGCTCAGAGAGGCTGGGTGGCTTGCTTGAAGTCACACAGCAAGGACTCAGCAAGCTTCATAGAGGCTGAGAGAACCCCAGGACCCACTTCTACTTTTTGAGTTTCCCAGTATGCTGAGAATAAAGGAACACCAAAATGGACTTATAGACTTGTGCTCTCAATGACAACAACATATCAAATAACTAATATTTGCCAGGTCATGTATTAAATTATTTGATTTAGTAAAACAAAATTCTTAGTGTCCCCCAGGTCGTGTGGTCTGGCAGTGTCACCCAACTGTAAAGTCAAAAATGGGAGTCTTGTTCAATGAGGCCCTTCGTGAAAGGGATAGCTGGCCCACGGGACACCCCTGCCAGTTCCTCACTGAACCCAGCCACTGGGACCTTACCTTACCACCTATTATGTGACTCCAAAGTGGACACCTTTTCCGCCGTGCTAGTTGCTTTTGCAGAAATGCAGGGAGCATGCCTGGGCGTAGGGAGAGCCGGGCTCTGGAATCCGCCCTGCCCCTTCCTGGTCTGGGCGAGTCCCTGCCCACTCTGGCCCACCTCAGGCTGCTCCTCTGGAAAGAGGGGAAAGGAACAGCACCTGCTTTATTGCCTCATTGGGAAGATGCCAAGAAATGATGCAAGGAGAGCACAGAGCACATGCCTGCATGAAGCAGGCGCCGGCTGGCTCGTCTTACTGTTTAGGATAGCAGCAGACTGCCGGGGGCCCCCCTGCATGGTAGTTTGAGAACTCCTCACGGGCAGGGTCCTGGGCTGATGTGCTCGGTGTCCTCAGCTCCTGGCACAGTGGGCCCTCCGTAAAGCTGTAGAGTTGAATTGCACAGAAGAGGCTTTGGGCCAGGCTGAGCAGGGGCTGGGGGCACCAGGGAGGACAGGGGAGCTTAGTGGAGGGCCTGGCCTTTGATTTCTTCTCCACCCCCATCTGTCTCCTTGGGAGGCCAGGCAGGCACTCCCATTAGCTACATTTTGCATGTGGAGGTCACTGTCCCTTAGCTTATTCTTAAGTAAGTAGCTACTGAGTTCCTCCTATGTGGCAGGCGCTGGGGACATAGCGTGAATAAGTCAGGCAAGAGTCAGAGTGATTATTTGCATGGTTCCACTCTGAATGTTGAATGGCGGGTTCATGGGAACACATTATTTAAAATAAATGAAATAAGCAAATAAATAATGGCAGGGGGTTTGCCCAGCCAACAGTGGGAGTATGTGGTGAACCGAAGCTTATGATTAATGCAATTTTGGGCAGCGGAGGCCCTTTTAAAAGGCAACATAAAACCGAGCAGGACAGACAGGCTCCCTGTCCTCCTGGCATGGACATTCAGGTGGGGGGAGGCAGATTATAAACAAGCACATAACCTGTGAAAACTTGAGTATTAGGCAGCGAGAAGTGCTGGGAGAGGATAGAAGGGAAGAGAGGAAAGGCTAACGTGAGGCGGGATGACCAAGACCTTTCTGTGTCGAAGACATGTAAGTGGAATCCGGGAATGAGGGAATGCACCAGAGAACATCTGGGGAAAGGTGGCACCAGGCAGGGGGAGAGCGCGAGCAAAGGTCCTGAGGCACGGCAGATGCACGATGGAAGGTGATGTGGTAGAGGCAGGCTGGGGTCGGGTCACATGGCAGGGTTGAGCGGTGGCCAGTTAGGATGAGGAGTCTCGAAGCTGGCATATTTATTTGGTCAGATCCCAGGCTTGGGCCGTTAGTACCCTGGACAGCGGCTTGGTCCTTGGAAGCACTCGCAGCTATGGGGCGCACCCTACTGAACAAGGACTTGTGTGAAGGTCTGCTTCTGTGCAGTGAATTAGGGGTGGGTGGAGAGCAGATGATAGCATGGTGTGTATGAGCTGGCCCCTGCCCTCAGGAAGCACAGTCATGCGGATGCGTCATAAACGTACAGCTTAATCAATCTTTATTAAGCGAACATCTTTGCTGTCACCACTTGGGTTGGGATCAAGAAGGCCCGCCAGCTTCCAGCAGCCCCCACCCCTACGTGGCCCTTCTCCAACAATACCCCCCACCCCTGCTGGAAGTAACGACTGTCCTCACTTTGGGGATAACCATTTCTTTGCTTTTCCTTTGTAGTTAGCCACCAATGTCTCATTTAATGTATTCTAATTTTAATTCAAAAAATGAATACGATCTGATTATAAAAACCAAAACCATAACAGAAAAGGTTAAAAACCCTCTGCTTCCCCAGTCTGGTGCCCTCACTCTGCTTCCCCCCGGTCCGGTCCTCCACCAAAGGTAACTGTCATTAGTCAGTTACTTTCAGACCTTTCTCTCTACTTTTGTTGCTACCTGCGCACCCACAGAAAATGTGTGGCAGTGTTTGTAGACGTTTTACCTAAATGATATTAAATTGTATAAATCCTTCTGCAATGTGCTTTTTTCACTCAGCAGTGGCTTGGAGAACTTTCCAGGCCCACATCTGAAGGTCTATGTCATTGTCTTTCACAACCACATACTGAGGATGAATATACTTTAATTTACTCAGCCACTGTCCTATTGGTGGCATCCAGGTTATTGCTGATTTTCCTCTCTTTCAAACCTTGATGTGATGAACACTTTGTGGACTTGCTGAACTCTTTGTGAATGATGGCAAGTATTACATTTAAGATTAATGACATTCCTGTCAGCCCATGGTACTGCCCCCATTTCACAGAGGTGGAGCCTGAGGCTCAGAGAGGTGAATTCACTTGCCCAGGGTCACACAGCAAGTGAGTGGAGGAACCAGTTTGCAAATCCTCATATGGCTGACTCCTAAACCAGGGCTTATCTACACTGTACAGATAATTACAGTCTGCAGGGTGCCCTAATGCAATGAACATCCCTGGAGCCCTGCCTGCCTGCAGGCCCAGTGCTGGGCTCTGACTCCACAGTAACGGATCGGACCCCACCCTGCCGTCAAGCCTTGCCCTGTGGGGCAGCCTCATTGGGAAGTAATTACAATGCAGTGCCGTTGGTGCTAAAGCCCAGAATGCTGCCTGGACCATGGGAAGACGAGGTCATTTACTATTAATCAGGCCTCTGGTGGTGTCAGAGAAGGCTTCCAGAGAGGGGAGATTTGAGCCGAGGCTGACAAAGGAGGCAGGAAGGCCGGGCACGTAGGGGAATCCAAGGTGTTGACCAGAGGAAGAAGGCGAGCTCTGAGGGCAAAATGGCTGCCCAGGTTGGCAGAGGCCCTCACCCACTTGGGCTTGGAGAGCCAGCCTTGGACTTCATTCTGTGGGCTCTGGGAGCCCAGAGGGATTTATTCATTCAGCAGAAAGGGCTGGAGCACCTTCTGTGTGCCAGGTCCTATTTTAGGGGCTGGGAATACTACAATGAACAAGACAAAGACACCTGCTTTCAGAGAGCTTCCATTTCAGAGGGGGAACCAGACAGTAAAACAAGTGGAAAATAGTTGAGTTCCAGAGAGCACTACGAAGAAAGTGAAACCAGGTGATGTTGTGGAGAGAGACTAAGAGAGGGCCTCTCGGAGGAGGCAGCCTTTGACTTGAGTTCTCAAGGACAAGAGGAATGGGAAGAGATGGGAGCAGTATTCTAGGGGAGGGCTCAGCAAGGTCAAAGGTCCCGCGGTGGGGACAGACTCAGCTTCCTCCAGTGTGGCTGGTGTGAGGTGCTCTCCATGGGAGAGAGGTGAAGGCCTGCAGGGCCCAGGAGGCCATGATGGTGCAGGAACCGGGCTTGTCCCAGAGGCAGAGCAGAGTTACTGGAGAGCCCCTGGACCAAGGACGGTGGCCCTTGTGCTTCAGCCTTTGGACAGCTCCCACCCTGCCTGTGGGATCGCAGTGGCCTTGAGTCATGCTGGAGGATGGGAAGTCTGGGCTGGACTGGTGTGGACAGCATGGGGGTGGGTGGAGTGGAGGCTCCTGAGCCAAGGGCGGTGCCTTGTCAGGGGAAGGCCCTGGGCCAGGCACCTGCTTCTTTAGCCTCCTTGGAGGCCCTGGTGGGTACCTGTTAATAGATGCCAAGGGTCCTATTCTCAGAGGACCTACAATCTCAGAGAGACATGTACAAGCCAGGAGGAGGAGCAGTGAGCTCAGCACAGCAGTTTAGACACAGGCTTTGGGGTGAAAGAGCTTGTGGGTGTGCCCCAGCCTGTGACCATGGCCCTCACTTTCCCTCATTTCTTTAAAATGGGGATAACAAAAGACCCTAATAAAAGGTGAGAAGTCAATGGAGCCCTGCGTATCCTCAACCAGGTCCTCCTTAGAATAAGCCTGCAATACATTCCCTTTGTCTCCCTGTATTTGTCCTATAGCTAGTTGATCCATCAGATTATCTTGCTCATTCTTGTTTCATTCAAGCAGAGATTGTTAGAGCTGGAATAAGCCTTTTTGAGGTCCTCCAGCCCACCTCCCACCTAGAGATGGGGAAACTGAGGCCCAGAGCATGCAAGGGGCTGCCCTAGGTCACCAGATGGCCAGTTCAGAATGGGGATCTGCTTGGTCTCGTGACTTTTGTCTTCTTGAAGTCATATCACAGTGCTTCTTGATTTCTTCTTACTTGAGGTGAACTCTTGGGAATTCTGGCAGGTTTTGGGAAATTGGCGTCACAGGGTTGAGGGTGATACAGCAAGGAATTCTGTGTCCATGTGAATTTATTAAGCATCTGCCGGCTTCCTGGTTCATAGACCTCGCTGCTTCTGACATGCCTCTTCCTGATCTTGCTCCCAGCACTGACCTGGGCATCTGCTTTCCTTCCCACTGTCTACCGGTGATGGTCTCAGTATTTACCCAGCCACGTGCCCAGTCATCCATCTACAGGCCCACAAGAGTCCTGTAGAATCTTGCGTGAATGTGGACTCTCATGGCTCCAACCTCCCTGTCATCTCGGCCATTGTCCCAGTCTTCTCTCTGCTCATCCTGTCTCCAGATTCCACCCACCAGCCTGTCCTCATGCCACGGATCTCCACACACACTGTCCCTGCTCAAAAGTCTTCCACCTACAACATCAAATCCAGCCTCAAGGCATGTATGGCACCCTGCCCAGATCTTTCTCATCCCAGCTTGAGGTCTCCCTTCTCTTCAACCTTTCGAAGGTGGGGAAAGGTACTTCTGCGTTCCTGGGCTTCATCCTTGACTCCTCCCCCCACTTCCACCCCACCTCCAGCAAATCACCAATCCTGTTGGGTCTACTCTCAAAATTGTTTCTAGGAACACGTGTTCCTTCTCCCCCACCCCCACCACCCTGGTCCCAGCCATCATCCCCTCCATCTCACTTGGACACCACCCATTTCCTCATGGCTGACCTCCCTCACACTCCAGCCTTCATTCTGGCCTCCCACAGTGGCCCAAACTGTCCACAAAACATTCACAGAACCACGTCACTTCCCTGCTTAAGACCCTCTCGGTGGCATCCCGCTGTGCTTGCAGTAAAATCCAAAATGCTTGCCTGGCCTGCAAGGCCCTGGGGTCTGGCTCTGCGTCTCCACCTTGTCTCCTCTATCCGCCTTGTCTGCCCTTTACCAAGCCATCCGCGCCTCCCTTTCCACCTTTTCTGTTCCCGTTGTCGGCAGTGCGCTTCCCCACATTTTTGCCTCATGAAGGCCCGACTGCTGTATAAATGCCACCTGCTCACAAGCCTTCTGTACCACAGCGCCCTCTGTCTTCCATCAGATTATCGGGCAGGTTTCAGCCCAGCTCATCTCTAGGTCCTCAGCCCCAGCCCAGGGTTTGGCACCAAGGGACACGGAGGGAAGTTTGAATCGAAGGACATGGAAGGGATGGCCTACCTTCAGCCAGGAGCTGATGAGTCAGAGGGAGTCCACTGCATTGTTGAATATCAAGACTAAGGGCTGCAGGAGTGGGGCTGTGGGCCGTGATGGGATTTGGTGCTCCTGAGCGGGCTTCCTGCTGTCCACTGGAGGACGGGGAGCATTTCAAAGCTCGAAGGAGGCCCATGATGCAGTAGAGAGAGAGAGCAAGCTGTGGGGAGGACAGGTCTGGGTTTGAATCCTGACTCCATCATTCACATGCTGTGTGACGTGGGGCAAGTGACTTCACCTCTCTGAGCTCTAATTCATCAGTAAAATGGAGATGATCATAGACCTTACTTTCGCAAATTGTCATGAAAATTAGAAATAATGTATTGGCTCAATGAGCACAAAGCAGACAGAGCTGCTGCTGCTGGTGGTAGTGGTGATGATGATGGTGAAGAAGAAATATTTTTAAGTCCCTGGATGCTGGGTGCTCCAAAGCAGATCATGGGGTAGTTGCAGCTTGACCTTGACTTATGGCCACTGGAGAAGCAGTTTTGAGGTCAGGGCGGAGGGTGAAGCAGGTGTGTAAACAGAAAATGAAGGCTCAAGCCCAGACATCAGGAAGGTGGGGGAAGAGGTGGGCAAACAGTGCCCAGGGCAGGACAAGGCTCGGTTTGGTTCGCGAGTATCTGAGGCCCACTGGACGGTGGCCTTGCAGTAGGACTAGCCAGACACCGCTCTGTCTCTGTGTCTGTCTGCCATTCCTCATCCTGTTTTCCTATGTGTTTGGGTCCCTAAGCCAGTTTTCCCCCCCCCCCCCCCCCACCTCCCAAAGGCTGCTCAGCCTGTTCTCTGCTGAAGGCCAACGGATTGAGATGCAGAGGAAGGTTGGTATCAATGAATCACCAGTTCCTCTCCTGGCCCAGCTCTTGACTCAGTGTGGCCTGCATCCCTGTCTCCCTATCTCCTGCCAAGCTGGGGGTCTGAGGGGCCTCCTGAGCTCCCACACATGCAGCCCTACAGATGAGGCAGCACTTGTGGAGAAAGACCCCTTGGGTCCCCACGCAGAGCAGGGACGTATTGGGGGCTGAGTGGAGAGGTCACCAGAGACAGCAAGAATCCTGAAAGAAGCTGGGGAACCAAGCCACAGAGAGGGTCCCCAGAGGCAACAGAGAGGAAGAGGCCATGGCTGGGGGCCCTGAGGGGTGAAGAATCCTGCTCTGCTGTCCCCGGTGGGCTGGCTGCTCCCCCCCACACACTCCCCGCCGGGCCCCCGGGGACCTCGCTCTAATAATGTATTTGATCGACTCGCCAGCCGCGTACAAGCGATTATTGTCTTGTCGGGAGTCAAACGTATCGATCCGGTGAGAAATATGAGCAGAGCAATGGGGCCCGCGTGTCAGTTACCAGCCCCGCTGGCCCTGGGGAGCCCCCTACGTCTCCTTTAATTACCGCTCAGCCCTGAGCCCAGCCTGGCCTCCCCTGCACCGCCTCTCTCCCAGGCTCCCTGCACCCCGAGAGGCCCCCACTGCTCCCCAGCTCCCATGTTCTACCTGCCTTGCTCAACATGGCTTGAGGCCTCTTCTCTGGCTGAGAGGCCACTACCCGCCCTGCCTGGGCCTCCCATTCCTGGCTGCCAGGCCTTCCCCACCCAGTGGCCCCAAACTCTATCCCTCTGTCCTCTCCCAGCAGGCAGACATCTCAGACCCATTCTTCTTTCACTTCCTGACTCCAGCTCAGGGACTCAGTCAGCCTGGGAGGCATGAGGTGTAGGGCGATTTTATCCCTGGGGGGAGTGCTTGAGGCCTTCCCTCGTTTCCCCACTCAGCTACAGACCTGGGAGGGCAGTGCCAGAAATGGGTGGTACTTCTCTTCGTGCTCACCCTAAGGGGCTGACACCCAGTCGTGTCCAAAAGCATGTACTTGACATGGATGACATTGACTATGTCCGTGGTGGACCACGGGGGTGGCTTGGTAGGGTTCTGGCCCCCCATAATGTCCTTGTGACCCTAATTTCCAAGCCCCTCAAGACATAAATCCTAAATCAAAACAGAACCTAGAGGGTCAAGACAAGACTCCAGTACTCACTGCCACCAGCCAGACTGCTGTCCGGAAAGCCCTCATGTACAGAAACCCTGCATCTGAAAGAGAGATAGGGGTGGACTAGGAGGCAGGAGGTCTGAGTTGAAGCTGGGTTGATGCTGTGTGGTCTCTGGATCTCCTCAATGAAACAGCTGTTACAAATGGGATGTTGTGGAGTGTAGATGGCTGGGAACTGTCCCCTCTGTGTACAGATGTAAAATGTGCCGGTCATCCCCAATGAGTGGGCCTGCCTGCCTGCCTGGGCGTGTCTGGGTGCACAGAGCCTGTGTGCAGGAGGAAGGGCACTCATGAAGGTCTGCCTGTGTGTTCTGTCCTGCCCGAGTGTGCATGGGTGTGAGCGTGGGCACACATGGCCGGAGGCGCGCCTGGGCACACAGGTGTAGATGTGCCCTTGTGCCCACGTGAGGGAGCGGAGGGGTTTCTGTACACAGGAGTCACGCATGGTGGGTAGAGAGGGTTGGTGTTAGACCCTGGGCGCATAGAGGAGGGTTCCCGTGTGTCTGCGTGTGCACATGTGTGTGTGAAGTGCTGGGGCCCATGTGTGTAAATACTTGAGTGTATGTGTCTGGGTGAGTCCAGGCGTCCGTGTGCGCGCGTGTGGTTTGGGGGCGTCCCTCAGCGTGGGCGCGGCGAGTCCTGCGGGGCCTAGCGCGGGCCGGCGGGCTGTTTAGAGGCGCCAGGTGGCCTGACAGCCTCGGACCGGGCGCGGGCAGGAGGAAGAGGGCAGCGGACTCGGCCGCGCCTTTGTCTGCGCCGCGGTGCGCGGGGAGTCCTGCGCCTTTGTGTGACCCTCGCAGGTGTGCGCGCGGGGGCGGGGGGGGGGCGGGGAGGGGAGCGGAGGGAGGGGCTTTCTCCTCCGCAGCCGGCCCCGCCCTCCGGCCTATTGGCTGGGTGCTGCCGCCCTCTGGCGGGCGCGGAGGGAAATGCTGGGCCGGGAGCGCAATTCTGAGAAAGGCCTGCGGGCAGTCAGGGGCCCCGGGGCTCCCCTCACCCGAACCGTCTCGGGCGCCCGCATTTGCCCCCTGGCAGACGTCTTGCCACTCTGGGCTAAGGCCCCGCCCCGTCGCCCGCACTGCCACTTCCCACGGGCACCGCTTCCTGTCAGCGGACGGACGCCTCACCTGGGGACAGGTGCGTGGCTGGGTACCTCCGCTCCCACAGCCTTGCAGGACGCCCACCATAAACGTCTCCTCCCGCTCTGCTTCTTGGCTTCATCACTTCTTGGCTCTGGGCCCTCGGAAAGGCCACCTCAGCTCTCTGGCCCTCAGTCTTTTCGTCTGTAAAACGGGGCAAATAGTGATCACCTCAAGAGATGGTGCCTGTCAAGTGCGCCGGTCAAGCCTGGCATTGGGAAAGCCCCCCCCCCCCCAAAAAAAACTTCTAGCCAGGGTTTAGTGTTGTTGTTGTCATGGGCCCATCCTCTCTCCCAGACCCACAATACTGTTCCAGATGTGTTTGCCTTGGTGGAGGCAGCTGGAGGGCTGGGGCTGCTATTGCAGCACCTCCCAGAGACTCTGCTTATCCTGTGCCCCACTACCCCCACTTTCCCAACACACACATGGTTTGGGGTCCGCCGCCTGCTGAGGTGGGCCTTTGGGCCAGAGTATTTTCCCTTCTGAAGGGGGCGGACACTGTGGTTTCCTCCCTGGGTGACTTCCGGCTGAGAGGGCTTGGCCCCCAGAGAGGGCGGGGAGATGACACAGTTGTTCCCCCAGCCCTGCGGGGCGGGCAGCATGGTTCACTCCAGCATGGGGGCTCCAGGTAAGGGGCCTGGGGCCAGCGCCCTCTGCCTGTCCTGCCCTTCCTCCTTAGCTGTCTCCTCTTACTTGCTTTCACTCTGTACCTCAGCAGCTCCCCCTTTCCCTCCCTGGGTCCGGTCCCCACCCTCAGCTCCTCTTTCCCCTTCCCTTCCACTCCAGACACCTGGGGGCTTCTCATCTCCCCCCTCATCTGTGCTGCAGTGTTCTGGGCTCTGGGGGGTGGTGGGGGAGGACGGAGCCCTGGTGTTGGTAGCAAGCTCTTATATGGAGGATCAGTGGGTGGGCTTCTTGGGTGGGGGCTGCAAAGGGGTGGGAACACTGAATTGCAGGACTTTTCAGTGTGTGAGTTTCTGTGCACATGTGTTTGTGAGTGGTAGTTCTGAGTCCTCCGAGTGTGCCTGTCATGTGTGTGTGGCATTGTGGGCTCGCCTTGGCAATGATCTCTTGGCTCGCCGCCTCACTTCATTTGTCTCAGATGTTACCTCCTCAGGGAGGCCTTCCCTGACCTCCCTGTCTGAACTGGCAACCAGTCCCGCCATTCTTGGTCCCCTTGCCCCTGCTTTGTCTTTCCTTTATGGCATTTATCACCGCCTGAAAATGTATCCTCTGTCAGTTGACCGAGTGGATGTTGGGTGCCAGGCACCATACAAGATGATTTGTATTTGCTGGTTCACTTGGTAAAATGTGTCTATCTGTGCATAATGATAGTCATCTCCCAGCAGTGCTGATGGGAGGGTTGAATGAGATAATGTGTGTAGATGCTTAACACAGTGCCTGGAACACAACAAGCGTCAGTATGCGTGACTGTTTCGTTTGCAGCCTTATAGCAGTGTTGGTGTGTGTCACGTTCGTGAGTGTCTGTGGGGATGAGTCCTGGTTTGGCGTGTGCCATCCTATCTGCATCCCTGGGATCCTTCCACAACATATATTTACTGAGCAGTTCGTGCTGGGTGTTGGAAATACAACTGAAAAAGGGAGTTTCGGGTCCATCCTCCTGGAGTTCCCAGTCGGGGGAGACAGACCTGTTGCCAGACCGTGGAGGAGGCGCGGGTAGAGGGGTCAAGGCTGGGATGCTGGAGACACAGGGAGCCATGGGAGCCCAGAAGACTGGCCCAGTTGAGCCAGTGGGGTGTAAGAGAGGGCTTCCTGGAGGAGGGGACGTCTGTCTGGTCTGAGATGTGAAGGATGAGTGGCTATGACAAGGCAAAGGAGGTGAGGGAGGGGGTTGTGATGGAGGGAAGACTACTTGCAGGATGGCACGTGATTATTTATTGAGGTGACTGTATATGCAACTGTGTATGTGTGAGCACACATAACAGTGTAGACCCGGAGATCCGGGGTACCTGCACCCGCATGCCGCCTGCTCCACCATGGACTCATCCCTGTCTGGGGTTGAATGGGGGCCTCGTACATGCTCAGTACTGAGTTAGACCCCTGACTGGGGATTTCTCACAGAACTGCCCTGCCTGGGAGGCCCACCTGCATTCCCTGCCTGGACATGAATTAATACACTGCATGGTCTTGGGCAGATCACTTGTCCTGCCTGGGCTCAGGCTCCACACCTGTGAACTGGGTTCAGGGTTCCACTCCGGCCGTCTCCCAGGATGAGCTGATTCTGGGTGTGTGAGTGTGCACACGTATGTGTGTATGTCTGTCTGAGGGGCCTGGGTATGTGTGTGTCTGCCTATTTGTGTCAATCTGTGTGTCTGTGAGTGACTCTGGATGTGGATGTGCACATCTGTGTGTATTTGAGTAACTGTGTGTGTGTGTGTACGTGTCTCTGTGTATGTCTATCTGAGCGACCTGAGTGTATGTGTGTATGCACACCTGTATCTATCTGTATGTCTGTCTGTGAGTAACTCAGGTGTGAGTGTGTGCGTGTGTATGTGTGTGTCTGAGTGACCTCTGTGTATTGGTGTGTGTGTACATGTAC
>NW_023270718.1:292727-374992 GCF_011800145.1 Mirounga leonina
CTCTGGGGTGTGATTTGGCGTGTGTGTGTATCTGAGTGACCTGGGCGCGCGCGCGTGTGTGTGTGTGTGTACGTGTACGTCTATTTGTGTGTCTGTGACTCTGGGGTGTGATTTGGGGTCTGTGTGCGTGTGTCAGTGCAGGTGTGCACGCACATGTCTGGGTGTGTGCTTTGCCTGCCTACCCCTGTCATTGCGTCTGGGCGTATGCCTTCTCCGCAACTGTTCCTGCCTGAGGTCTGTGCACACCTGTCCCTGTGTGCGTTTGCGGGTCTCCGTCCTCGTCTGGGCCCTGCCTGGCTGAGGCTGTGGTGTGTGTGCGAAGTGGCAGCCCTTACCTGTTGCCAACACAGCTGTGGGCCACCCTCTCTTGTTGTGTCTGCTGCCTCTCTCTCCATCCCTCCCTCCTGACAGCTCAGAAGTGTTCACTCCCTTGAGGCCCCCCGGGGACAGATGTGGCGCGGTGGGGGTGTGAGGTGCTGCTCCTAGGGAGGCAGGGACCGGGCCAGCTGGGCCCACAGAGGTTCCCGGCAGTGCGAACACTGCCCACAGGGGCTCCCAAGCCGCAGCCTCGAGTGAAGCCGGCCCTGAAGGCAGGAGACCCAGGGGACAGGCCAAGAGGGGCCAGGAGGGGTGAGGGGCAGCCCTTGGGCCCTCTATATTTAGCCCCGTTTTCGGTAAGTGCTAACGAGAAGCTGGCCCAAGTCTGCTAAAACCGGCTGGGGGAAATGCAGAGGAGAAGTGAAAGTCCGGGGAGGGAGGGGCGAGGGAGGGGTGGGGAGGGCGGAGGGGACCCAGAGTCCCAGGCCTGAGGCAGTGGGGCAAGCGAGTGTGACCCCAAGGGTGTGGGTAGCCCTGGGTGTGTCTGACTCCAGGATGGTGGGATTCAAGGGGCCCGGTAGAATTCTGCATTGCTTGTTCCTGCCTGGCCCTCTAAAGAGTTATACGCTACCTGGAATGGGAGAAGGGAGGGGTGACTGTGGTCATATAACCGAGCAGCCTTTCTGTGTGAACGAGGCCTTGAGATGAGCTTCGGAAAGCGCCAGGGAGCTGGAGCATATTAGATCACCTGGTGGGGGTAGGGGTGGGGGCTTTTCAAAATCCAGATATCCAGGTCTTCCCTTGTCCCATTGAAAGCAGAGTGTCTGGGGACACCTGGGTGGCTCAGTCGGTTAAGCGTCTGCCTTCGGCTCAGGTCATGATCCCAGGGTCCTGGGATCGAGTCCCGCATCGGGCTCTCTGCTCCGCGGGGAGCCTGCTTCTCCCTCTGCCTCTGTCTCTCATGAATAAATAAATAAAATCTTAAAAAAAAAAAAAAAAAAAAAGAAAGCAGAGTGTCTGGGTGGGAATAGGTGTCAGTGTTTCTCTAGAGTCAAGAGAGAGGGGCCTGGGCCAAGGCCGACAGCCTGCAGAACGGGCGCCTCAGCAGGCCTCTTAAGGGGATTGTCAACGCCCTTAGATGTTAAGGCATCATTTGGCTTTGGATCTGTGGTGGAAATGGAGTCCCCTCTTCATCCTTGGTGGGGATGATATGATGACACCCTTTTTTCAGATTGGGTTCTGATGGGGGCAGGAGGAAAGAAAAACAAGACAGGCTTGGGCAAAGGGCAACACTGGCCATTTTGCTGTCAACCCAGCCAAATGCTGCAGGGGTGCCTGGGCTGTGTGCGAGTCGGGGTGGGGGGAAGAATTAGGGAGAACAAGGGAAACAGTGGTGGAGATTTCCTCTCATGCCACCTTTGCCTCCTCAGCCACTGTCCCTGCAGAAATTACTTTAAAGGTTTAGGTTGGAGTTGCTTGGGGATTGGGGCTCAAGGTCAAGGTGGCGGGTAGCAGCAGGGAGAGAGGCTTGTCTGGGACAAGATTGGGTCCTGGTCTGTTAGAGATTCTTGCATGCATTCATTCATTCCAAAGACACAGTCCCAGCCAGGGCTGTTGGGCTCTAAGGAGCTCACAGTCTGGGGCAGGGGGAATCCATTGCCCAGGGGGTCAGGGTGTGTTAGGGGGCAGAGGCAGGGGGTTCCCAGATGAGAGAGACACTAACCACCTGAGGAGTCAGGGAGGACTTCACAGAGGAGGTGATGTATGAGCTGGGACCTTCAAAAGGAGCAGGAGTTTGCTAATCGAGAAGAAGAGGTCGCCAGGTAGGGAGAAGAGCAGAAGCTAAGGCCTGGAGGGAGGAGGGAGATCAGAGCCTCAGGGCACCCTTGTGCACTCAACCCACACGTCCTGGGCTGGGCAGTGTTGGGGACCCCAAGATGAGTCAGACCTGCCCTCAAGGGGTCCTAGTCTGACGGGGAAGACGTACTGGGGCCCAGACGGCTACAGCCAGGGGAGAGGGCCGGGCCAGCAGGAGCTGGGGTGGAGGGAGCCGCCGTCATAGAGGACAGAGCCTGTGCTGGGGCCTGAAGGATGAGTAGGAGGTCGCCAGGCAGACAGAGTGGGGGACAACCTTCCAGGCGGAGGGAGAGAGACAGCAAGACCGAGGCAGGAACGAGTAGAGAGAGAGCCGCAGGGAGGGACGTTCAGCCAACATTTAACACCCACTCTTCTGAGCTGGGGGACACCAGGGGGCCAGCAGTGAGTCAGAGCAGGCCTGCTCCCTGGTCTGGTGGGAAAGGACAGGGACACAGAAGGCCACGGCCCTGTGGGCTCACGGCTAGGACAGTGAGAGGGCAGGGCCGTGGGAGGCTGTATTATTTTCCCAGGGCTGCCGTCATGGACTACTGTACGCTGGGTGGCTTAAACAACAGAAATTAATTTTCCTGAAATTTGGAAGCTAGAAGTCCAAGGTCAAGGTGGCAGTGGGGGTGGTTTCTTCGGAGGTCTCTCTCCTCGGCTTGGGAGGGCTGACTTCGCCCTGTGTCTTCACATGGGCTTCTTTCTGTGTGTCTATGTCGTCCCAGTTTCCTCCTCTTATGAGGACACCAGTCATATTGGATTAAGGCCCACCCTAATGGTCTCATTTAACTTGGTTACCTCTTTAAAAACCCTATCTGGGCTTTTCTTGGGGAGATGGGGAGCTGTGGAAAGGTTCACGGCCAGGTTGTGGGAAGGATCTCCCTGGGGCTAGATGGACACTGGCTGGGAGGAGGGGGCCGGCGAGGGGGTTGGAGCAGGGGTCTCAGCGATGCTAGGAGGGGTGGGAGGCAGGACCCCACTAGCATCAGCAGTTGCCCGGAGCTGGGCCAAGTTCTGGGCCATTTAGAGGCAGGATTAGGCAGGACTCCTGCCTTTGATGTCCCAGAGTCAGGAGTGTGGTCTCTTACCTGGGACTAGGACCTGGGTCCTCCTCCTGTGCCTCAGATGATCATTAGCCACTCACCACCATCCTAGTGCCTAGAAGCAGGGCCTGAGCTCCCATAGCATCCTGGGCCCCTGCTCCCCACACCACCCTCACCAGCCTATGCCTTAATAGTACCGTATCCTGGCTTTTTTTTTTTAGCTTTTAAGTTTTTTCTTTTTTTATGTGAAAACATACCTACAGTAAATGCTCAGATTTTAAGGGTGCAGCTTGATGCATTTTTCCCTATGTATAGAACCACATAACCACCAAACAGATGACAATACCAAACATTTCCAACCCCCTACAGGCCTCCTCACGCTCATTCCCCGTCAGCAACCCCCAGACGTTACCCATAATCTGACCTTGGCCATCTGATATCATCTTGCCTGTTTCTGAGCTTCCTGTAATTGGAATCCTACTGTCTGTCCGCTTTTGTGTCTGATGTCTTTCCCTTGGTGTCGTGCCTGCAAGATTCAGTGGTGCGTGTGATGCAGGAGTTTCTTCCTTTTCTTGCTGCGGGGCGTTTCATTGTATGGACATACCACATTGTGTCCATCCTCTGATAGGCCCTTGACTTGTTCCCAGTTTGGGGAAGGGGCTGCTGTGTGCCCATGGGCTTGGGGGGCAGGATGCTCCTCTGTCTCCCCACGGTGCTCGGGAGTGGATGTGCTGGGTCCTAGGGAGGGGGAACCTCGTCAGTTTTCCTGACTTGTGCTTATATCGATTTACACTCCCACGAGCAGTGTGTGACCTGGCTTTTTAATCAAGAATTTTAAACCAGAGCGGCGTTTCATGTCGAGTAACCCTTGATTGCAAAATTCCTGGACATTTTTTTTTTTCCAGTTCCTGAGGACATCCTAGCTCTCGTTAGCTGGCCTTCTTTCAATATCTTGGGTGCGGAACGCGCTTGAATTGGACAGCAACCTTTTTTTTTTTTTTTTTTTTTAAGATTTTATTTATTTGAGAGAGAGAGAATGAGAGACAGAGAGCATGAGAGAAAGGAGGGTCAGAGGGAGAAGCAGACTCCTTGCTGAGCAGGGAGCCTGATGTGGGACTTGATCCCGGGACTCCAGGATCATGACCTGAGCCGAAGGCAGTCGCTTAACCAACTGAGCCACCCAGGCGCCCCTTGGACAGCCCCTTTGATAGGGCATCGTGGTTTAGGCAGGGATGTGGAGTGAGTGGTGGGGGAGACCTTGGGGTCAGAGTCAGGGTCACGAGTAAGGTCTGAGGCCAAGCTGGGAGTCAAGGTCAGATGAAGGACTTGTACCATCTGGGTGGGAGTTGGGATTCAGGGTAGGTAAGGGGACTGAGAATGGATAGGGAAGAAGCCTAGGTTTGTGTGGGGTCTAGGACCAGAAAGGTTTGGGTTCGAGTCGGCGTCAGTCAGGGTGAACTTGAGTAGGGGTGACAGCTGGAGATGAGGTGGGTGGAAGTCACAGCAGGGGGCCCACTAGACCATAGCAGTCCTGATGAGAAGCGGGAACTCTGGAGTCATGAAGACAGGTGTCCAACTGGGGCACTTCTGCTGTCTCACTGTGCACTTGGGCCCTCAGTTTCCTCCTCTGTAAAATGGGGGTAATATTAGCACCAACTGCTTCTGTGAGCTCTGAATCATACTTAACACTGTGCTCGGCACTGGTAAGTGCTCACCTTTCCCTCCTCAGCATCACAGTGTTGTGAGGGAAGAGCAATGCTTTGTGGCCCCAGGGCCAGCTTGCTGTTTGCCCCCTCCCCTCATGTCCTGGGTTTATGGGAAGATAGCAGGGGATTGCATTTGTAGGCTGGGGCACCCGGCTTGGATCTGGGCGTGCAGTGGGGATTCAAGGCTTAAGTCCCGGGTGAGGCCTAGGAGTAAGTCCGAGGACCTGGTCAGGGGTAGAGCCGGGTGGTGTTGGAGTCGGAGTTCCAAGTGGCGAGTGGGGCTGCCGGGCCTGTGAGCTGAATGTGAGAAAGGAGGCCGGGAAGCCAAGTGGGGGTCAGGTGTGGACAGGAACATTGTGGGCTGGGGGAGGCGCAGAGGGCGCCAAATCCCACGCAGAGTTCAGAAGACTCACTCCTTTGGGGATGCTGCAGCCCTTCACACCCCCAGGCCCCACTCAGAGTGGAAAACATGTCTCACCCGAAACCTGGTGAGGCAGGACGGGCACGCCTCGGGAGGAGGCCTGAGGCTGACTCGCTCCTGTGGAACATCACCCACCTCCTCCTGGGCACCGAAGCCTTCTCACGACCACCGGCTACCTCCCACCCTGCCCCAGGGCCTCACGGGAGGTGGCCCTCCCCGTGCCACCTTCTGCAGGGCTGAAAAGGATCCCTTTCTTGTCCTGCCAGAGGAGGGCAGAGGCCCAGTAAGGAGGGCATGTCTCCTGGAAAGAGGCACTTACAAGGTGGCAGGGAGTGCAGGGGATTTGGAGAGAGGCTAGGGTGGTGCTGGAGGAGGGCCCAAGAGCCCCCCAGGCTTCCCTCACCCCACTTACATCCTTCTTTTGTCCCCAGAAATAAGAATGTCTAAGCCCCTGGAGGCCGAGAAGCAAGGTCTGGACTCCCCATCAGAGCACACAGGTGGGTGGGGAGGGGAGCAGGGAGGGCAGGGGGCCTGTGGGGGGGGGAGCTGAGGGGCTGTGGGGGCACAGGTGACAACTCACTCTTTCCCTCTCGTTGCAGACACTGAAAGAAATGGACCAGACACTAACCATCAGGTCAGGAGGGAGTAGATGAGCAGGAGGGGTTGGGAGGGGCAGAAGGGAACAGAGGGGGGCCCCTGTGGGGGAGGGGCATGGTGTCAAAGGCTGCTTCACCTCACTCTTCCCATTCCCCACCCCAACTTTTTCTTCCCAGAACCCCCAGAATAAGACCTCCCCGTTCTCCGTGTCCCCAACTGGCCCCAGCACCAAGGTAAGAACCTATCAGAACGGCCAGGGCAGGGGAATGAGGAGGGTGTCCTGTGATGGGTTAGCATCTGGGAGAGGGTCCTGCACATCTTTGTGGGCCCAGGGCCTGAAGGGGGGGTACGGAGCCCCGACACCTTGGTGACAAGACTCCTCCCGCCCCTTCTCACACTCAGGCTCCCGCCCCAGGCCTGTGACTCACCCAGGCTCCTTCCCCTTCCCTGGGGGGTGGGGGTGGCCAGGGAAATCCCCCCCAGAGCCCCAGGGCGATGAACAACAGGAAGCTGAGGGCCCCGCCCCCATCCCAACTTCCCTGACAGGGGCCTACCCTACCCCCAGCCCCCCAACACACACACTCAGGGGCCAGCCAGTAGAGGGGGGTATGGGATGGGAGGCAGACTCAGGAAGGATGGCTGAGGTTGATGGGGAGGCTGGAAGTGGCCAGACAGAACAAATCCCTAATCCAGATGGGGCCCTGCCTGTTTCTGGGCACTGCTGGGCTTCCTGAGGTGTCTGGGGCCCAGGGCTCCATTCTCCAGCCTGGTAGGGGCAGCCACAGGCCCAGAGGCCTGAAAGCAGCATGGAGGGCAGGGGCAGAGGGGTCCTCTGCAAGGGATGGGGTTGGGGGCCGGGAACTACTCCGTGACCTTGGGAAAATCACTCCCCTCCGCCCCCCACCGCCCCACCACTGCTGGGCTTCTCGGTTTCCTCTTCTCTAACATGGGGGGCTGTCAGATCCGATGGCCTCTGAGGTGCCCTGATGCAGCTTAGTGGGTGGGTATCTTGTGCTGAGTGAGTTGGCCAGGGCCCAGGGGAGGAGGGCTCTGGCTCTGGCCTCCTTCCCTCTGATCTTAGGCACAGTTCTGGCCTTAGCCCTCGGAGCAGAGCGCGTGCCCACCGTCCTGACCCTTTCCCTCCTCAGCTGTGTCTTTGCAGCCCCTCCCAGCCCCACGGCAGCCTTGCTTCTCTGTGGGGAAACCAGGGGAGCCCTGCAAAGGAAGGGTCCTTGCCACCCTTCCCTGGCCTGGACCCCGGTTCCTCGGGAAAACCGGAGGCAGAGAGGGCGTTGGCCTCTGACTCCGGGCCTCTGTCCACACCTCGTCCTGTTTGAGGGCAGCCTCTGCTTTCCCCAACTGCAGTGATTCATGTGCTCCCGTCACAATTTCAGACACATCCACACACCACCGTGTACAATTACTTACGTCACAGTTGTGTTAATTGGCTTCAGTTTTAAAAACATTTTATTTCGGAAAATGTGAAGCAGATACAAAAGGAGAAGAAAAAGAGTATCATGAAAATAAGCCCCCAGGTACCCATCCATCAGCTTCAACAATTTTCAGCTCATGAACTGGCTTGCTTTTTCAGCAGCTCAAATACGTGTTTTTTAAATGGAAATTTCATGAATGGAAAACCAGCATCTCTTGCCATGGAAATAAATACAATGGTTATTTTTTTTAAGTAATCTCCATGCTCAACGTGGGGCTCGATCTCACGACCCCGAGATCAAGCATCTGTGCTGTACCGACTGAGCCAGCCGGGTGCCCCAACACAGTGATTATTAAAATGTACCCAGAGACTCTTGCCTGCTGACGGGTCTAAGCCTGAGGCCTTTCCTTCATTCATTAGAAAGGGAGATGAGCAGTGTTGGGGGTGAGGCATTAGAACTATCCTAGCACCTAATGGAGGCTTTCTCAAGAGAACCAGAAGGAATGAAAGAAATCTGAAAGAGGACTAGTATCCTCACCATGTTGGTTGTTTTTTGTTTTTTAACTTTTAATTGGAATGTGACACACGCAGAGATCCTCAGTGGGTTTTCACAAACTGAACACCCATGTTGCCCACACCGGGTCAAGAGGCAGAACACAGCCAGACTTCCAGGGGCCCTCGAGTCCCCACCAGGGGATGCTGCATCCCTGCACCCCGTAAACTTTCTGACATTTGTCTCCATTCCCTGGGCCATGCCACTCACCCTCTGTGATCTGGCCTTTTCCAGGCCTCTGTTCATCTCACTCTGAATTCCAAATGCCACACCCCCCTGCCAAGCTGCTGTGTCACCTTGCACAAGTCACTTTCCCTCTCTGGATCCCCTTTTGCAAAATGGTGCTGGGACATCGGACTGAAGGATTAGGGATCATCCTTCAGCCCAGTGTCCCCTCTGGGCCCGAGAGTGTGATTCTGCAAGCCATGCCTCCCCCAACCCCACATGTCCTTTACTAGCCGACCTCTCAGGCAAGCCAACCGTGGTCTGGCCTTTCTGTCTAGGAGAGGAGGAAGGCCAGGACTGCTCTATGCTGGTCTGTCCTATGTATTTGATGCGAGGTGCATCTACATCCTGCACAGAGATATGAGGAGGGGCTCAAGGGACTTCTGGGGTGGAGGCTGAAAGCTGGCAGCATCTGGGCCACATCTGGCCTGTGTATGTGCTTGGCTGGTCCTGCCAGCGTTTTGGTGCTTTTTTTTTTTTTTTTTTTTAGGTTGTTTTGGGTTTTGCTTTAGATTTTGAAATGAATGGTTGGTGGGAGCAGAGGAGGAGCTGGGCAAGCTTCCCCTCCAGGAGGGCTGCACATGCCGCCAGCCCACCTCATCCTCGTCTGCCCACGCCACCTGTTCGCACTGTCTGCCTCTTTCCATACTCATTTGAATTCCGATCCAGGTTCCAAGTCGGTGGTTTTTTTTTTCATAACCTAAGACCCGTTCTTCCAATGAAGTCCTACTTCATTAATGAGAGATGCACCTCTGGCTAAAGCAGATGAGGGAGGGGCACCTGGGTGGCTCAGTTGTTAAGTATCTGCCTTCAGCTCAGGTCATGATCCCAGTGTCCTGGGATCGAGCCCCACATCAGCTCCCTTCTCGGTGGGAAGCCTGCTTCTCCCTCTCCCACTCCCCCTGCTTGTGTTTCCTCTCTCTGTCTCCCTCTGTCAAACAAATAAATAAATAAAATCTTTTTAAATAAATAAATAAATAAATAAATAAAGCAGATAAGGGATGGGAACCCAGAACGCTATTCTTTGATGCCCCGAGTCCTCTGCTGGCAAATTCCCCATTTTACAGATGGGGAAACTGACCCCCACCCCCCAGAGGGGAAAACTGCTCTCCAAAGGTGCCTCTCTCCTGTTTGGTGCAGGGGTGTGTGTTAGCCCTCCTGATTGTTGAGGAGCCTGAGGCCAGAGGCGGGACTTAAGATCCCCAGCCGGTAGGCAGGGCCTTGCCTCTACACCCCAGCCTACTCCTCATGTGCTGGCCCGAGGCTGCCGTTGCCACACATGCCCTCTCTTTGGTTCACAGGTGGGCATTCTCTCTGGCCTCCACTTAACATTCTGGGGTCCCGGACCCTGCCTCTCTCCCCCCCAGATCAAGGCTGAAGACCCCAGTGGCGACTCAGCCCCAGCAGCACCCCCACCCCCCCAGCTGGCTCAGCCGCATCTGCCCCAGGCCCAACTCATGTTGACGGGCAGCCAGCTAGCCGGGGTAAGTACTCGGGGAAGGACAGGGAACGTGGGCCTCGACCAGCCGCCTCCCATCTGTTACAGGACCCGTGGCAGGGGGTGTCCCGCCAGGGCCACCACCACACTCTCACGCCCTCCTCCTGCCCTCCTCAGGCCTCCTGGAGGACTTGCCCCCTAACCTGCTTGGCTCGGGCACTAACCCCTCTCTGCCTTCTCTGCTCCCCCGCCCCCGCCCCTCCTCTGGCCCTGCCGCCCGCACCCCACAGCTCACAGCACTGATGCCAGCTCAGCAGCAGCTCCTCCTGCAGCAAGCCCAGGCCCAGCTCCTGGCCGCCGCCGTGCAACAATCCAGTGCCGCTGCCGCCGCCGCCGCTGCCTCCTCCTCCTCCTCCTCCTCCTCCTCCTCCTCTGCCTCCTCTGCCTCCTCCTCGACCTCGCAGCCCCCAGCCTCCTCTGGGGGTGGCGACCTGCCACCTCCACAGCCTGCCAGCCAGCCCCCCGGGACCCCACAGCTCACCCTCTCCCAGCCCATCCAGCTCACAGCACAGGTAAGGGCAGCCCTGGGGGGCAGGCAGCACAGGGCCCACGGAAGCACGGTGTGCAGGGGGCTGACCGGTCTGCGTGGACTCTTCTGAAGGCCGGTCATGTGCCAGGGAGCCACGGGGGATGCTGCCACCCGTGTCTCAGTGGGGTAAATCGACGCTCAGAGGGAGGACGTCCTCCATGTGATGGCATGCCTGGCTAAGCGCTTTCTGTGTATCTCACTGAGGGCTCCCAGCCACCTGGGAGGTTGGCCCATTATCCTCAGTTTCTGGCTGAGGAAACGAGGAGTCACCTCCGTGGAATGGTGCCTATGTGGGCCCAGAAGGAAAGGCTGAGACTCTGAGCCAGCACCCTATAATGTGTGCTCTGGCGTATCCAGTGAGAGATGCTCTTTCAGAAAAGGGGCCCGTGGCCGCTGGGTCAGGGAATGCTGCATCCGCTCTGGCCATTCTGGAGACTATTGGCATATACTGAATCATGAGTTCGTGGCTGTATTCATTTCCCGGGGTGCCATGACAAAGCCCCACAAACTGGGTGGCTCTAGGGAGAATCTCTCTCTGCTTCTTCTAGCTTCTGGTAGTGCCGGAAATCTTTAGCATTCTTTTAGCTGGATCGCTCCAATCTCTGCCTCCTTGGTCATAGGGCCATCTTCTGTCTGTGCCTGTCTGTCTCTGCATTCACATTTTCCCTTCTTATTATAAGGACACCAGTCGTTGGATTAGGGCCGGCCCTAATGACCTCATTTAACTTGATTACATCTGCAAAGACCATGTTTCCAAATATGCTTGTATTTACAGGCACCAGGGGTTAGGACTTCCGACAAATCTTTTTGGGAGACCCAGTTCAACCCAAGATAGTAGCCCACAAATTTCCTGTAAGGATAGTTTGTGGAACAGAGTAGGTAGAACAGAGCATCCCCTCCTGATGGGCCTGCTCTCTCCACCCGCACTTTTCCCTGTCACCCACTTGTGCTATCTCCCTGGGTTCCATAAGCATTTGAGTCTGTGGCCCATGTTCCAGCACAGTGAAGGTCCTGAGAAGTCCTGCAGCAAGGAACCTTGTTTAACTTCCCTTAACCCTGTGTTTCCCACAATGACTGCTCTTTGGATCGCTTTTCTTTCTCTCTATCCACCGCCTTCCATGGAACCCCGGGGGCAGACGCTGTCTACACAGAGAAGGTGTCCAGCACCCACAGTTTGTCCCTTGACAGAGTTCAGCTTCCGATGGGCCCATTCCACTACTGACCAGCGCTTCCACTGAAGACTGTCCTTAACGCTGAGCTGGGTCTGCCTCCTTAGAGCTTCCCACTTCTGGGCCTGCTTCTGCGGAGACACACAGAGCAATCTGTGGCCACTGCTCTGTGATGGCTCTTCCAGACTTAGCCCCTGGTGCCTGGCTCACCACGGTAACTGTAACTAGAGTCTGGCAGGTGCTGCCTTTGTAGCAGGCACTTTGCTAACGGTGACCTCCTAGAGTCCACAAATCCTCATCCCTGGCGAGCTCACCCCAAGGGGCAGAGCGGCCTGGGAGTCAGGGCTCAGACCACATAATCTGGGGCTGCTGCCTGTAGCCATCCTTCCCACCTCCCCCCGCCCACCGCCCCCCAGAGATCCCAGCAGCAGGGGGGCGCCTCTCAGCACATACAGCTCTCCATGGAGCAACCCCAACGCTCAGGGCTCCTCCCTCCCCCAGGTCTCAAGTATCCCTGCCCCTGCCCCTGTTCTCCTGTCTGCCTGGAAGTCGGCTCCCTCCCTTTACCTGGACGGCTTCTTTTCAGCCTTTAAGCCTCAGCTTGGGAGTCCACGCCTCCAGGATGTCTTCCAAGACTTCCCTCCCTCCAGCTGGTTTGATTTCCTGCCTCCTGCATTCTCCCGAGGCCCCCAGCCCTTTTCCTTTGCTTCTGGCCCTAATCACCAGTACTGGGTCCAAATATGCCCGAGGAAGTGTCTGTGGAAGGGACAAAGACTCCAGGGAGGGAGCAGGGACAGAGCAGCCTCGTGCAGACCAGCAGCAGGCATTCCTTCTGTTCATACACTCCTAGAACCACCTCCTCCAAGCTCCCTGCCACCTGCTGTCCCGCCCATACTCTGATTCTCAAGGCCTCCTCCAACCCCTTCCTCTCACTCCCCCGTCCCCAGCTCCGATCTGCTCGGGTCTGCCTTTTGCAACTGCAAAGCTGGGCCAAGGTTGTTTTCTGGGAGTTCTGTCACCCTGTGACCTCATTTCCCTGACAAATGTTTATCCCGTACCACCAAGAGCTGTAGGCACTGTGCCGACCAGCTGCCGTGGGTACCACAGTCCTCCTGCCTTAGCTGCCCACTGCAGCTCCAGCTGTCTCACCCCTGGGCTTGACCCCTCCCTCTTCCTCAGCCCGTGTCCCGTTCCCACCCATCTGCTTCCCATGCCCACTCCGCTCTGTCCCGTGGTCATTTCAGACATTTCCCGGCCTCCCGTGTGTCAGGCCCTGGTGGGAAGCTAAAGGCTTAGGAATGACTCAGACCCTTCCTTGCCCCCTCAGGGTTCCCAGTCTTCTAGGGAAACAGACACACCAACGAACCACTAAGAAATGTTTTACTTGAACAATACTAAGAAAGTCAAAAACACCCCTAGCCCTATCATTTTAAAAATTACATAAAGTACTAAGGGAAAGTCCCCCATCTGTCCCTCGAATGCCAGCTTCCAAAGTAATGTCAGTTAAACCATTTGGCAGGAACCTTCCCTGCATTTTCCTAACTCGTATAGAGAAAGGGATGATTATAACACACTTCTATAATTTGTGTGTCCAGCACTCAGCACGGTGCTTTCCACCAAGGGGGCCACGTGGATATTTACTGAATCAATGAGGGATGCAGCTTTTCAATCAAGGGTAGGGAAGACATCTCTCCGGGGGAGTAATTCAGAATGTCTGGGGTAGGGGTAGGCATTGATTGAAAATTTACATTAACCGTTAAAACATCATTTTGTATTTGGAGAGAAAAAAAAAAATCCCTATTTTCATAATATGACAATGGCATATAAAGCTTGACAAAATCTTTTAGGCGGGCAGGACCTAGTGAGTACAGTTTTCCCAGAGAAACCTATTGGATGTGGTGGGAGTGTGGGAGAAGACAGGTGACCTGTGTCTGAGGGAATCAGAGAAGGCTTCCTGGAGGAGGTGGGATCTGACCTGAGCAGGGACAAGTAGGAGTTTACTGGGTATACAAAGTGGAGAAAGCTGTTCCAGGCATGGAGCATAATGTGAGAGAGCACAGTGGGCTCTGGAAGTGGGGGGTTGGGGGCCAGCAGTGGAAGACAGAGCAGGATGGGCTAGGAGGGGTGGCGGCTGGACCAAACTCCACGCCAGGTGGCTGAAGAAGGAAAGGGGATATTTGGCTCAGATCACTGAAGAGGCCCATCCTGGAACATGGGGCCTGGCCCCAGGGGTCTGTCTCTTTTTTCATTCTGAGGCAGGCAAAATAGGTGCCTGCCCGCTTCGACTTGCAGTCACTTGTACCCGGGGACATAAAACCCTCCCACAGGCCAGGGTTGAGTTAATGTCCTCAACCCCTGAGAAGGTAGGGTCAGCCCCCCTGGACCATGTGACCTGAGAATGGGGGAGGGCAAGTCCCCAAGAGGAAGAGGTGGATGCTTGAGGAAGGGGCAGTGGGTGCCAGGTCAGCCACACCTGGAGGTGTGGCACATTGTCAATGTGCCCACAGGCCCTGGAGTCCAGGAGCCAGGCCGGGGCATCCCAGTCGCCCCACAACTGCGGGATTGGGGTCTTTTGTTGCTCATCTATCCTGGCATTTTAACATGAAGCAGTAGCATGGGATATAACACAAAATGTGCAGAGGTAGTTTTTGCTCCCTGTTGGGTGGGTCTCAGTTTGTGGGTGTTCTGCCCCAATCGCTGGGACTTCCTGGGCTCCGTGTGGCAGGGTCACCTTTGGGGGAGGAGGCACATAGAAGAACCCCTGTTAGAGACAGGCCACCTGTGCCCATACCACCTGCCCCCCCCAAACTTTAGGGCTTCCTCTAGTGAAATGACTAGGATAACATAGTCATTCATCCAGCCCTTATTGAGCACCTTGTATATGCCAGGTGCCCATTCATGGCCCCGAGGGAATAGCTGTGAATGAGGCAGAGGTGGCTGCCCTTGAGGACCTCATGTTCTAGTGGGGAGACAGACAGTAAACAAGTAAACAAACGAACAAGACTGTTATAGAGTGAGTGTCCTGAAGAAAATGAAATAGGCTGGTGTCTTCCAGGGAGGTGGTTAGGAAAAGTTTCACTGAGGAGGTGGCCTTTGAGAGCTGAGGCCTGAATGAGTCAGTCATGAAGAAGCCAGGGGGAGAACTGAGGAAAAGGCAACAGCAAGTGCAAAGGTCCTGAGGTGGAAGGCAGCTTGACATCAGGGCACAGAGAAAAGTGGTATGTCTGGAGCAGAGCAAGTTAGCAGGAGACAAGAGGTGAGGGGTCTTCTAGGACAGATTAAGGGGTTTGGAATGAATGCCAGATATGATGGGAAGCTGTTGGGGGGTTATTAAACAGATGAGTGGCATGAGCCAACTGACCCTTTACAAAGCACCCTCCAGATGCCATGGGGAGAATGGACTGTGGGGGACCAGAGTAGAAGCAAGGGGCCCAGTGGGAAATGCTCGCAGGCATCCAGGCGGGGAGGTGAAGGTGATGGTGGGGGTCTAGAATGCTATTTTATATGGATAGGGTAGATCAAGGATGACTCCTAGAATTTTGGCTTCAGCAACCGGAGAGTGGTGAGGTGATTTTCTGAGTTGGGGAAGACGGGGGGGCACAGGGTGTTTTGGAGGGCAGGAGTAGGGAAGCAGGAGTTTCCCTTTGGACATGGCAGGGGATAAAGAGTCTATTCACCATCCAAGTGGAGACATCAAATAGGCAGACGGGCATATGAGGCTGGAGCTCAGCGGGGAGGCTGGCTGGACACTGGCAGTTATGAGTTGTCAGGCAGAGGACGGGGCTCCCGCCCTTGAGAGCTTGTGCTTGAGGGGTGTGACAGCAGGGGAGTGACAGGAGGGTATAGGGGCAGCAGATGCTTGTGCTGGGGGAGTATGTTGTGATTTCCCAAACACCTTATAGATACTAATATTACTCAGGCCTCAGTACAATCCAGTAAAGAGTCAGACATTCTTATCCCCATTTTGTAGATGAGAACACCAAGCCCTGAGAGAGCTATGACTCAGTAGTAATGACTACCATTTATGCAGGACCACTCGAGTGAACAGAGACCAGGCTAAACATGCTACGTGTGTTGTTGCATTTAATTCCTGTAATAGCCCCAGGAGGTAAGAGTTATTGTGGTGTCACCCGAGGAAATGGAGGCGTAAACAGGGTAAGGGATGCCCACGGTCCTCCAACTGTGTGAGGGACAGCGGGTGTCTGGCCGTCTCCAGGACACCATGCACTGTCACCCTATACAGTTAGGGAGGCCGAGGCCCAGAAGAGAGCTGGCTTCCCCCGAGTCACACAGCGAGAAGCAAGCAACAGGACCCAGGCTCAGACCCCCAAGGTTCCCAGCTGGCAGGGACCCTGGCACTCCTCCGACCGCCCTCCCACCTAGCTCCCTCCACACAGTTCTGGGCAAGTCGGGGTGCCGTTTCTCCCAGGTGGCTCCTGGGACAGGTGCTCTCTCCCTTCCCAGGCAGCCCCCTCCACCCACAGGGCTGCCTGTCATGGCTCAGAGAGTAAGGAAGCCCGTCCTCACTCTGAATGCAACTGAGGACAATGTAGTTTACATGGTCCCCCAGACACCCCCCTTCCTGTCCTCCCCGCCCTGGACTTAATTCTAAACTGTCCATGTCTTGGAATGGGGTGTCCAAAACTGGTCATAGCATGCCATCTCAGGGATGGCTGGTGAGTGTCATGCAGACACCATCCCAGTCTGGGTGGCTGCCAGAGCATGTGTGGGGCCCTGCAGTTGGGGGGGGTGGAGAGTCTGCCCTGTGCGCTGGAGTGAGGCGCTGCACCTGGGCCCAAGCGGCCACAGCAGGGGCCAGGCCTCCTCTAGTTCCTTTTAAAGGCTTTTTTCCACCACCACCATCCCCCCCCCTGACCCTCAGGTGGAACCAAGCCCAGATGGGAAAGTGGACAATTATACTCCTGTTCACCCGTGTGTCACGTAAATAGAGCGTCAGTCTTTCTGCCCGACTGTGGCCAAGATCTCAGTTGCGGCAAAGAGAAACACCACCAGTCAGTCCTAGGTTTCACTCATTCATTCATTGGAAATTCATTGATCACCTGCTGGGTGCCCACACTGGGGTGGGGGTGATCACAATCCCGTGATGAACGAGAACTGGTCTCTTCCCTTCTCAGCTCTAGTGGGGTGTGCTAAGCCCTCTGTGCCCGTTTTTCTCACAGGTCAGGGACGGAGCAGATGATCCACTAAATATCCTGGCCAGGGGCCCTTCCCCAGTGTCTCCACTTCCTCTAACTGCTCCACCATCTTGACTTGGTCCTAATGCGCCCCCAAGTGGCTTCAGATTGCTTGCTGCTTGTAGATTATGGAGAAATGGGGCCTCCTACTGGTTAACCCCAGTTCTGAGCCAGCACAGCACCCAGAATCTTCTTTCTGTCATTCTGCAATTTCTTTAGTCAGCAAACATTTCGTGAACATCCACCATGCCCCAGCACCTTTTTGCAGGGGGGATACAGTGAGGAATAAGGCAGACAAGTCTGTGCCCAGACAAGCACCTACCCATAGCTGACAATTGCTATGAAGAAAGGAAAAGAGTATAATGTAATAGAGAGAGATTGAGGAGAGGAAGACTCCTCATCAGAGCGGATAGCCAGGGGAGGCCTCTCTCAGGAGGGGGCGTTTTATAGAGACTTGCGTGATGAGGCGGGGCCAATCATGTGCAGATCAAGAAGTTGGGGGGCAACAGCATGTGCAAAGGCCCTGAGGTGGGGATCTTTTTTGAGTTCAGTAACAGGAAGGAGACCAGTGTGATTCGCTCCTAGTCAGGGAGTGAGAGTCCTGGTTGATGAGGAAGGCCAGGTCATCCAGGGCCATGGCAAGGAGTTGAATTGTCTTACAAGTGTGATGAAAACCAGTGGAGGCTTTATGATTAGATTAACATTTCAGAACAGGAACCCCCTGGAGGGGTCTGTGGATAGAATTCAGGGGAGTGCATGAACTTGGATGGGAAAAAATTATGTCTCAACTTTTACTATCCTCTAACTGAAAATGTTACGTTTCCTTCTATTATGAATAGACCACAATAGCATTAGCAGGACTCTGTCACCGATGGAATCACAGATATTTCTATACACAGAGACCTCAAAATATTGTTTCTACTCATCATTGCTTTGAAATTACAGTAGTCATCAGACGTATTGCTTGGTCTTATTATTTAATGGGCTAATAAAGAAACCCATAGATTATTATCACAACTCAAGATGTTGGATGACTTTTTCATATATAGTTGATTTCATATGAAATCCTATGCATTTTATTTTTTTATTTATTTTTTTAAGATTTTATTTATTTGACAGAAAGAGACACAGCGAGAGAGGGAACACAAGTAGGGGGAGTGGGAGAGGGAGAAGCAGGCTTCCCGCCGAGCAGGGAGCCCGATGCGGGGCTCGATCCCGGGACTCCAGGATCATGACCTGAGCCGAAGGCAGTCGCTTAACCAACTGAGCCACCCAGGCGCCCCATCCTATGCATTTTATTTTACCCATTTTTTAACTCTGAGAAGGGGGCAGTAGGTTTTGTCAGACACCAAGTAATTCAAAGCACAGAAAAAAATTAGAACTTTTTTGTTCAGGCTTGCAGATGTGTTGGATGGGGAAGAGAAGGGATGGAGGGTATCGGGACTGACTCCTAAGTTTCAGATCTGAGTGACAGTGAGTGGCAGTGTGGTTGGGTTATTCATTTGGACTTCTCACCATGAGGCCCCCTGCAAATTGGGATGCATTTTCCCCACCCTTTTCCTCTCCAGAGGAGATTCAGAAAGAAATCTGCAGACACCTCTGTTTTAGGCTTCTGGGGAGAAAGGGGGGTTTTCACTGAGAGTCACACTAGGGAGAGACAGTAGTTAACAAATACTTTAATCAGCAAGCTAGTCAGAAACACATTGGTGATAAGTCTTTATATCTGGCTTTATTCCTTGATTCAGCTCAGTGGGCATTTAATGGGGGCTGACCAGACTGTGTTAAGGGTTAGGGATATGAACAGAGTAAGACCTGGCCTCTGCCTTCTAGAGTTATAGTGTAGCAGAGGAAAACTGCAAATGCATTGCATCACGAGAAATGCAGGGTAGAGCAGGGTGGGTTCAGTTTTGTGGGGCCTGATTTTTGTACAGTGTGCAGGTCTTTTTAGAGAAAAGGAAGACAAAATTATGAGACCAAAATTAGGTACGGGGACTTGGAAGGGTCCATTGTGAAGGGGTGGGGGGCCTGAAATCCAGGCTTCACTCACATCGTGGCCAGGCCTCACGTGGAGGGGACGACACCATGTGATTGATCAGGTGGAGAGGCTCAGAAGACAAGGCAGAATGGACACAGTTTCAAAGGATAGAGTATTGGGACTTCAAACCCCTTAAGCTGTATCCTTAGATGATGAGCAGCTAGAGAGAAGTGAGAGGTCAGGAGCATCTGGGTACTCCGTCCACTTTCTGAGGCACAGAGAGAAAGCAGAGGCCTTTGCTGTGGACAGGAAATAGCCTTGAACAGTCAAAACACGAATAGTTGGGAAAACAGGGATGTCGGGCAGAAATGAGTGTTCGGTTGGGTAGGTGGGGGTGGGACATCTTTATTTCTTTATTTAGGCTAGGTAAATGTTCAAAACTCAAGAGATATGGAAGGATTTACAGTGTTGCCAGTTTCTGGTATAGTTTCCCAGGTATAGTCTATGCATACCCAGGAAATACCTAGAAATACTTAAAAAAAAAATTCAAACAGTAGCACATCATACCCACTGTTCTGTCTCTTGAGCTCTCCATTCAACAGGACATCTTGGAGATTGTTCCATTTCAGGACATGAAAAGTGTCCTCGTTCTTTCTGATGAATGTATAGTATTCCGACATAAAGATCCACCCTAGTTCATTTACCTGTACCCCACTGCTGTGTGTTCAGCTTATTTCCACTCTTGCTGAACACTGCATGATGCTAGGAATACCCTTCTAGAGAGAGCATTTTGCACAAGTGTGAATGTATCTCTAAGATAAATTCCTAGAAGTGAAATGGCTGAGTCAAAGGGTATATGCCTTTGTAATTCTTTTTTACTTTTTAAAAATTTTATTTTATTTAGATTCAATTAACATATAATGTATTATTGGTTTCAGAGGTAGAGGTCAGTGATTCATCAGTCTTATATAATATCCAGTACTCATCACATCACATGCCCTCCTTAATGTCCATCACTCAGTTACCCCCTCCCCCTCCCCTCCAGCAACTCTCAGTTTGTTTCCTATGATTAAGAGTCTCTTATGGTGTGGTTCCCGCTCTGATTTCGTCTTATTTCATTTTTCCTCTCTTCCCCTATGATCTTCTGTTTTATTTCTTAAATTCCACACATGAGTGAGATCATATGATAATTGTCTTTCTCTGATTGACTTATATCACTTAGCATAATACCTTCTAGTTCCATCCATATCATTGCAAATGGCAAGATTTCATTTTTTTGATGGCTGAATAATATTCCATTGTGTGTGTGTATATATATATACACACACACACATATACATATATATATATACACACACCACATCTTATTTATCCATTCATCTGTTGATGGACATCTGGGCTCTTTCCATAGTTTGGCTATTGTGGACGTTGCTGCTATGAACATTGGGGTGCATGTGCCCCTTCTTTTTTTTTTTTTTTTAAAGATTTTATTTATTTATTTGACAGAGAGATAGAGAGCACAGATAGAGTGGCAGGCAGAGGGAGAGGGAGAAGCAGGCTCTCCGCTGAGCAGTGAGCCCGATGCGGGGCTTGATCCCAGGGCCCTGGGATCATGACCTGAGCTGAAGGCAGACGCTTAACCGACTGAGCCACTCAGGCGCCCCATGTGCCCCTTCTTTTCACTGCATTTGTATCTTTGGGGTAAATACCCAGTAGTGCAATTGCTGGATCGTAGGGTAGCTCTATTTTCAACTTTTTGAGGAACCTCCATACGTTTTCCAGAGTGGCTGCATCAGCTTGCATTCCCACCAACAGTGTAAGAGGGTTCCCCTTTCTCGGCATCCTCGCCAACATCTGTCGTTTCCTGACTTGTTAATTGTAGTCATTCTGACTGTTGTGAGGTGGTATCTTGTTTTGTTTTGTATTTCCCTGATACTGAGTGATGCTGCGCATTTTTTCATGTGTCTGTTGGCCATTTGTATGTCTTTGGAGAAATGTCTTTCATGTCTTCTGCCCTGCCTTTGTAATTCTGACAGACATTGCCAAATTATCTTCTCACTAGTGATGTGCAAGAATGTGTGTTTCCCCATTTGCCCCAACCCAGCGTGTTATGCACTGCTGTTATCTTTGCCCATCAGATAGGTAAAAATAGTATCTCAGTGCAGTTATAGCTCTGTTTATCTTATTGTGAATGAGTCTGAATATTTTTTCATTCAGAGCTGTTTATATTTCCTTTGCTGGGCAGTCACCAGCCCTATATTGGCCAGATTACTACTGGATTGTTAGTTTTTCTCTTATTGATCTGTAATCACTCTTTATATGTTAAAGAAATGAACCCTTTGTGTCAAGTTGCGTATGTTTTTTCCTCAGTTTGTTCACTTCCTAGGACATTAAATTGGTCTTTGGAATAACAATAGCATTGGGAGGAATTGAGGGGCATATGTCATCCCCCTCAATTTCCCAGAAGGAAAAAGAATGTCACTCTAAGTAACATAACTTTCAACTGTCATAAAAGTTACTGAGCAAATTATGAAGCATCAGTGTGGGTTCATTCAACAGATATATGTGGAGCACTTACTGGGTGCCAGATATTCTAGATGCTGAGATTATAATAATGCCCAAAACCATCAAGATCACACTCTCATGGATCTGACATACCAGTGAGGGAGATGCACTGTGAAAGGGTAAACAGAAAGAGAGATACCTTGAGATAGTGATAAGTCTTACAGAGGAGGTGAAATGGAGATAACAAAGAGAGGGGTGGTGGTGGCTGCTTTAGATTAGGTGGTCAAGGAGGGCATCTCTGAAGAGGTGATTTTTTTTTAAAGAGAGAATGTGAGTGCCTGAGGAGGGGGAAACAAAGGGAGAGAGAGAATCTTTTTTTTTTTAAGGATTTATTTATTTATTCTAGAGAGAGAGAGAGAGCACAAGCAGAAGGGGCAGAGGGAGAGGGAGAGACTCTTAAGCAGGCTCCATGCCCAGCATGGAACCTGACGCGGGGTTCAATCTCATGACTCTGAGATCATGACCTGAGCTGAAATCAAGAGTCAGACACTTAACTGACTGAGCCACCCAGGTGCCCCTGAAGAGGTGATTTTATCTGAGTGACAAGAAGGGCCTAGGCAGGAGTATAAGAACTAGAACTGCTTGGCAGAGGGAACAGCGTGTGCAAAGGCCCTGAGGTAGGAGTTGAGGTCAGGAAGACTAGCACGGGCTTTGGTATGAAGGACCTTAGAGACCAGGTAAGGGGTTTTGATTGTATTATTGTGGCTATGAGAAGCCACTGGAGTATGTATGTGTGTGTGTGTAAGGGGGTTTTGCTTTTTCTTTTGGAAATGTTCAAACCTAAAAGTGGAGGGTATGATATAAGGAACTGTACGTGCCTTCACCTGCTCAGTAGACACCAACCTTTTGCCAATCCTGTTTCATCTATACCCTTCACTTTTTTGGTGGAGAGGCTGGATGTTTTTTTCTCTCCCTCTGTCCCTGCTTCATTTCCCTTTAAAAAAAAAAATCTGTTCATTGAAGTATAACAAATACGGTAAAGTGCACAAATCATAAATATACAGATCAGTGACACTCACAAACTGAGCATACTCATGTAACTAGCAGCCAGATCAAGAACTGAATATGGCCAGCTCCCCAGGAGCCCCTGGGGATGCCTTCTAGCCTCTCCCTCCCCAAATGTAAATGGAACCATATAGGATGCTCTCTATCATGTCTAGCTTCTTCCACGTATCATGTCTGGGAAGTTTATTTTGCTGTGTGTCATTACAGATTATAGACTGCCCCTTCTCATTGCTATAGCATTCCAGTGAATCAGTTTACTCACCCATTTCGATTCCGATGGGTACCTGGGCTTTCTTTGGGTTTGGGCCATTACAAATGGTTCTGCCCTGAACATCGTGGCACGTGTCTTTTGGTGAACACACGTACACACTTACAGTGGCTAGCACCCAGGTGGGGAACCGCTGGGTCATGAGACAGGTGTATGTTTGGCTTTAGTAAATAGTGCCTGTATTTGTTTTCTAGAGCTGCTATAACAACCAACCACCAACTGGCTGTCTTAAACAACAGAAATGTATTCTTTCACAGCTCTGGAAGCTGTAAGTCCAAAGCCAGTGTGTTGGCAGGGCTGGGCATCTTCTCTCTGGGTCTCTTCACAGTGCCTTCTCTCTGTACATGTTTGTCTCTGTGTCCAAATTCCCCCTTACTAAATGGACACCTGTCATATTGGATTAGGACCCTATCTTCAAATAAGGCCACTCTCTGGGGTTCTGGGGGGTTAGGATTCCTACATGTCTTTTGAGGGGCGGACATAATTCAAACCATAACAGTGCCAAAGAGTTTTCCAAAGTGGTTGAACCAATTTACTGTGCTGGAGTATTTTATTTTATTTTATTTATTTATTTATTGCTGTGCTGGAGTATTTTAAAGCTAATTCCAGACACGGTATCTTTTGCCTCAGGTGTTTTAAGAGAAGGGAAGACTTGGTCTGATTTACATTTTTAAACGATACTATTTGTTCTGTGGGAATGTAAGACAAGGCAAATATTTCTTCAAGAAAGAGAAGGTAAGGGGCGCCTGGGTGGCTCAGTCGTTAAGCGTCTGCCTTCGGCTCAGGTCATGATCCCAGGGTCCTGGGATCGAGCCCTGCATCGGGCTCCCTGCTTGGTGGGAGGCCTGCTTCTCCCTCTCCCCCTCCCCCTGCTTGTGTTCCCTCTCTCGCTGTGTCTCTCTCTGTCAAATAAATAAAATCTTAAAAAAAAAAAAAAAAAAGAAAGAGAAGGTAAATCAAGAGCGAGCCCTCCTGGGTCAGCCCAGATAGGATGCTCTGGTAGCCCGTGGTTGGGAGAAGCCTCCTGTGGGCCCTTAGCTAAGGGAAGCCATTCAGAGATCGTGCTCCATCCCTCCCCGTCCACTCTGTGGAACCCCTCAGGGCTCACACGGTGCAGAGGGAGCTGGGCCAAGACTCAGGCTGTCTTTCTGTCCATCCCCCTCCCTGCCAGGACATACAGCAGCTCCTCCAGCTTCAGCAGCTGGTGCTCGTGCCAGGCCACCACCTCCAGCCACCTGCTCAGTTCCTGCTGCCACAGGCCCAGCAGAGTCAGCCAGGTAAGGCCCCACCCACCCCATGGCCTCCCCTCCCCGAGGATGCTTCCACAGAACTCTCCCTCCTCCCTCACCCCGTGCAATCCCCTTGTCTCCCCAGGCCTGCTACCGACACCAAATCTCTTCCAGCTACCTCAGCAAACCCAGGGAGCTCTTCTGACCTCCCAGCCCCGGGCCGGGCTGCCCACACAGGTGAGAATGTCCACTGAGTGTGCCAGGCTGGGTGAAGAGGGGGTGGGAGGGTGAGGGTCTCTGCTCCCTCCAACCCTCCCCATGACCATAGGGGCCAGAACAGGAGTCGGGAGACCTGGGGACCAGCCCTGCTCTGCCACTGATTTGCTATGGGACCTTAGACAAGCCACTTTCCCTGTCTGGGTCAGCTTCTTCCTCTATAGAAGGAGGGGAATCAGCCAGGCCAGGGACTCTTAACCCTTTCAGACACATGGACTCCTTTGAGAATCTGATGAAAGATTTTGATCTGACCCCCACTACCCCAAAATGCACACGTGCAAAAAACCCATAGGTTGTGGCCTGGCCTTTCTTTCAGTTTGCTGACTGGGTTCTAGACTTCAATAATAATCTTTCATGATTCTTTATGGATTTCGACATTCCCTCCTACCCACTTTTTTTTAACAGCGCTTTCAAAAAATATGAACTATTTAACCCAAAAAGTTTAGAGACTAATACCGGGCTGAGCTGAATTCTGAAATCCAAAATGCTTGGAAAACCAAGTTGTTTTTGTAATGTGAGACCAGAAGTTATTTGGCTGCAAAACCCGTCTTGACCTAAGGCAAAGGAGTATGACTTTCCTTTCTCCCTCCCATGTGGTATTTGTGCTTTGCTGAGAGCTGTTAATGTGTTCAGTGATGGTGTGATGCCTTGACCCTGATGGGGGGAGTCACATTATTTGTGACCCGTGTAGGCTTTCTAAAATCTGTAAAATTTCTGAATTCCAAAACCCATCTGGCCCCAGCATTTGGATAATGGATCAAGGACTTATGTGACCAACATGGTTGCACTCACCACCTGTTTCAGATATTTTTAGGGAAATAAAGCAATTCAGAGAGACCTGTTGCTTCTTTGTAAATCCCCCAGGCACCCTCCTCATCTACTTTTAAAAATGCTTTCACTTTATCTGCAACCTTTCACGGGATTCTCCCATCAACCCCATGGGGTGGGCAGAGCAACCATGATTATTTCCATTCTGCAGAGAGGAAAACTGAGGCCCAGGGAGATTAAGAAACTTGCCTGAGTTACCCAACAATTCGGTAGCAGAGCCAGTCATTAATTCCCTGCCTGAGAGAAGGATAAAACCATGGCCCCCAGCTCCAGGGAAAAAGCCGATGGTTGAAAGGAGCTGGCTACTCCTGGGACTTTGCAGGCTGGGAGGGAATGTGCAGAGAGAGAGTTGGGGGCAGTGAGAGGTCCCTATGGAGTAGCAGAGTGTCCCCTTGATGGGGATTGACAATGAGGGCGCATCAGCCTCCTGGGGACAGGCAGAGGAGAGCCTGCAGGAAGAGGTGGGACGGCAGAGAGGGAAGGAGGGAGGGAGGACTGCGCAGCCATTGCTGAGCCCCATCCTGGTCCTCGATCCTGCACCCCACCCACCCCTGCCCACCTTACCAGGCCGTGACCCGCCCCACGCTGCCCGACCCGCACCTCTCGCACCCGCAGCCCCCCAAATGCTTGGAGCCACCATCCCACCCCGAGGAGCCCAGTGACCTGGAGGAGCTGGAGCAGTTCGCCCGCACCTTCAAGCAACGCCGCATCAAGCTGGGCTTCACGCAGGTCCGGGGCCACCCGGCAGCACGGGCGGGGGGCCTGCGGGTGACGCGGCCTGGCCAGGTGGTGGGCGGGCGCGCGCTCCCTCTCCGCAGCGCGGGGCAGTGGGCGTGGCCAGGTGGTGGGCGGGGCGAGAGACCGCAGCCGGCCGGTGGGCGGGGCCAGGGGTGTGGCCAGCCGGTGGACCGGGGTGAGCCCGGCGCCCTGACCGCCGCCCCATTCCCCACCCCACTTGGCCAGGGTGATGTGGGCCTGGCCATGGGCAAGCTCTACGGCAACGACTTTAGCCAGACGACCATCTCCCGTTTCGAGGCCCTCAACCTGAGCTTCAAGAACATGTGCAAACTCAAGCCCCTCCTGGAGAAGTGGCTCAACGACGCAGGTGGGACTGGGCCCGGGCTCCCAGGGTGGGCGGCCGGTGGTGGGCCCCGGAGGCTCCCTCTCATGCCCCCGTCTCCTCCCGGGCACAGAGACTATGTCTGTGGACTCAAGCCTGCCCAGCCCCAACCAGCTGAGCAGCCCCAGCCTGGGCTTCGACGGGCTCCCTGGCCGGAGACGCAAGAAGAGGACCAGCATCGAGACAAACGTCCGCTTCGCCTTAGAGAAGAGTTTTCTAGCGGTGAGGCCGCGGCCTTCGGGGAGGCCCTGAGGTGGGGGGTCAGGGTGGACCTGGGGTTCACCAGCCCTCTGCCCGCAGAACCAGAAGCCTACCTCAGAGGAGATCCTGCTGATTGCAGAGCAGCTGCACATGGAGAAGGAAGTGATCCGCGTCTGGTTCTGCAACCGGCGCCAGAAGGAAAAACGCATCAACCCCTGCAGCGCAGCCCCCATGTTGCCCAGCCCGGGGAAGCCAGCCAGCTACAGCCCCCATCTGGTACCAGGAGCCCCTCTGGGGTGGGGGGCACAAAGCTCTGGCAACACCCCACCCCTAGGCAGGGGCCTCTGTGAAGCACAGTCTACTTGGTTGTCCACAGTGCCTGGCACAGGGGCAGGGAGACTCACCCTTAGCGACAGGCTGTCACAGGGTTGGAGCCCAGTCACACAGGGACACAATTTCCAGGGAACTGTGGTCTTATGTGGGGGATACAAGCACCCACAGACACATACCAACAGAGCCAAAAATAGTTCTCGAAGTGCATGGCCACATGGGGAGAGATCCCAGGTAGGGGATGGAGGTACCCCCCCCCCCATACACACAGCCACACACACAGACACAGGCAGGGACAGCATTATGTCCCTGGGTGTACATTCAGGTTCACAGCTGCACGCAGACCTGCTTGGGATCAGATGCACTGGGACACCCCTTTATTGCATCTCATGTGGAAAGGGGCTGTGACGTGACAGAGAGGAGCCCCCCAGGCCCCTGGTATGGAGGAAGAAGAGACCACCTGAGCTGAGTTCTAAAGGACAAGGGAGAGGTAGCCAGCCACTTAAAGACTGCCCTGCCCAAAGGCCTAGAAGCCAGAGTGTGCTGAGCCCAATCGGAGGAACTCCAGTGCAATTTAATGTGGTTGGAGCAGGAATGTATATGAATGAGTATGAGGGTAGGGGCGGGCTGGGCAGGGGCCAGACTCTCAAGTAACATGCTGAGGAGCTTGAACGTGAACCACGGGTGGTGAGGAGCTAAGGAGGAGTTTTGAGCTGGGGAGGGACAGGGTCACATTAAGAGTGAGGCTATTGGAGCTGATGGAGGCAGGGAGGCCAAGAAGGAGGCTGGTGGGTGGTCCCAGAAAATCAAGTAACAGGACATCCCAACACTCTGATGCAGAGACACCCCTTATCATCATAATACTCCCCCCCCCCACACACACACAGACGCTTTAGACCTGCAACTGGATGGTGTCAGAGAGGTGGGAGAACACTCTCAATTAGGAATTATTTTTTCCCACCTATGGCTCAGGATCACTTCGGGTAAATGTTAACGTAGATATGATGGAAAGAACCTAGCATAATACAAGCATAGCATTGTGCCCAAAGTCTCTTCTCCCCTCAGCCTGAGGGCAGATGAATGGGGGTCTTACCCACAGGGAGCGTCATGAGGGCTACTGGGAAACAGTGGCCTCACCATGCCTTCTTTCCTCTCTCCCCAGGTCACACCCCAAGGGGGCGCCGGGACCTTGCCATTGTCCCAAGCTTCCAGCAGTCTGAGCACAACAGGTCAGGGCGGGCAGGAGCCCGTGAGGGAGCTTTGGGAGGCCCAGTACAGGCCTGAGGTTCTCTAGTGGCTTAGGGCATCTGTGGGCCTCAAGGCTGAGCCTGGGGATGAGGGAGGCAGGGGGCACAGAGAGGAGAGGGCAGCCTAACCCTCCCTGCCAGAGCAGCTCGGCTCTCATCTGCTCTACGATTTCCTGTGAGAAAAGCACGGACTTTGCTAAAAGTTGATGTACTCGGGTTCTGGTCCTGGCTTTTATAAACTGTGTGAGCTCCAGGAGTGACTTTACCTCTCTGAGCCTCAGGTTTTATCAAATTATTGTGAATGTATAATACATACAAAAGCTATATACGTGAATATATACATACAAGAGTGTGTATGTCTGTGTAACCCCCCCCACACACATACATGCTCTTTTGTGCCCAAAGTTCCCCTTGCTCCCTTCCTGGGACAGGGCCTGTGTAACACCACATATAAGAATAATAGAAAACTGGAGCCTGGCTGGCTCAGTCAGTGGAGTATGTGGCTCCTGATCTTGGGGTTGTGAGTTCAAGCCCTACATTGGGTTAGAGATTACCGAAATAAATAAACTAAAAAAAAAAAAAAAAAAAAAAAAAAGAATAGAAAACAAACATCATATTGATTTTTCTCAGATTAAGAGATAAGAAGTGGAAGCTTATAAAGTTATAAAGGTGTGCCTGGCACTGTCTAAACTCTTTATGAAGAATATCGACTCATCTCATCCTCACACTCATTGTATAAAGTAGGCCCTGTTATTATCCCCATTTTCCAGATTAGGCAACTGAAGGCCAGAGAGGTGAAGGTACTCGCCCAAGGGCACAGATGGGGCGGAACGGGCAGGAAATTGCTGCCCGTGGCTGTCTGGCCATCGGCCGCTGAGCCCTCTCCACCTCGGCGCGCACAGCCGCAACCCCCTGCCTGGCCCCTAGAGGGAGCCACAGGGCGAAGTCTTAGGGGCGCCCGGCGCCGAGGCTCAGGGCCGGATTCGCGCAGGGTGAGCGCACCCGGGCACGGGGCTCGGCTCCGGGGGTGGCAGCTGCCCACGCTGCCATTATTGTGATCGCTGTCACGGCGGCCTTGGGAAGAGCCGGCGGGAGGCCTAAGTCTGTTCCCCCGGAGGAGATGCCGCAGGGCGCGCGCTGGGCGGGAAGGCGAGCAGGGGTGGACCCCGGGTTCCCCGGTGGAGGACGAGTGGAAGCTGAAGTCTCCGTCTCTCTGTCTCTCTCTGGCAGTTACTACCTTATCCTCAGCTGTGGGGACGCTCCACCCCAGCCGGACAGCCGGAGGGGGTGGGGGCGGGGGCGGGGCCGCGCCCCCCCTCAATTCCATCCCCTCTGTCACTCCCCCACCCCCGGCCACCACCAACAGCACAAATCCCAGCCCTCAAGGCAGCCACTCGGCTATCGGCTTGTCGGGCCTGAACCCCAGCACGGGGTAAGTGGACAGTTGCACTTAGGGAGGCTGTGGGGAGAGAAGCAGGGTCTCTGCTGCTTCCCGGGTGGGAGCCGCGCCCCAGTTCTGCCGCCGGCGGGTCCCTGCCCCTGCTAACGCCTCTGCTTTGCCTCTTGCAGAAGCACAATGGTGGGGTTGAGCTCCGGGCTGAGTCCAGCCCTCATGAGCAACAACCCTTTGGCCACTATCCAAGGTGCGTGCTGCCTCATGTCACTCCCATCGCCACCAGCCTGGCCCCCTGGGGCCTCGAGCCTCCCCCCATTGCTGCTCCAGCCATGCCATCCTGCCCCGCTCACTGCATCGCTCGCCTCTTCATACCCATCTCACCTTTGGGGAAGGTGTGAGGGGTGCTGATGGGGGTCAGTGGGGCTGATGGGAAGATAGGGGGCACTGCGGGCAGGATGCTGGAAGGTGCCCCCAGCCCAGCCTCTCTCTCTCCCCACCAGCCCTGGCCTCTGGTGGAACCCTGCCCCTTACCAGCCTTGACGGCAGCGGGAACCTGGTGCTGGGGGCGGCCAGCGCGGCCCCGGGGAGCCCTGGCCTGGTGACCTCACCGCTCTTCTTGAACCACGCTGGGCTGCCCCTGCTCAGCGCCCCGCCAGGCGTGGGCCTGGTCTCGGCAGCTGCTGCGGCCGTGGCGGCCTCCATCTCCAGCAAGTCTCCGGGCCTCTCCTCATCCTCCTCCTCATCCTCGTCCTCGTCCTCCACTTGCAGCGAGGCCGCAGCACAGACCCCTGGAGGCCCCGGGGGGCCCGAGGCAGGGTCCAAGCCCGAGTGAGGGCCCACCTTGCCTCCCCTCCTATTCCTGTGACCCCCACCTCAGTCCCCCCCGCCTGGGAAGAGGGCGAGGGGGCCAGCAGTGGTGGTGCAGAGGGTCCTTGGAGCCGGAGTGACAAGGGAGGAAAGACCAAAAAAAAAACCCCAACTAACCAAAAAAACAAAACGAAACAAAACAAGAAAGAAAGAAAGAAGGAAAGAAGAAAGAAAATGAAAGAAACCAACCAACAAAAAGAAACCAAAAATAATCACAACAGAAACCAGCTGCCCCAAAGGAACCAGAGGTGAAAAACAAACCAAAACCAAAACCAAAAACAAAAAATCCCCCCCAAAACCAAACCAAAAACCAGTTGCGAGCCAGACCTCAGTGTGCTCCCCCTCACCGCTACGACACCAAATAAGACCCCCAGCCAGGGGCAGAGAAGCCTCGGCAGGGCGGACCTCTCGCTGAGCCCCTGGCTGGGGGGCCGACTCCCAAACTTGCCTCCCCCAGTGGGGGCCAGAGAAGGCAAAAGAGAATGTGCCAGCCTCCAGCCCTGGCCCCCAGCCTTGGCCCAGCGAAGACAGGGCACAGCCTGGGGCCGACGGGGTGGGCTCAGAACCACCTGCCAAATGTTCTTTTCCAGAAGGTGAAAGAGAAGGGGCCTGAACAACCTTACACCAAATATTCAGTAGCTTCATCCAAAGGATGTACAGAATTTTTAGCGTTATGCTCAACAGAATGTGTCCCTACCATGTGTCCCCCTCTCCCTTGGCCTCCGGCTCTCCCCACCTGGGCAAGGGGTCTCGCTTTAACCTCCTCCCTCCCCCAGCCAGGGGAGAGTGCAGGGGCAGGCCTGGGATGACTTTTCACCCCTCGTACCTCCCCGTTTTCCCTTTGAAGGGTGGGCTAGGCCGGTTTGCGAAGTTCTAGCTCTCACATGTTCCCCCCCACAACCCTGTCACCCTCCTCTGCTCTGGAATCCACCCCCTCCCCGGCCCAGGGGAAGGTGGAAGTTTCGGGCAAGAGGGATGAGGTGAGGGCATTCAAGTTGTCTTTTTTCCCATCCTTGTCTGTCAGTTTCCCTGAAAAAAAAAATTCATATTCCAGTGCCTATCCGTGGGATCCTTCACGTTCTTTGACATTGACCAGAAACCAAAAAGAGAACTCACCTCGCTCTTCCCACCCTGTGTCCCTCTGATACTGGCAGATGCCTCTTCCTCCCCCCCCCCACATGTACACACGCACGCACCCCAGTGGTGGGGTTCCTCAAGGTGGCATCCCCATCAGGGTCCATGTGGCGGGGACAGTGCCATGACCTGTGGTCCCCATCCGAGAGGGCACTGTGGTGGCCACCACTCCCACGAGACCTCCCTCGAGTCTTGGCTGGACCCCATGTTTGCCCAGCCCCGGACCCGTCTCAGTGGACAGAGGAGAGACGCCGCTGGGAGCCACTTTGCCCTCCTGCTATTGTGGAGGCCAACAAAGTTTTGAACCAAAAAAAAAACAAAACTAAACACAAAAAACAAAAAAACCAAACAAACAATAAATTAAAACTAGAAAAAAAAGAATTTATAGATATATATATATATTTAAGGGAAAGAAGACGAGGACTCTTCAAGAATAAGAAGGAGCCGCGAGGTGGAGCCAAGCCCCTGCGCCAGTGGTCCAGGCCCTTGGTCCCCAAGGCGGATGGAAGGACAGACGCTTCTTTCTCTTCACAAATACCTCATGGACGTCGTCTTCGGGAAAGCCGGAGGGGGAGGCTGGGGCAGGGCCTGTCCCTCAGCCAGGGCGGATGGAAGCGGGTGGGCAGGGCTGAGAGAGGGGGGTCAGGGACAGGGGTGGAGAGCCCCAAGCTCCCTGCCCCCCAATCCATTGAAAAAGCTTTAAAAAAAAAAAAAAAGAAACAGGAAACAAGGAATAAGAAAGCAAAAAGAATGGACGAAGGAAAACGAACAAACTTTCGGGTGGTTTGATTCCTCCTTTGATTTCTTTTTCTGTTCTCTTCAGTCTGTTCTCTCTCTGCTCCTCCCTCTCCCTCTTCCTTCGCTCTTCTCTTGCCCCTCCCAGTCTCCCATCTTTCTGTGTCTCTCCTCAAACCAAAGTGTTGCTGTGAAGGACTCGAGCCATTGAAATCAGAGGCCTGGCCCCTGCTGGGCGGAGCAGCCGGGAGCCCGGAGTCCCGAGCCAGCCATGCTGCTGGGCACTCCGAGGAGAGGCGGCCCCCGCCCTGGGCCCCCACCCCCCCAGGCCTCAGGGTTCTTTCTTTCTTTCTTGTCTCCCTTCTCCCACCCGGGAAATGAAACTGTTGGGCTGGGCCACGGAGACAGCAGAGACTCGGCTGTTTTGGGGGTCTCGGGGTGCCTTGCCTGGGCAGCCGTGGAGTGGCTGCCCCTCCCGCCCTGGCACCGATGGGGCCTGGCATGCCGTCGACCCATCCTCGCCAGAATGTAAGCATCTCCGCTGAACCGACTCCCTGCCCTTACCCTACCTCTGAGTTTGTCCATTTTTATTTCCTGAAGAGAAGGGACTGGCGAGAGGGCCTGGGCCCCTGCCCAAGGGTGGAGAGGGGCCAAGGGCTCCTGAACAGATAGAAAAGACATTTGAGCAGAGCAAAGTGAAAGGAATTACGACCAAATACCCCTCCGAGAAGACAGGCAGCATGGAAGGCATGGTGGAGATGACTCAGAAACTATGATTCTAGACCAAAAAACAAAACAAAAAAAAAACAAAAAAGAAAAAAAAAACCCACCAAAAAAAAAAACAAAAACAAAAACAAAAAAAAAAAAAAGAAAAAAAGAAAAAAAAAGGAAAGAAAATCCAGGACTCACCACCACCCACTTCATCCTGCTTCCTCCCCATCAAGTCCTGCCACTGGGGACCTCTCCCACACCCCGCACCCCGGTGTGGCGGGAGTGGGGCAGAGAGGAGAGGAGGAAGCAGGGGCAGGGATGGGGCCTATGCCCTGACATTGGTGGAGGGACCCCCGTGCAGCCGGGGGTGGGGGGACTCTCCCCATCCAACCCCCATAACTGGGAAAAGAAAAACAACAAAAAAAAGAAAATTCCTGGGAGGGGAAAAATAACCAAATCCCAAGCTTTAACTACAGCTGTGAAACCAAATATTTGGAAGGGGGTGGGAGGGAGGGGCAAGTGTGCCCCAGGTCTCCCCCCTGGGCCCCCCTCCCCCGAGGACTCGAGATAAGGCACCAAATACCTCATAGAACTTTAATGTTAAAAAAAGGAAACCAAATATCGTTGGCTGGGGGCCAGCCAGGGCAAGGGGCTGGGGGACTGGAGGGAGCCAGGGTTGGGAAGGTGATGGGGGAATTCATGCCCCCCACCCCGCTCTGCCCCTTCCACTCCAGTACCCCCTGTCTCGACTCCGGGAAACAAAACTATCTCATCGTTTTTATTTTGTGGTCTGTACAGAGCCTGTGTCCGTGTGTCTGTGTGTGAGCGAGAGAGTTGGGGGGCTGGGGGACTTTATGTGGGAGATGGGGAGGGAGACCCCAAGCTAGGCTCTGGGCTAGGTGAGATGTCTGAGGTGGGGGGCCAGCGGCCTGGGCTAGAAAGAGAGGAAGATGAGTGGATTGGAGGTAGGGGGAGCCTTCTGAATTTCTCTTCTCCCCAACCCTGACCTCCTACTTGAGGGAGGGACAGAGAATGGGTCTACCCTAATGGTGGGCCTTTTGTGCCAAAAAAAAAAAAAATGCCAGTAACTAAAACACCTCTCTGTTCTCTTCTGGGAGGGTGGGGGCTGGAAGTGGGAGGGAGGGGCTGGGGGTATAAGTGGGGGTGGGTGGAGATGGGGAACCCAAACCCTATAGGAGTTGGGGCTAAGATCAGGAGGGGAGGGAAAGGTATGAGTTTCCCCCGCACATCTCCTCCCTGGAGAAGGCCAAGAGAGGGTCTCCTAGCCCCGCACCCTGGGCAGACAGGCTAAGGGATTAGCCTTGTACGTAGGTGATGACCTGACTAATTTCCTTGCCCACCCAAATCCCAGGGTGCCTCTCTCTCCCTTTTAGCCCAGGGTAGGGGGAACTGAGTGAGAGAGAGAGTGAGACCGACTGAGCAAGATTGAGACACGCGGGCCCCCACTGGCCTCTGAGTGGGAAAGGCAAGTGCGAGAGATAAAGGCCTCCAAGAGAAAAAAGAAACAAACCAAAGATTTAACCATTAAAAAAAAAAAAAAAACCCACAGACAACTCCGCTACCTTTTTATACGTTGGAAAAAAAAGTGAAAAAAATTAAAAAATAAAAATTAAAAAAAATACACAAAAACTCCAAGCCGCAGTTCCTTCGTGCGGTTTGAACTTTGACCTCAGCAGTCTCCAAAGCAAGATGACGATGACAAAGGCGAAAAAGAAGAAAAAAATAATGTATATTTTTAAGTATTTGTCCTTGAAATGTTAGCTCCTTGTTAAACAAACACAAAAAGGAGAGAAAAATCTAGAGAGAAGTGTTGCTGGGACGGAGACAACTATTTACTATGTCTGTGATCCCTCCCTTCTTCCTCCCCTTCCTCTTCTCTATCCCTGCTGCCCCTCCCCCAGCCCGTCCTCCAAGCCCGGGGGCTCAGTATTTATTTATTTACATAATTGCAGGGTGACTGGGGGCCTCTCTGCACTTGTAGAGAGGGCCTTTGGATCATGGTGGGGTGGGGAAGGGGCAAGGAGTCTGGGGGAAAAGCAGGGACCTGATCTCAGATCAACTCCTCTCTGCTAGCTCCTTTCTGGCTTCCTATCCCACTGCGGCCACCGTCCCCTCCCAAATCCAAGCCTGCACTAGAGCAAGATGACCACCCACCTTGTAAAGATCTGAGTGGCTCAGCCCTTTCTGGGGTGGGTGTCTCCCACCCACTCATTCAGATGACCAGGTTGGAATGGGGAGGGGAGGTGGTGGCAAGGAGCGGGCAAGGGAGACCATGAAGTGGTGTCTGGAAATTGAGTAGGCCTGGAGGAGACCTGCCTTTTGTCCGTTCTCAGCAAGTTAGCCCCACTTTCAGTTCTGTCTGACCCCTGTGTTGGTAGCCCCCCACCCACCCATCCTGTACCCCCTCCCTGTCTCCTCGTGGTAGCGGGTTAGCGTTTCAGTGTTCTTAACTCCAATCTGCTTGTTCATTGTACAATGTGCTTCTTTTAAGGCCCCGTTTTTGTAACTTGAGTGTGTCATTCATCTGAACAACATCAAAAAATAAAAAAGTAAAAACTGTACAGAGAGAAATGCTTTCTGCTCTCCTGTGGTCTCCTCTCTGTACCGGTAAGGATGGTGGGTACATTGTGTGTGCTGCGGACAAGGAGGGGTGGGGGATGGCTTTGCTTCTGTTCACACAGAGCAAATGTTCAGAAGTGAGGCCCGAGCCGTGTTTTCACCCATCAGAACCAGGTCTCAGAATTTAGGATGAATTCCAATTCCTGAATTCACATCTCACTTCTGCCATTTTATAGCTTGTGTGATTTTTGATATCTGACCTTCAGTGTCCTCATCTGTAACGTGTGGGCAATACCAACCCTATGGGGTTGCAAGAATTAAATGAGATGACGAGGTAAGTGCTTAGGACAGATCTCTGGCAACACTGTCTTCAATAAATGAGAACTATGGGAAATCCAGGAAGCCAGTGAGTCTTCCCCACTTCAATCCCCAGAGACTAACAAGACCCTTGAAAAACAGTTGACTTTGAAATTGTCTGGTGGTACAAGGTACACTTTTTCAGAGTGACATTAACTCTCACTCACTCAAATTTTTGTGCCCAGCTTGACTAGGTCATTTGGCAAGAACAATGGCTTAGAGGCCAGGCCATGGGCTGATCCCCAAGACCTCATCACTGAAAATCAGAAATGGTGTCAACAACTGGGTTTTCTCACTGGCATCGTGTCTCCTTGTCACTGTTTCATCCCTCTGATGTACGCTTGGCACACAGGTGCTGGGATTCTGCAGTTTCAACAGGAAGGGATGGGGGAGACAGGAGAAAGGACAAGAACAGAAGAGGGGTTGGATCACTTAGATAAGAAGTATTAGCACTGCATCGTTTTGGCCAGATTGAAAGAAAAAAAGCACCTCCCCAATTCTCAAGACAAGTCTGTAGGGATGGGAAAGTGGGATGTTGGTATAGAGGAAGGTCACTTGTCTAGCCCCCTCTGGTAGGGTGGTGCGGTCAGAACCATACAGACCTGAGTTCCTTGTCACCCAGACCATTCTGTGGCAAGCACAGACAGCACACCTGAGAGCATCCGCTTGCAGCCCCATGAATGTGCCCAACTGCTCCACATGCCCTTCCTCTGGCCTCCTCTTGTCAAGAGCATATTGGGCTCTAGTGGACCACTGTTGTGTTCCCTTGATTTTTCTTCTGCTTATGTAGCTTCCATATCCAACTAAAAATAGGATATGCAAGGCTCTTTTTAGAGGGGTCAGCAAGTCACCTGCATCAGAATTGGTGTTTGTTTATTTATCTTGGGGGATGGGGGGAGAGGCAGAGAGAGAATCTTAAGCAGGTTCCACACCCAGCCTGGAGCCTGCCACGGGGCTTAATCTCATGACCCTGAGATCATGACCTGACTCCAAATCTAGAGTAGGATGCTTAACCGGTGGAGTCACTCAGGCACCCTTACTTATTTTTAAAGATTTTATTTTTAAGTAATCTCTACACCCAACGTGGGGCTTGAACTCAAAACGCCAAGATCAAGAGTCACACGCTCTACTAACTGAACCAGCCAGGCGCCCCAGAATTGGTGCAGATTCCTGGGGGCACCTGGGTGGCTCAGTCAGTTAAGCATCTAACTCTTGATTTCGGCTCAGGGTAGTGGGATTGAACCTCAAGTCAGGCTCTGTGCTGGGTGTGGAGTCTGCTTGGGATTCTTTCTCTCCCCCTAAAAAAAAAAGAAAAAAGGAAAATGCAGATTCCTGGATCTCATCCAGACACGTTTGCTGGATCTGAATCTCTGGGGGAACTGCCAAACGAACATTGAAGTTCAAGAACCTTTGTCTGTCCAACTTAAACCCCAGCATCCAACAGGGGTTTGATTCGTGCCATCCCTTTTTAGGACAGTAGTTCAACTGAGGACCATCAAGTTTCAGCAGGGTGATGGTGAACAATGAGTCTTGTCCATCAATAGTGTTTGCACACGTCAACTTTTCTCAGGGTGGGAGTCTGAAGTTTTCATTAGAGGCTCTAAAAAGGAACCACAGTTGAGGAAGGGTGATCACCCCACTGTCACAGAGCCATTCTTCTCTGCTGAATCTGGGAGTCAACCAGCACCCTCAGGATTCCCCCTTCCCCTATTCCTGTCCCTTTTCTTGATTCAACCTTATTTTTATCTGGTTTGGCAAGGATAATTCCTTCAATTGTTCTAAGCACTTATTTGATATGACTTTCAGGACGTTGCTGCTCTTCTTGGGAGGGGACAGTCTGAGAATTAATCTCTACTTGGGGATTGAAGGGGATCTGGCATGCGGGGCCGAGATGGCTTGAGTCCTTTTGGCAGGGTGTGAGGTCACTGAAAGATGGTGCTCATGATCCACACACTCTGCTGGAAAGCAACTGCTTAACAGAGAACTGCTCTTCATTAGGTCAGTTTATCAAACGGGTGATATTTTCCTTTAATAAGTCTTATGTAGTAAAATTTCTGTTACAGGTTAGGAGACTTGGTTTCTAGTCCTGGTCCACCGTCTGTGGCCTTGGTAAGTCTCCCCTCTCTCAAGCCATTTTTTACCTGAACATAAGGCGAAACCAGTGTGTCTCTGAGCCCGGTGCCCAGAGGCTACAGGTCTAGTGACGGGGCCGAGAGTAACAGACTCTCGGGCCTCCCTTTCCCTGGTTTCAGTACAAATAGCTTCCCTTCACCTCTCATTTATTAGGGGTCCAAGTATGAATTTTCTCCAACAGGAAGACTGGAGTATGGAGTAACCTTGGCAGGGCTTATTTTTCTTGGGCTGAGGCTCTTTAAGAGACAACACAAGCATAGCAACTGAGCGTTCCCACCAGTCACCATCTTCTTGACCGCCCTCCCCTAAGTATGTAGAAGGCAGCGGACTATGGAGGAAGCATAGGGGCGATGAAACCAGATGAAACTAGGCTTCAATTCAAGCTCTAGCCTATGTGGGTTGAATGACCATGGGCAAATCACCTCCCTGCTTCTGACTTCAGACTCTTTCCCTGCAAGATGTTCTCCTCACAGGTGAGTGTGACAATTGTTATAAAAACCTAAGTTCTTGAGACAAACTAGACAAACACCAGCTAGCCACTCCAACCACCCCTCTCCCCATGTCTGTTGGCTAAGCCGGAATTCTAGGTGGGCGTCAAGGTAGCTTATGAGGCTGCCTACCCCCAGAATCTTCTCCAAGGCCACAGTTGGGTCTGGTCCTGGGAGACACCCTCCTCTACTGCCCTGGAGATCATGCCTTTCCCAGACCTGCATTTGCCCTCAGGGATCTATAGTGAGAAAACCAGATGGCCTTGGGGGAGATGGTTCATGTCAGGCCAGGCGTGGGGGCCAGAAGTGGTGAGAAAAAATCTGAATTATTTTCCCAAATGTTCCTGCCACCAATTGAAAACAGCTTCAGGTTTTTCTATGGGGCTGTGGAGACCTCTAGTGGCAAGACAGCCACACTGCTTCCCGTGCCACACCAGGGTGAAGTCCCTGCTCTCTGAGCCAGGCCCTGGGACTCCAGGTCCTCTTTAGTTCAGTAAAGGTCTCCTGAGCTCCTACTACTTGGCAGGCCCTGTTCTGGATGCTGAAAAAGCCATAAAGTCAGCTCCCAAATCCCACCCCACACAGCTGGGCCAGACAAAAACACATAAATGTCCAATTCAGTCTTTATTGACTGTTTCATCTTGGGGCCACCCGCACTAACAGGTGGAAGGTGGGGGTGGGGCGGGGCGCCTTTTATACATATCAAGGACCCCAGAGCTCCCCCCTCGGAAGAGAGAATAAATCCAGTTACAGAACCTACATGGTGGTTGGGAGAGGCGGAGGAAGGGGCACAGTATCTACAGAGACTTAAGGGGACACTGGAGGAGGTTCTTCAGCAACAGGGACTGGTGGTGCTGAAGAGGGAAAGGGGGCAGGGTCAGCCGCTGATCTGGACCCCCTCGGCCTCAGCCAGGGGATAGATCTCAATGGCCTCCACCAGGGGCAGCGCCTCCACTGCAGTCTCCATGACGGCCAGACCGACGGCGGCCTCGGCCTCGGCCACCTGCTGCCGCACGGCTGCCTGATGCTGCTGCTGGTGGGTCTTGCGGTGCTTCCAGAGGTTGGAGAAGGAGCGGTAGCTCTTGCCACAGTCAGGGCAGGAGTAGGGCCGCTCCCCCGTGTGAATGCGCCGATGCTCTGCCAAGCGCATGGAGATGGCAAAGGCCTTGCCGCACACTTCGCAGGCAAAGGGCCGCTCGCCTGTGTGCAGGCGCCGGTGGTCCTTCAGGTGGGTGCTCTGACGGAAGGCCTTGCCGCAGTCCGGACACGGGTACGGCCGCTCCCCCGTGTGGATGCGCCGGTGCACCTGCAGCGAGGTCTCTGTGCTGAACAGCTTCTTACACTCGCTGCACTCCAGGCCCCGGCGTCGGGCGGGGGCCGCGGGGGCTGCGGGGGCCGCGGGGGCCGCGCCCCCCAGGGTGGTGGGGGAGGCAACCGGCCCGCGAGTGGCCCGGGGGGCCCGGGGGGCCGGGGGCTCCTTAGCCAGGACCTCGCCCGGCCCAGCAGCCGCATGGGCCGCCTCGTGCGCCTGCAACCGGGCCGCCGAGCCCACTTTCTTGCCGCAGGTGCCGCACTCGAAGCGCCGGGGGGCCTGGGCCGCAGCAGCGGCGCAGCGGTGCTCACGCAGCCGCAGCGAGGAGGGGAAGGCGGCCCCGCAGGACGGGCAGCGGTGCGGCTGGCGGCCGGCATGGGCCACGAGCTGGTGCACCTCCAGCAACCGGCGCAGCAGGAAGGAGCGGGGGCACTCGCGACACTTGTAGGGGTACTCGCCCGTGTGGTGGTAGCGGTGCATGAGCAGGCGGTAGGGGCGGTGAAAACGCACGCCGCACTCCTGGCAGCGGTAGGGGAAGTGCTGCGCGTGCACCAGGCGGTGCTGCCGCAGCGTGGAGCTCTGCGTGAAAGCCTTGCCGCAGTCCCCGCAGCGGTAGGGCCGCTCCCCCGTGTGCGTGAGCCGGTGGCGGGCCAGGTTGGCGGGCGAGTTGAAGGGCTTGGAGCAGTCCGGGCAGGGGAAAGGCCGTTCGCCCGTGTGCGTGCGCAGGTGGTTACGCACGTGGGACTTCTTCTTGAACATCTTGCCGCAGATGCCACACTTATGGCGCCGCTCCAGCCGATGCACAAAACGCTGGTGCCGCGTCAGCTGCAAGGCCTTGCCGAACTCGCGGCTGCACAGCAGGCAGCGGTAGGTGCCCGGGGCAGCCGGCCCTGCTGAGCTCTCTTCGGCCACAGGAGGCTCCGGCGCCTCGGACTCTCCAGTCTCTGCCGGGGCCGGCTCGGGGAGCCCAATGACCGGCTCCTCGGGGGGGACCGGTGTGGTGGGCAGAGGGACGCCCCCCGCCCCGTGGGTACGCCGATGATACAGGAACTTGGTGAGGTTGACAAAGGTCTTCCCGCACGGACACGAGTGCAGAGGATTCGGGGTGTGGGCTCGCCGGTGGGCCAGGAGCAGGGCCTCTGTGCCAAAGGCCAGGCCGCAGTCCACGCACAGGAAGTGAGACTCGCTGCTGTGGTCTCCGAGGTGCTGGTCTAGACTGGAAGGGCTGGGGAAGACGCGACTGCACAGAGGGCACTTAAAGACGCCCTCCCGGTGACTGCGCAGATGCTGCTGTAGCTGGTGAGGTGACAGAAAGAGCTGGTCGCACGCGGAGCAAAAGAGCTCCTGGGTGGCCGTCCCGCCCAGCTCTCCGCCGTTGTTCCTCCGGGCCTTGCGCCCCCGGCGATCACGCCCAATGGCTTCACCGTTGCGCAACTCGTAACTGTGGTCAGAGGACGGCAGGGGATCGGGCTGGGACACAGGCACCTCCGCAGGTGACGGAGTCAGGGTCTCCTGCTGCAAGGCAGGTTCCTCCGACTCGGGGACCGGGGCAGGGAAGTGGGTGGCCTGGTGCTCCAGGAAGTCGGCTGGAAGCTGAAAGAGCTGGGAGCACTCAGAGCACTTGTACAGGAGCAGCTCCACCTCAGTGACCACCTCAGTGGTGGCGGCGGCGGCGGCAGAAGGGACAGCTGCTCCTTCCCCACCCTCCTCTGCCTTGCGGTAGGAGTGCTCCACAGCCACACGGGCCTGGCCCACAGGGGTCCCCAGGACCACCGGGGACCCCAGGACCACGGGGGCCGCAGGCTTGGCGGGAGTGCCCCGGAGGTGCGTCTGCCGGTGGCTCAGCCAGAGCTCCTGGCTGGCGAAGAGAGCCTTGCAGTCCACACACTCGTAGTGGATGGTACTGGAGCTGAGTGCGGGCGCCTTGGCTGGCGGCTCAGCCGCCACCGCCTCCTGGGGAGCCATCATCTTCAGGTGCAGCTCCTGATGCTCCAGGAGCTGGCTGGGGGACAGGAGCAGCTGCCCGCACTCCAGGCACTGGTACTGGCTCTCCTGCACCAGCGTTTGATAGAGGCCCGTGCCAGAAGCTGCCTCCGTGGCCACCGCGACTCCAGGCTCAGCCACGCCCACCAGCTCGAAGTGCTGCTGGGGCACATGGGAGTTCTGGTGCACGAGCACTTCCTCCAGGGACCCGTACAGCTGGTTGCACTCGGAGCAGACATAGCGGTGCTCGATGTACAGGACCGTCTCCTCGGATTCCTCGGTCATGGCGGCAGCGAGGCCCTGGGCTGTGAAAGGAAAGAGGTGGGGACAGATCCCAGTAAACTGCTGTCTCCTCCATCCTTCTGAGGGACAGTTCTTTCCCTTTAGCACTCCCGGCCAAGACCCTGTATGTATTTTACCCTCTAACTTCTTGCTTCCATTTCCCACTCCCACCCCTCACCCCCAGCAATCCTTCTGCTCCTGAACACGCGAGACTACCAAGCACAGAACCTTCCCAGCAGTCCCTTCCCAGAATCTTATCCAAGGCTCACCTCTGAATCAACGCGCATCAAGCCCCACCCACCAGATCCTCGTAACCTGTCCAACCCTCACCTCCCATGCCTCTCAGCTGGCCCACAGCCACGCGCATCACACAGGAACCTGTGTCCTCTCCATTCGAGCCTCCTTCCCAACTCACTACCCCATTCCTGCTCCCCGGTGCCTCAGGGAGTCCTCACAGGCCCTAACGGCCACCACTTCTCCCAGCCTCCCTCCTCCTCTGTTCCCTCCCCCAGGTTCCTGACATCTTTCTACACCAGAAGACTCAAACTGCCCCAAGCCCCCGCCACTTTCTGCATCCTCACATGGTACAACCCCTCTCCTTTACATACGCCCGTTAGACACTGTCTCTCCCTCTGGTGCCCAGATCCCTCACATCAAACTTGCCCTTCCTTCAACCAACTTGTCTCATGCTGGCGTAACCCATCACTACACCTACACTTTCCCCTCCTAGACCACTTCTCCATGATACCCAGATCCCCCTTTTCAAAGTGCTTATCTCTACAAATCAAAGCCCTCTCCCACAGCCCTAACCCCCTATCCAGAATACCCAGACCCACTTCACAAAAGCCTAACCTCTTCATACCTATATTCTACCCGTCACCCCAACTCGTGTCTCACTCTTCACAGAAATTACTTGTTCTTTACACTGAGACCTCACCTACAATTCTAATCCCCCCTGGGGTACCCAGATCCCCTCTTCTACCCCAACCACTATAGGGATGCCCTAGGTGCCTCTTCATATCAACCTCAGCCCCTCTTCTTTACAAAATGACCCAGCCTAACCCATTTTAGGGATGCCCAGATACGGTCTTCACATCACCTTAAACCCTTCCTTACAAACCTCTGTGCCTAACCCATGCCAGGGACGCCCAGACCCCCTTTCACATTATTAAAATACCTAAGCTGAATTTCTTCTTTGCGAAATGACCCGTTCCCACCCTAGCCCATTCTAGGGATCCCCAGATCCCCTCTTCGTATCGGCATAAACTCCTCTTCCTTGCAAAAAGACCCAACCCCACTCTAACTCATTCCAGGGATGCTCAGACGCCCTCTTCATAACAACTTAAGTTTCTCTCCTTTGCAAAAAGATCCCGGCACATGCTCTAACCCAATCCAGGGAGATCCAGACTACCCTTCACAAAGGCTTAAACTTTCACACATATGCCACCACCACCCCCGCCGGCCCAAATCCCCTTTAGGAATACCCAGACCCTACCTTCTTATGCTGAACCCCCCCGCCCCCCCCAAGCTAGACAGAGGATAGCCAGACCCTCTTCCTCACACCCAGACCCCTCTCACCAGCTTATTACCCTGGGGATACCCAGACCCCCAACTTCTTGTCAACCTAACAGCTCATTCTCATTCCAGCGATACCAAGACCTTCCCCCACTGAGTACACGGACCTCTCCAACCCCCTAACCTTCTCCAGGGATACCCAATTACCACTCTTCACCTTGACCTAATTCCCTCTACTTTCCAAAAACATTACCTCTACCCAACCTGTCCTAGGGACACCCAGACGCCCTTTTCACACAACATAACCCTTTGCACAGACACTCCTCTCAACCCATTCCAACGGTGGCGCCCCCCCCAACTCCCTTCACATTAACGTAACCCCGTTCTCAATACCCGGACCTCTGCCTCAGCTCCAAATCCTCCCTCCAGGGATATTCGTTTGCTGATACCTTTCCACACCAAGCCCCTCTCACTGGTCTAATGCCTTCCAGGCTTACCTACGTTTATCTCTTTATGTTAACTTAATTACCTCTTTTCTCACGCCCTAACCGCCCCCCCCCCGACACGCAAGCCCCCTCTAACCGTCCACCCCGCTTCGGTCCCGGGCGGCCCCACCACCAGGCCCGGCCCCGATACCCCCTGGAGCCTTGGACACTCTCCCGGGGGGGCAGCTCTAACGCCTCCCTTCCCACCCAGGGCCCTCCCAGCCCCCGGCCCGTGCCCCGCCCCTCCTCACTCAGCCCAGCACGACTCTAACCCCCTTCCCCACCCGCCCTCCCAGCCCGGCCCCCGCCCGGCCGCCCGCGCGCCCCGCCGGCCGTTGGTGCCGCTCCGCCCTCCCCGCCCGGCGCGCGCCCCCTCCGGCCGTCAGTGCGCAGGCGGGGCGGCGTGGGGCGGCCGGGAGCGGGGGAGGGGGGGAGCCGGGCCGGCCTGCCGCCCGCCCGCCCGCACTCACCCGCCTCCGCCGTCTCGCACGCCCCGGGCCCAGGCCCGGGCCGCCGCTCGCCTCGCGCGGCCACCCTACCGCTGCGCCCTCTCTAGCTCCCGCCGTCGCCTCTCGTCTGCTCCGCAGCCTCGCTCTCGCCCCCAGTCGCCCTCAGCAACGCCCCGCCCACCTTCCTCCTCGGCCGCTCCGCGAACGGCCGAACGCGCCCAATCAGCGTCCGTCTGGCTCCCGCCTTTCGACCAATCGAGGCTCACGTCTCTGAGCCTTGGGCCAATAGTATGGAGCGTCGGGATCCGCCGCAGTGCCCAACCAATCCTCCAGCGATGTCCCCTCACCGGCCGGCCCCCGGGTTGATAGTGTCCGCCTCCTTAAGCCCCTTGGAGGATGCTCCTCCTCCAGCTGCTCGTCGACTCCGCCTGACGCCTGAAGAAGGGAGGGCAGCGCGGTGACGTCAGGCGGCGGAGCGAGGCTGCGGGCGCCATCTTGGGGGCGCCGAGCGGGAGTCGCGTCGGGTTCGAGGGGAAGTCGGAGAAATTGAGGCGCACGAGACCCAGAGGGTGGGGGCGGGGGAACGGTGGCGCAGGAAGCCCCGAGGAGTGAAGGGAGAACGTGAAGCACCTGTCAGCGCGAAGCGGGGAGGGGAAACTGCAGCACGAAGCACATGGAGGGGGTGAAAAGGGAAACTGAGGCTCCAGACTCCTTTTATTAGAAAGAAGAACGGAGGCAGCACGAAGGAAGGGGAGAAAAACCGAGGGACTCTGGGGGGAGGGGGAAGGAGAAATGTCAAAAGGGAAACAAGGAGCGCGGGGATCTGAGGGATCGAGGAAAACCTGAAGAAGGGAGGAAATGGGGAAATGGAGGGGATAAAGAAAAAGCAAGGACAGCTTCACTGGAAGAAACGGAGTGTGTGTGTGTGTGGACGACCTGAAGGACAACTAGGGTGAAAACCTGCAGAAAGTGACCCTGTAGCAGATGGACTCTGCTCTGATACCTTCCAAGGTGCTTTCTTTCTAGGCTGACCCAGGGCCACTTGGACCGTGGAGTCTCCATGTGTCCAAGGGCTCCTGTGCATCCCTACTCATCTCCCCTTCTGGCCCTCAGGGCGTTGGCAGCGCACTGTTATGTTTCCAGAGCTACTCTCTGAACTCAAGGACTGAGGAGCTGCAAGAGATTCATTTGTTCTCTCTAGCCGCCCCCCGCCCCACCGTTTCTCAAATGAGTAAACTGAGTCTCAGCCTTCCTGAGGCTAAAATCTACTGAGGCAACCCTAGGTCTGACTCTTCGGTCATCACCTTTGCTGTGTCCTTCAATTGGTTTCTAATTGGGTGTCCTAACTTTCCACTAAATTAAAATCCCTAACACCAAGCCAGTGTAATTAAACCAGGCTGTCTGGATTGAAATCCTGACCCGGCCACTTCCTAGCTAATGTCTTGGACAAGTTAACTCCCCTGTGCCTCAGTTTCCTCATCTGTGAAATGAGGATAATAGCCCCTATGTCACGGTTGTGAGGCACAGCGTAAACACTATGTAAGAATTAACTTTTATTAGGACCTCAAGGAGCTCATTAATAATAGCTGATGTGTCCTGAGTGTGTTATGATGTGCCAACTATTGTGCTTAGTGCTTTGTACGCTTTATCAGTTTAATCATCTCAATCCCAGGAGGGAGGAGTTACTGTTCTCACGTTACAAAGACACTGGGGCCCAGAGAAGTTAAGTAGCTTGCCTATCTTTAGGAGGAGACAGAGCCAGGGTTCTAACCCAGGAGTCAACTCCAGGGTCTATGCTCTTGGCCCCCAGTCTCTACTACTGCCTGGCAGGTGGATGTCCTATCCCTCCTGGCATGTCGAATGGATGAACGCAAGAAGTAGAGAAAAGAACTTGGTGGGAATGTGTGAGCTCTAAAGCTGGTCATCTGGGTTTGCCATCAGAGTGAAATCAACTGGGGAGGGAGCCAGAGAACCTGGAAGCTAGACTCAGCCTTTGATAGCCTCCATGCAGTTGGGCAGGTTCTCACACCTGCTGAAGCCCCCTTTTTCACCTGAAAACGCAAGGGTCCAGCTTGGCATGTCAGGCCCCTTTCCGCTCAGACTTTTTGCTTGGACTTCCCAGTTTATCTGGGTTGACTAGCTTGGTTCCTTCTCTTCTGATGATACAGGAGTAAGCTGAGGCCTGGATCAGTCTTTGTGAAGGTGGTGGCATGAGACTAGATTTCTGGCGTAGGTTTATTTTAGAGAGGATAGGCATTCTTTGCTGGGGTCCCTGCATAAGCAAAGGCCTAGAGCCTGGCGAGAGTCTAGGCTTTCAGCCTTTGCGGGAGCTGAGGGTAGGTGTTGGGGGACCATAGGTGTTGCCCACGTAGGGTGAGGAGGTGTGTGCAAAGTTGATGGTCCTTCAGGGTCCATTGTATGTGTGAGGCATATGTCAGGGATGCTCCATATGGGACGAGGGCTTTCTATGCCAGGCTGGTGTAAGGGTTGCCATGTGCTGTGTGTGTGTGTGTGTGTGTGTGTGTGTGAAGGCATATGGTCACGTGTGCTGGGGGGCTGCACGTGAGTGTGTCAGTGTCTCCTCCCCATCACGAGCATTGGGGGTGGTGGTGAGTCACGGGCTCAGCCTTCGGCGCCAACTGTCATGTTCCTTCCCCCCAAATTTCATCCCCCACCCAGCCGTGCATCACCCACCCCCACTCTAAGATCTGTGTCACTGCTTCTGTCTTCCATCCCCCTGTCCTGCTTAGTTTCCTCTGAGAAGCTGCCATGGGCTCCCTGAGAGGGAGCCTCCCACTTCTGCTGGCTCTGCCCTCCAGCATCCTGCCCTTTCTCACTGCCTCTCTGCTCAGGTGGTGGCTTGAGAAGGAGAGCCTCTTCACGCCACCTGCTCATGTCTGTGGGGCCCAAGGATTTCTCTATGCATTATAGACAATTCCCATTCCCCCCACCCATCCCTTCCCCTCCATGGGGGCTATTTCTACTTCTGGGAGCTTCTTCCTTATCTCCAGGGGCTGGCTCCTCCTGCCTTAGGGGGCCTCTTGTGTCCACACATCCTTGTTTTCATGGGTTCCTGGTAGCTGTTTCCCTCCATCCCCATTTCTCTGATCTCCTCCTACTTTGCTTGGCCCACCTCCCTGTCTCTGTGATATGCGTCCGTCCTTGTTCCCATTTCTGTGGCCTTCTCCCATCCCCATGGACCACTCCCCATGTCCGAGGAGTGCTTTCTGTTCCCATGGGCCTCTCTCCATCTTCCTGTGGGGCTCTCTGTGTCCACCAGCTGCCCTCGTCGGTCTCTGAGGTCCTTAGCTGTCTCTGGTCTGCTCCCATGTTTCCATAGGCTTTTCTCTCTTTTCTCTGGGCTTTTCCCTGTCCTTGTCCTTGTGGGGTTTGTGGACCTTGGCCCACCTCTGTGAGTTTTGCTGGCCGTCTTGCTATTCCTCTGCATTTTTCTTCATCTCTGTAGCCCTCTCCCCACCAGCTCCATGGCCTTCTCCTCAGCTCTCCCTGTCTCTCATCTCCGTGGGCTCCTGGGCAGGGCGGTGGCATGGTGGTGGAGGGGGTGGCCCGGGGGTGGGCCCTCCGTCCAATGCAGCGCCTTCCCCTCATCAGCATTCTCCTCGCGGGCCCCCCAGCCCCGACCAATACGAGCTCCCCCTCCCCCCCGACTCCCCTCCCTCCTCTTTCTCCGCCTGCTGCCCTCCCTTCCTCCTGCCCGCCCTCCTCCCTGCCTCCTCCCTCCCTCCTCTCTCTCCCCCCTGCCCCCCGCGCTCCAGGACCCAGCGCAGGCGGCGGGTGGCGGGCAGCGGGCGGGCGGGCAGGCAGGCGGCGGCCTCGGAGGGGAGAAGGAGAGGTGGCGGCGGCGGCGGAGGTGGTGGTGGTGGTAGTGGTGTTGGCGGCGGTGGCGGTGGTGGCGGTGGCCAGCAGCAGGGAGGCAGGCCCAGCTGGGGACCCAGAGCCGGCGGCTGCACCTCACAGGGGACCAGGAGTCCGTGGCCAGGCCCTCCCACCGAGGCCCTGCACCGGGCGCCTCCGGGACACCCCACCCTCCTCCGCCTTCCTCTTCCACCTGCTCCTCTCCATCCTTCCCTCCCTCCTCCCTATCCCTCCACCTCGCCTGCCCCCGTCTCAGCTGTCCGAGTCTCCCAGCACTGTGTCCTCCCCGGCCCCTCCACCCCTCGGCTTCTCCCCGCCCCTAGCATGCTTTTCCCTTGGGGGCTGAGGGCTTGAGGACTCCAGGCCCTTGCCTCATCCAGGGCAGGGCCAAGGCTCCAGGGGGGAGGGGGGAAGGGGTGGCCCCCTCCCCCCAATCCAGCCCTCCCCTCCCCCACTCCTCCTGATGGCCGGCTTCCTGGTCTCCAGCCAGTCCTCGCCCCCCGTGGCCCCCCCAGGCCGGCCCGGCTAGGGGAGGGGGCGGGGGCCCTTTCCTGGGCCGGCTTCCCCCTCCCCCGGCTTTGCCTGTGCCCCCCTCCCTTCCGTTTTCACCTTCCTCTCCTCCTTTCCTCCCTCCTTCCCCTCCATTTGCTCCTTCCCCCTCTCCTCTCTCCCCTTCTCTCCTCCATTTTCTCCTTTCCCCTTCCTCCCTGCCCCGGCCCACCCTCTCCGATTCCACCTGTCCTTCCTCCTTGCTCCTGGGGAGCCCCCGTTTTGGACTAGTTGGGGGCCACTGTCGGCGGCGGGGGAGGGGGCCCTGTGGACTGCCCTCTCCCCCCGCCCCGGCCACACCACCACCCAGCGCCAGAGCATCTCCTCGCTGTCTTCTCGGGCCTCGAGGGAGCCCAGCCCTCCGTCCCACCAGGATCCGTGAGTGTCTGTGGGGCGGGGGTTGGGCTAGGGCCAGCCTGGGTCCTGGAAGGCTGGGCTCAAGGCCGGCCGGTGGGGCCCCCACGTCCCCCTGTCCCTCCCCGAGTAGGGGCCTGCCTCGTGTCCCCCATCTCCCAACCGCCATTCCCCTCAGCCTCTCCTCACCCTTCTTCTGGGTGCACAGCTCAGCCTTACCCCCGGCCCCCCGCCTCCGGGGTCCTGAGGGGCTGCCTGGCTCTTACTTGTGGGCTCACTCCTTGTCTGGGACTCCCGGCCAGTCTCCACCCCTGCTTTCTCCAGCCGCGGTCCCGCGGTGACCGGCTCTGCTCTCTCTCTCTTTCCGACTCTCTTCTTTCCTCGGAGGCTCATCCCCTCCGCCTGCCACGGGCCCATCCCTATCCCATCCGCTCGCTCTCTCCTGGAAATGTCTTTCCATTTTACAATCTCCATTTCGTGTTCTCCTGGGCCTCTCTCTGACTCTGTCCAACTTCTCTCTTCTTTGCCGTTAGGCTAACTCTTTCTTGGTGTCTCTCTGTTGATCTCTCTCTCTCTCTCTCTCTCTCTCAAAACTCCCCTATCTCTTGTCTGGCTCTTTTGGTGGTGCCCACGCCGCCAGGTGTGGCTCTGTCCACTTCTCTCTGTCCACTCTTTGCTCTGCCTGTGGCCCTGCTCCTCTGTCCTCCTTCTCTGCCCTTGCACTTGGAGGCTGTCTTCCTGTTCACTTTTCTGCCCTCCTCCCACAAATCCACTCCTCTCTCCTTAGCCACTCCGGGGTCCACTTTGCCTTTTCCTTGGTGGTCTCACCGCACCCCCCATCCTCTGCTCATTTCTGCATCCTGCTGGCCTGTCGGTCCTCATCCCTCCCCATGCCTTGGGGTTTGTGGGCTCCGGGGATCGACCACCCTCCTCCAGACCCCCTGGGTGGATGCACCTCAACGTGGACCGGGCCCCCTTACATGGGCACTTAGCCTGTCCCTGCCTGTGCCCCTCTAGATTACTCGCTCTTCCTCCCCACCTCATTTCCCCCCCTGGCCCTCACTGTCCCTCCCCTAGTTTGTGCCTGTCCCACTGGCCCCTTCCTCTTCTCTATATCTGCTGTGTGGCTCTGACATTCATTTTTCTCTGTCTCTTTCCACCTAGCCCTATTCCTGTTCAGAGTTTTGTGATTTTTTCCCCCTCCCTACAGTCCTTGCACCTGTGGTCTTTTTTTTCCTTTGCCCTCTTCCTCACCCCATTTGTCTCACCGATTTCCTTTCTCACCTTGGCCATGTCTCCTGCTCACCCTCTTGTCTGTCTCCCTCCCCTGGCAGGGCCCCTGACTCGGCTCCTTCTGCCCAGTTGGCTGCTGTTTGCCTTTGCCTAAGTGTCTGGGCCTATGGGGCTCAGGCCTGCCTGCTTCCCTGCCTCACCCTGGCCATCTTGTCTCTGTTTCTCTTGGTGTCTCACTTCTAGATAACATGTGTATGTCCTTGTCTCTCATTTAGCCCCAGTTACTTCTTTTTGGTCTGTCTTTTCTGTCTGTGCCTTCCTGTATGTCTTTGTCCATTCACTGCCCCCAACCCTGGCCCCCACACTCTGTCTTTCTGCTCCTACCTGTGTCTGCCACCTGTGGGACCCTGCCCTCCTGGCTCCTGTCTCTCCCTCGGGCTTCCCTGTCCTCCAGTCTCTGTTCCCTGATTTGCCCCCAGAAGCCCCTGGTGTCTTGGGATGACCCCCCCTTCGCTCCTGCCTCTCTCCGAGCCCCACCCTCCACAGCCCTCCCCCTGAGAGTTCTTCCTGGTCTCCAACTTGCCTTGCTCCTCCACCCTTGAAGGCTTCACTTTAGATCCAAATGACCATCTGCAGCCCCCAGCCTGTCCAGGATGCCCTCCCACCCCCAGCCTGCCTTTTGCAGAGGCACCGAGAGAGGGACCTGCTCAAGGTCAGGTGGGAGTTGGGGCAGAGCAGGGACTGATAGGGTCTCCTGCTGCCCTGGCCTAGGTTTTCGTGGCTGCAAGGATGGTCCGAAGCATTGCATTGTGCCTCCACCCTCCCTGGCAGGTTTCACTCTGCTATCTCACTAGCTCAAGCCCCTCTTCTATGGGGATCAGATTAGGTGCAGGGAGGCCCCCCAAGCTCACCTCACAGCACTCTGAGCCTCACAGTAAACCTCTCCCCTGGAAACCCAGTGTCCCTTCCACTGGGACATGGCTCTTGACCAGGTGAAGCTGTGCATCTAGCTGAACTCATTCCTTCCCTGGTTGGGGGGGAAGGGGGCGGGTGCTCCACAGAAGGCTGGGGCTCCTGGAGGACTCTAACTCCCTGGGGATGGAGCCGTTCTGGGGAGCAGAGATGCACTGTCTCCCCCTACTCCTCAGCTCCCCAGAGCAGGGTGGGGGCTGCAGTGTGGCATCTGCTTTGGCAGACAGCTCCCTCCCTGCCTTACTCACTCTTCTCTTCCGGCTACTTCTGCTGGCATCTTAAGTGGGATTGTGTTCTCTCTCCATTCTGTCTCCCTGTCCTATTCTGTGTCTCTTGTGCCTTGATTTCCCTCTCTGCTGCCTGCCCTACACTCCTCTCCCCGCCCTGCCCTTTCTCCACCCCCATGGCTCCCTGCCTTCTTGCCTCTTCCCTCTTCCTTCTAGTCCTGTCCTTACCTCCCAGAAACGCCTCTGTCCTCTCTATCTCTATCCCCCTCCCTTTCCTGTCTTCTTGTTCTCTTGCATTTCTGCCTGTTTTTCTCTTTCCCCTTTTCTGAGTCTCTGTATTTTCTCTGCCTCAGCCTCTCTTCCTATTTTTGTCTCCTGTTTCTTCCTTCTCTCTCTCTACTTTTTTTTTTTTAAGCCCCTTGGCTGTCTCAGGTCCATCCATCTGTCTCCATCTGTGTGTCTCCATGTGTGTCTCCGTCTCTCTCCATCATTCCCTCTCTTCCCAAGTTTCCTTAACTCCCGGATACTCTCCCCTCCAGACCCCGGATGTCCAGGCCTCTCTCCCCGTGGGATTGTGGGAGCCAGGGACGTCAGGAAAGTGGCAAGTGAGGCCTGGGATGGGGTTGCCTAGCAACCACCGCATCCTCTCCAGCCAGTTTCTGTTGCCTAGTAACAGCTGCCTGCCCAGAGACAGGGGCGGGACTGGGTTGGGGGGGGTGGCACTTCCTGGGTTCCTGTTGCAGTGGGGATGGTCCCTGGAATTCTTAACCTGAGATCCCTCCCATTTTGGTAGCTGTGAATGTCCTCCACCCGTGCCTATCCCACTCAGTGCTGGGAGCTCCTTGCTGGTAGTGCTCTCAGGGCCTGAGCTTCCTTCGTTGGTGATGCCCTCAGTATCGTCAGCTTCCAACAAGGGCAGGGCCCTTCAGAGCTCACCCACAATGGCCCAGGGCCTGTGGTCACCAAAGGGCTCTGAGGCCCCCCCATATCAGCAGTCTCCCCGCCCATGGGCGGGGGGCGCTCCCTGCAGGTGGCGAGTGGGGGCCGCGGCAGCTGCGTCCCCATGAGGAGGGGAGGAAGATGCCGGCTGAGCTGCTGCTGCTGCTGATTGTTGCCTTCGCCAGCCCCAGCTGCCAGGTGCTCTCATCGCTGCGCATGGGTGAGGCCCTACAGCCCCTGCCCTGCCTCCACAGAGACCCTCCCTGAGCGTGCCAGTCCCGCAGGCCCGGGGGTCTGGGCTTCAGGTCTCAGCTCCCCTCAGCAACAAGGAAGAGCAGCCCCCTGCTCCTTCTTCCTCCTGGACCCTCCTAGACCTCCAGCTCTGTCCAACCCTACGTCCAGGAGCCTAGACCCTCTGTCAGCATCCCCACCCCACCTCAGTGCCCAGGAGTCTAGGACCCCAGCCTCTCCTTTCTCAGGACCCAGAGTCTGGTCCCCAACCCCTGTGTCCCTTCAGCTGCAATCCTGGACGACCAGACGGTGTGCGGCCGAGGTGAGCGTCTGGCCCTGGCTCTGGCCCGGGAGCAGATCAACGGGATCATCGAGGTCCCAGCCAAGGCCCGGGTGGAAGTAGATATCTTTGAGCTTCAGCGGGACAGCCAGTACGAGACCACGGACACCAGTGAGCAGGGCCACAGGGGGTGTGGGGTGAGGCAGGGCAGGCTGGTAGCCCTCAGTCCGTTCCTCAGCTTGCTTGCTTGCTTTCTAGCTTTACCTGCTCCTTCCTTCATGTTCGCTCTGCCTTTCCCTTCCCAGAGATGGTGCTGCTGGGTGTGGGGAGGTGGGGAGAGCGCCAGCCCCAGTTCACCCCTTATAGGAGCTGAGGGCCTCATTTGAAAGATAAGCTGGCCAGGGACATAGTCCCCAGAGCTGAGTAATGATGGGCCTGGGCAGCGAGGCAAGGGAGTCTCAGGGCAGGGACAGCAAAGGCACTCTGGAGAAGGCTAAACTAAAGTTCTGAGCTCTGAAAGTTGAGCAGGATATAGGAGTGGCATTGCTCAAAGTATGCCCTGGAGCCACATAGTAGAGGTGCATAAGTATTTGTTGGATCCTCACAGATTGAGCGAACGTTAATAGGTATCTCTTGAACAGAAATGCTGGGTTTGTACACCTCCAGGAGATGCTGACTTCAGTGTTTTAGACTGGTTGATTTCTTACAGGCCTTATCAGAGCCTTTGTTATATTCATGTTTGTTTCAAATCAGTGAGAGGAAGAATGGGGTACAGTGTTTCTTGTACTTCTCTGACTGGTGCAGCACAGAACACAAACTGGGAGAAGCTGGGATGGAGGGTGAGGAGGCAGATGGTGTTCCAGGCATATGACTATAGTCTGGAGCTGGAGCGGAGGAGGTGGGTATATGGAGCCAAGGAACAGGGTGTGGGGTTGCACCTGTCCCGACTACCTGGACTTAGGACATGTTTGGAGGGATCGTGAGAGAATTTTGGGCTGAAGTGTGACAGAGCAATGGGAGGTGAGGCTGGGCATGGGTGGATCAGTTCAAGGAGTCCTACAGTGGCAGGCTGAAAGATGCCATCCTCACCTCTAGGCAGAAGGGAGCCATCTATGGGTTTAGGCCAGGGAGCTGGGCTTTTGGAAGGTGAATCTGGAGGCTAGATTTGGGTGATCAGTGAGGAGGGTGTTGCATGCCTGAGTTGAGAGCCCTAAAGTAGGGCAGGGGAGGAGGGGGTCAAAGAGAAGGGGACAGATGTGAGAAAATTTGAGGACAAAAAAGAGACAGGACTTGGTGACTAATTTGCCTATTGAGAGAAGGCTTGAAGGCAAGAATCGTTTCTAAGCATTTGCTTTGTGGAAATGGGGCCTTCACCAATGTGGAAGGCAGAGAAAAATCAAGTTTAGAAGGTAAGGTATTTAGCTATGATGCTTTTAGTTGGATGTGGCAGAAACCCCGCTCAAGCTGCCTTTTTTTTTTTTTTTTAAAGATTTTATTTATTTATTTGACACAGAGAGAAAGACAGCGAGAGAGGGAACACAAGCAGGGGGAGAGGGAGAAGCAGGCTTCCTGCTAAGCAGGGAGCCCGATGCGGGGCTCGATCCCAGGACCCTGGGATCATGACCTGAGCCGAAGGCAGACGCTTAATGACTGAGCCACCCAGGCGCCCGCCGACTCAAGCTGCTTTAAGGGAAAAAGAGAACTTATCCGCTCATGGCACTAGAAGGCCTAGGGACTAATTTCAGGCATGGCTTAATCCAGGTTCTCACATTATGTCCCAGGATTGTTTCAGGCATGGCTTGATCCAGGTACTCAAATGATGTCCCAGGAATCTTTGTGTCTTCATCTGTGGGCCCTGATCTCCTCTAAGTTGGTTTCATTTTCAGGAATACTCTCCCTAATATTCCAGGCCAACAGCTCAGAACTTACATCTTACCAGGATAGCAAACCTAGTCATAATTGTAGCAGAAACCTGGGGAAGGCTCTTGATGGCCTGGTTTGAACCCATCCCCATCTCTGCGCCAATCACTTTGGCCAGGACAGCGTGGTTCTGATACTGGCTCGGGTGCCGGCCAATCCTGGGAAACCTACAGTTCCCGAGGAGAAGTTAGGGTTTTGCCGTGAGAATGGGTACTGGACAGGCAAAAACAACAGCTTCTATCTCCCAGTGTCGAGATGCGGACGTGTTTAAGGGGAAAGAAATCAGAAGAAAGAGGAGCAAATGAATGCAAGAGAAGAACCATGTTGGGATGTGGGGCGGAGAGGGGCCCTTGGCTGTGGGTTTGGGGTGGAGGGGCTGTGGGTTGTACCCCAGATTGTAGCACGGTTAGAAAGGAGGAGTGAGGGGCGCCTGGGTGGCTCAGTCGTTAAGCGTCTGCCTTCGGCTCAGGTCGTGATCCCAGGGTCCTGGGATCGAGCCCCGTGTCGGGCTCCCTGCACCGCGGGAGGCCTGCTTCTCCCTCTCCTACTCCCCCTGCTTGTGTTCCCTCTCTCGCTATGTCTCTCTCTGTCAAATAAATAAATAAAATCTAAAAAAAAAAAAAAGAAAGGAGGAGTGAGACAGAGGCTGGGGAAGCAGGTGCTAGCTTTGCAGCCAGGAGGCCCCCGCTCTTTCCTTTTTGTCCTTCCTTTGTTTCTCTCTTGATCTGACCCACCCCTCTTGCCATTTCTCCCCATCTCTCTCTGTCTTCTCCAATGCAGTGGGTGGGGTCGGGGATTGGGCCTCTGGGTCTGGAGTGGCCAAGGGGGATCGGGCAGCTCCAGGCGTCAGAGGTGCTCCCGGGCCAGGTGGGGGATGAAAGGAGGGCCCCTGACTGCCGTTTGTCTCCCCCCACCCCTTGCAGTGTGTCAGATCCTGCCCAAGGGGGTCGTGTCTGTCCTGGGGCCCTCCTCCAGCCCTGCGTCTGCCTCCACCGTGAGCCATATCTGTGGGGAGAAGGAGGTGAGCCGAGTGCGGGGCAGGGTAGGGGTGGGTCCCTGGGAGGCGAGGCTGGGGAGGCAGCAACAGGGCAGAAGCAAAGGCTCCTTCTCTGTCCAGATCCCCCACATCAAGGTGGGTCCCGAGGAGACACCCCGCCTGCAGTACCTACGCTTCGCGTCCGTCAGCCTGTACCCCAGTAACGAGGACGTCAGCCTGGCGGTCTCCCGCATCCTCAAGTCCTTCAACTACCCCTCAGCCAGCCTCATCTGCGCCAAGGCCGAGTGTGAGGGAGAACTGGATGTTTTGTTTTTATTCCCCCAAATTCCCCTGCCCAAGAGCTCTAGTCTCCCACACGGCACAAGCTCCCCTCGTCCCCTACCATCCTTCCCCCTCAGGAACCCAGACCCGCCCACCTCCCTAAAGAGATCATTTGGTCAGCAGCTAGTGACTGGCACCTGTGTGCAAGGCCCCTGCTAGGCCCCAGTGGGTGCGCACTAGGTGTGGTCCCTGAGGTCACTCCAGGGCCAGTGGGGGACACGGCAGCCAAGCAGCTGGGATGCAGAGTGATCCATGTCAGTGGCCCTGTGGGGCACTGTCGGAGAACACAGAAGGGAATCCTACCCGGGTCTAGAAGCCTCAGAGCCCGTGTCGCCGAGAAAGGGGCCTCTGAGTGGGACCTAAAGGTTGGGGGGGAGTTGGGGTCAGGGAGAAGGGGGGGGTCCGGGGGAGTGCAGCCCCTGTGAGAGGCTCAAGGAAGCTCAAGGAAGCTCCCGGCAAGCCCGGTGCCCGAGTGTGGAAGCCATGAAGCAGCACGTGCAGGAGGCACGCTCATCTGGGGCCTCGTGTGTCGGCCTTGTGGCCCTGGAAGGTTCCCACAAAGGGTGGGGCAGGGGACACGGCCGGGTGCACCGCAGCAAGAGCCCTGACCCCAGCACAGAGAACGGACTGGAGGGGCCACAGGGTGTGGCCGGGAGGCCAGCGACAGGCAGGGTGAGGCGATGCTGCTTAGCTGTCGGGCGGTGGCAGTGGGCTCGAGAGGGGCCACGAGGGGTTTGGGGAGAGTCCTGAGGGAAAAGGGAGAGGTGCCGCACAGATGGTGACTGGGTTCTGCCCGAGAAGCAGGGAGCAGTCAGGTCGAGGTGCATGTCGGGGTCGAGGCGTCTTTGTGGCCATCAAGTGGAGGTGTCTGGGAGGCCGGTGGCTTTGTGGGTGTGCGGGGGGGGGGGGGCACGCTCAGTAACCTCCAGGAGAAATCGTCTTTCCGAAGGTATTTAAGGAATGCCTGCCAAGACTTTGTTCTTGGTATTGGAGATAGAGCAGTGCAGGCTCCAGCCAGGCCAGGACACCCCCCCCCCAAGGCTTTCTGTGGGAGGAGCTAGGAAGTAGGAAGGCGGTGCTATCCCAAGTGGAATGGTGACCACCTCTTTGAGGAGGTGTCGAGGAGGTGAGGGAGGGAGCTGTGCGGGCATCTGGGTCAAGAGGGAGCAGCTAGCACAGAGGCCACAGGACAAGAGCGTGGCCTAGGTGTGTGCAAGACAAGACGGAGAAGGCAGGGGGAGTGGGGCCCAGAAGTTGTGAGGACTTGGGCCTCTGCTCGGAAGGAGCCAGAAGCCATGAGAGGGTTTGGGCACAAGGAGGAGCACCTCTGCTTTACTTGCTTGTGGCCGCTGTGAAGGGGACAGAGTCGGGGTGGGGGGAGGTGTGGCTGTCGTAGCAGGCGAGGGAAGGCAGTGGGTTCAGGTCAGGGTGGTTGCGGGGGCCGGCACCCTGGGCTCTGCCGAGTTCTGCAGGTGGAGTCTGGGCCTGTTCGGTGTGGGTGAGAGAGAGCGTGGGGAGGCTGGGCTGCCATCAGGGTTTGGGCCTGAGCCCCAGGCAGGCTGCTGGTGGCTTGGGCGACAGGAGTGGAATGTGGCTTGCACGAGCCAACGTGAAATCCCCGTCACACGTCCCAGGGGGGCAGAAAGGTGGCAGGAGACAGTTGCGTGGAGGTTGAGCAGGGGGTCCCGGGGCCCAGAACCCCCAAGAGAGCCACCGCGCTCCGGGCAGTGTGGCCCTCGTCCTCTCCCAGGCTCCCCTACGCTGGGCACTTCCCATGGAACTCTGACCCGGGCCCTCCGGCTCCCCCAGGCCTGTTGCGGTTGGAGGAGCTGGTGCGTGGCTTCCTCATCTCCAAGGAGACGCTGTCGGTGAGGATGCTGGACGACAGCCGGGACCCCACACCGCTGCTCAAGGAGATCCGGGACGACAAGGTGTCCACCATCATCATTGACGCCAACGCGTCTATCTCCCACCTCATCCTCCGTAAGGTGGGTCCCCCAGTCTCTGATTCCCTACAGGGTTGGGGTGGAAATGTGGCGTGATAGCAAGTCACCCTGTGCCCATGTCCCTCAGTGGTCCCGTGGGATGTGGAGACCTGCTTCCTATGTGCAGACGATTAGTTCGGCTGCTTCCCGGTTGCACCCCTGGTCGGGCCCTGGAGAGTTCCCTCCCCTCTCTGCACAGTTTCTGCCTCGGTGGGTCACTGCGGTGGGAGCTCCCCATGATCTTCACTGAGTACCTGTCCTGCTGCGTGGAGGCACTTGAATTTGGCTCCCACCCACCGTGTGGGGTGGGTGTGATAATCATTTTGTGGCCGAAGGAGCTGGGGTTCTGGGGGGGGATGGGCTGGCTCAAGGGCACCCAGATGGGGTATAGTGCCGGGACCTTCCCCTGCCGGCCCGCCACATGCCCTCCAGCGGTGACCCATATTCATTCATCATTCATTGCGTCCCTGCTCTTAATTCATCCTCGTAATCTGATCTGTATTATTTATTTTTCTCCAGTTTTTTTGTTTTGTTTTTTTAATTAAAACCATGTGTCACTGCTGATCATAGCGTAAAGGAAATGTGTGGACAGAATCCACAGGGCCCTTGAGGCAGGAAAGCTTAGAGAAAGGATTTTGGGCTCGGGAGGGAGGCGGGCCGGGGCTGGGGTCCCGTGAACCTAGTGACCAGCGGTCACTTTCCTCTCGAGCCTGCACTTCCCTGACCCTCATGATGACGACTCCTACCCCTCAGGCAACGCAGGCTGGGGTGCTGTTTACCGTTCTAATTAATGACCGTTCCACACCCCTGGTGGGGAGAGGCCTTCTCCTTTTGTCCTCCTCAAGGACTGTGAAGAAGGGGACTCCAAACTTGAATTTCGAGATTCCAGCTGAAGCCTTGAAAAGTGCTCTTACAGATTGGGGGGGGCGGGGGGTTATCTGGCCTATGACCGGGCTGAGCCGCATACAGTAGCAGCCCACACTCGGCTTTGGGGCAGCACGGGGAGAAGGTTAAGGCTCAGGGTACCCTCCCAGCCTGCCCTGTTTCTAAGGCGTCCCTTTGCCCGCCTGTGTCCAGAAGGCTATGTTGTGAGTGCCCTAAAGAGGGATGAGGGCATCTGAGGTTGCCATTCTCTCCTCCACCGAGACCTTCATCCCACCTGGGGCACCGGTCCACGCAGCACGACATCAGGGACCGAGGTCTTCCTCTGCCCCCACGCATCCCCTTCTCCCTGTCTCTGTCTCGGGGTGTCTCTTACTGCGTTTCCCACGGGTGTCTTCACTAGGCCTGTCTCTAAATCTCTCTTCCTCTCTCGGCATCTTCTCGGCTCTGCCCGTGGGTCTCCACCTCTCCCGCCACCTCCGCACTGCCCCGTGTTCTCCAGGCCTCAGAGCTGGGGATGACCTCAGCATTTTACAAGTACATCCTCACCACCATGGTGCGTACCCCATCTAGCCCCTCCGGTCCCCACACCCCTCCCGTGGTGTCTGCCCTGCATGGGGCCCGGCCCCAGGCCTCACCCCTTCCTCTCGGCCCCAGGACTTTCCCATCCTGCACCTGGACGGGATCGTGGAGGACACCTCCAACATCCTGGGCTTCTCCATGTTCAACACCTCACATCCCTTCTACCCCGAGTTTGTGCGCAGCCTCAACATGTCCTGGAGGGAGAACTGTGAAGTCAGCACTTACCCAGGTCCTGCGGTGAGCACTCGCCCTCCTCCCGGGCACACAGACACTTCTGCGGGCCCCCTCAGACCTCGAGCAGATGGTGCTCAGAGCCCTCTGGCGCCCCCATTCGCTTCCCGAGTACAGGCTGCGACGCCTCCCGTGCCACCTCCCATGCTGCCCCGGCCACACGCCTACCCCAGGGCCTTTGCACTTGCTCCTACTGCTGCTTCACCTGTACTTCCCCAGAGAACTAGTGACTCACTCCCTTGTTGCCAAGTCAGTGCTCCAATGTTCCCTCAGTGATAAGATCTTCCTTGGTCCCCCATCTTAAAAAAGAGAAACTCCCCACTCTTCAGCTCCCTTCCCTACTGAATTTTTCTCCATAGCACCCGTCCTTGCATATCTAATCACCACAGCAGTTGCGCTATGGTTTGCTTAGGCATAGATATGGGTAGATAGACTAAGTTCCACGAGGGCAGGGGTTTCTTTCTGCTTTGTTCACCATTGTATCCCCAACATCTAAATCAGCCTGGCTCAGCGTAGGGGTCCAATAATAGATGTTGAATGAATGCAGACATACCAAAGATGCATACTTACGTGTATCTGTTCCCAGACACATAGTCGTATGCCAAGACACGGAGGCACTCTTCCTGAGCAGACACACATGCGGTCACGGAGCCGGGCCGTCGGGCGTCACAGACCTACCTGGGCAGAGGCGCTTTCGTGTGCACCCCTGCACCTGTCTCCACAACACAGCCCTTCCGACCCTCACACCAAGCCAGCGGAGATGCACTCTCGAAAACACACGCGCACAGACGCCCCAGGTGTATCACTCACTCACTGTACGCCGGGCGGTTTTGAGCTCGTGCGTGTGTTGCATTGTCTGATCCCCACACTAGATCGTGGAGGCAGAGGGTACAATTATCCCCATTTTACAGGGAAGGAAACCAAGGTGGAAATAGGAGAGCCAGGCCTCCAGCTCAGAGCTGCCTGCTGCCCAGGCCCAGGCTCACAACCGTGATGCTCACCTGCCTCCTAAATCCCTAGATGCCACACCCCCTCTCTGTATAGATAGTTGTGTGTGTCCAGCCTGCATGCATGAGCCCCACTCCCGCAATCAGGCCCTCTTCCCGCACCTGCATCAGCCTCGCAGACACAGATGCCGGGACACGCCCTCAGGCCCACGGACACCTCTGTGTGGAGGTGACCCAGCTGGCCGTCCAGGCAAACCCTCTCTGACGTGCCCGTCCCCCAAACAGGCGCGTGGCTGCGTGACTCGGGGAGAGCTGCTCCCACAGAGGCATGGGCAGCATGCACGTTGTTCCCACTGCCACCTGATTTCCCTCAGAAAGGCCCCCAGAGACCCATCCTCACTGCCCGCCGGCTTGATTCCACGTTCCTGGAGGGACGGGCGCTGTCTGAGGGCTTTGGGGCGCCCTGGCTAAGCTGCCTCTTCCCCATCCTGTCCCCCTAGCTGTCGGCGGCCCTGATGTTTGATGCCGTGCATGTGGTGGTGAGCGCCGTCCGGGAGCTGAACCGTAGCCAAGAGATCGGCGTGAAGCCGCTGGCCTGTACGTCAGCCAACATTTGGCCCCACGGGACCAGCCTGATGAACTACCTGCGCATGGTGAGCTGGGAGCGGGGTGGGCCTAGGGGGCAGGGCCGTCCGTCTCAGGCCGGGGCACTCACTGTGTCCACCCTGTGGCCCCTCTGCCCTCTCCCCGCCGCTGCTACCAACCCCACCCCCTCCTGCTTTCTCCGGACCTCTTCCTCCTCCTTTCCGCGGCCCCTCCCCTCCTGGCCTTCCTCTGCCTGTCTGCACTGCCCTCTCCCTGCTGCTTCGCCCCACCTCCCTTCTTTTGCTGGCACATTGTCTTTCTCTTTTAACTGTGGTCCTCCCTGGTCCCTCTCCCTCTCTTGTTTGTCTCTTCCTTCTCTGTCTCCTCCCCTCTGGGCCTCTCCCTCCTGTGCCTCTGGGCCCCCTGCCACCCCCGCCCCCCTCTGCCCGCCTCCCACCCTGCCAGGTAGAGTATGATGGGCTGACTGGGAGGGTCGAGTTCAACAGCAAAGGGCAGAGGACCAACTACACCCTGCGCATCCTGGAGAAGTCCCGGCAGGGCCACCGCGAGGTGAGCAGGCCTGGGGGAACATCCAGAGTCCCAATGGTGGGGGCAGGCCTAGCAGGCCAAGGCGTCTTCAGGCTGGACTCGTGCTGATGGACCCTTCTCTGTCCCAGATCGGGGTATGGTACTCTAACCGGACCCTGGCCATGAATGCCACCACCCTGGACATCAACCTGTCGCAGACGCTGGCCAACAAGACGTTGGTGGTCACGACCATTCTGGTGAGTGGCGCTTGGAGGGGCCGGGCAGTGGGTGGAAGGGCCTTTCCTGAGCAGTGCCCCAGTCCAGTCCTGGTGAGGGGGATGCCTCAGCTTACGCAGCGCACAGACCAGCAGGGAATGTGACCCGTGCACCCAGCAACTCCTGATTGTGGCCAGGGTGTCAGCAGCCTCATTGCCACTGGAAGAGGGAGGGCACAGGCTCTGCCAACTGGCTGTCACACGGCAGATATGGCAATGACTGGTGTCACGGGGAGCCCATGGGGCCACGCAGGCAGGGCGCCTCCCCCAGTGTCTGGTCCAGGGTAGACCCCCGAAAATCACCATCACTAGAGTAGTCATTTGGCCACACTTGCCACCTGAGGGTGTTGACAGTGACCACTTCATGTCCATCTTAAAGCTGTGGAAAGCAGGGCTCTGAGAGGTGAGGCGTCTTGCCCCAGGTCATGTCCCTGAGGCTCCAGAGCCTGAGCCGTGGCCGCTGTTCTCTGCACCCACAGTCCCTTCATACTTGAACTTGAACACCAGCCAGGGACGCAGTCCTGGAGCCCCTGTGTGTGCTTTTCCTGCAATTAAGCAGGTCTGAGACCAGGGGCCCTTCGTGCAGCAGCAAACACACATGGAGCGCCCCATTCTGCACCAGCCACCGTGCTGGGCCCTTTCCAGGCGCTGCTCTATAAACCTGTCAGCCGCTCCACGAGGCTTGTCTTATTTTCCTCATTTCGAAGGCGAGGAAACAGGTCACAGGGCGAATCCCGGCTGGAGCCGAGGGACATGCTCGGAGTCTGTGCTCTTTACCCCTGCACCCTGCCGCCTCCCACCTGGCACAACGGGCCGCCGGGAGGTCAGGAGGGGGGTGATGCACAGGACCTGGTGAGCAGGAGGCTGCCCAGAACAGCTGGGCCCGGAGGCCGGTGCGCCAGGCAGCTGCGCCCTGCCGAACAGCCAAGTGCCCAGCGTGCTGGCAGCCGCTGTCTGTGGGAGCCCCCCAGTGAGTGTGGGAGCCGCGCCGGCTCACAGCTGTGGATGCTGAGGTTAGAGGGGATTACTACAGGTGTCACAGGATGCCAGAGGCTGTTTTCTCAGTCCCCGAGGAGCTCCCCATTGAGTGTGGACCTCGTGTCCCTCTGGAGAAGGGCCAGTGAGCCTGCTGGGGAGGGCCAGATGGCCTGCAGACGGGAAACCAGACGCTTCATAACAGCTTCCCCGAGGGGCCCCGAGGCCGGGCTGGCTGGGAGAAGTCACACCTCCATGCCTGTGGCAGTGGCCAGACCAAGAAGTTTCCTGGGGCCAAAAGAGGTGGGGTCCTCGGTGGGGAGCAGGGACAGAGGTCAGGGAGGGGATGTCAGGAGAGACGAACCATGACCCTGGAGGCTTCATCTCCTCCTCACACCTGTCTCGCCTTTTACCCAAGGCCCGTGAGCCAGTGTGGTTCTCTTTCTGACATTCATTGCTCTTTGGATGGATGGATTCATTCACTCATTCATTCATTCATTCCACAAATATTTACTGAAGCCGCTGTGCACCAGGCCTAACCCAAATGCTGGATACATGTGAATAGTCACAGATGGCCTTGTGGTTTCCTTACTCTTGAGTGGCACCGGGGGAGGGGATGCCAGTCTGATGGAGGACATCGACCTGGACACAATCATTCCAATACAAGGTAATGAGGGACTGACTCAGCTTTAGAAGGTTTGAGGAAGGCTTCACAAAGGAGATGGCATTAGACAGGGCTTTAGAAGCTGTGCAGGAGTTGGGTGTACAGAGAAGGAAGGGCCGGACGTGCCAAGAAGCATGAGCTTTAAGAGCAGGGGCCTTAGAAGATGTTTGCCAGACCGGATGTGGAGGGAGCAGCCTCATCTGCACAGCTGGACATACCCACTTGTTCACTGATGTTTTCTGACTCGGATTTGTAGGCAGGGCCCTCATCGGGCATTTGGGGATTCTGGCGTGAGTCAAACTGGGTGCCTGGGACAAGAGGTGGTCAGGCTTTGCCTTCTTCCCTACTCTGTCCAAGGGGCCTAGAACAGTGCCTGGCACCTAGCAAGCACAGAGGGTGGTAAGTGCTGTGGCCCAGCTCTGTGGCCCAGAGGCTACGGGGCTGCAGAGGGGGGAGGGTCTCTGGAGGATGCAGTTACCCTTTCCCTGAGGCTTTGGAGAGTGTTGAGCAGGAAGGGGCAGGGTCAGACCTAGATGTGAGAAAAGCTCCAGAGAGGAGAAGTGCTCCAGGTCGGGAGGTGAGGCCTGAGCTTATAGGGGCTGTAGGAAGAGGGAATGGAAGCTGATGTGGGTGTTGAGGCCGGCAGAGAGGCTGGGAGTGAGAGCGCAGGGGGAGGTCCGAGATGGGGGAAGGGTGAGGCTATCTCTGGGGTGGAGCTCACTGGTCTGGAGCCGAAAGGGTGGCTGGGACCAAGATTGACAGAGGCCCCACAAGGAAGCTAGGGTGCAAAAGAAGGCCCACGGAGGCGAGGCTATGTGGGGCCTTCCCTCAGCCTCCAGCCCTGCTCCCTCCTGCAGAGGTTTCCCAGAACACTCCGTGGTCCCCGTGATTGTTTTCATCACGCTGGGACTTCTCATCCTTCTCTTTGGTGACTCGGGTTGTCCGGACCTCGCTCTCCTCATGACTTTGCCCCCTACCACTTTAGCTGGACTTTACCTTTATCTGTAAAATCCCATCTTGAAGGGCTGTGGGGGGATCGCATGAGGTAAGAAAGCCACCTGGCCTCCCAGCACGGAAGGCATGTTCTCCTGAGCTCGCATCCTGGATAAACTAGCACCACCGTGGCCGACGTCTCAGTGCTGGGCCGGGCCCTCTGCTTATGTCTTCCGGTCTTCCCAGCCGCCCTGAGCTTGGTACCCGGATGACCCCCCAGACGAACCACATTGTGCTTCTCATTTGCATTTCCTGAACAGGGAAGTCGACCCCCTTTTTTGGTTTATTGGCCATTTGACACTCTTCTTTTGGGAAGTCCTCTGTTTGAGGTTTTATTTTTTTTATTATTGAAAAAAATTGGGACATAGGACCTTTTTATTGATTTATGAGTTATTAATATATTCTGGATACAGTCATCATTGGATATATGTCTTGCAAATACCTTGTGCTTTGTGGCTTGCTTCTGCACTCCCAATCTTTTGATGAAAAGATTTCTAATTTTACTAAAGTCCATTTTATCCATGATTTTTTTCCTTTTTTGATTAATGCTTTTAGAATTTAAGAAGTTTTCGCCTACCCCAAGATCACGAAGTCTTCTATTTGTTTTTGAAGAACTTAATCGTACCTTTTACAGTGAGATCTACCATCCACTTGGAATTGATTTTGATGTACCATGTGAGGTAGGGGGGCAGGGCACATTTATTTCACATGGACATTTTTTTTTTTTAAGATTTTATTTTTAAGTAATCTCTATGCCCAGTGTGGGACTCGAACTCATGACCCCAAGATCAAGAGTCACATGCTCTTCCGACTGAGCCAGACAGGCACCCCCCAACCCCCCAAGCTCTCTGTTCTATTATCGATTTGTCTGTCTTTGCTCTAACACCACATTGTCTCAAATACCATAGCTTTAAACTAAGTAGTAATACCTCATAGCGTCAATCCTCCAATTTCTTCTTTAGGATTGCTCTGGCTCTTCCTGACCATTCATGTTTCTGTATACACTTACATACCCTGCTTCAAAAATTTTTTAAGTATTTTAATATTTAATATTAAAAGTTTTAATTAAAAAAATCCATCACATTGGGGGAGACACAGAAGTTAACACAAACTTACATAAAATAGATTTCAAAGTACTCCTTCCCCTCCAGGCACCCATTTTTTTTCCTCAGAGGCCACATCCTTGCAGAAACATCTATGTATATATACAAGCACATCCTCGCTTTTTCCTTCACAAAGAGTAGCATATTGTACACGTTGTTCTGTAGCTTGGTTTTTTTTTTTTTTTTCTTTTTCCTCTTAATATATCCGATAGAACTTATTTTAGGAGTTGCCTAGGAGTCTTTGATGACATCAATAATCTTTTTAACCTGTCCCAAATTAGGCAGTTTCAGTCTTTGTTCCCGCTAGGAGCCATCCTGCCATGATTCCGTTGGGCATACATTTTGCGTACAGATGCACAGCCATTTGTGGGCTGGATTCTTAGAATCAGACTTAGCACCAGCCCACTGTCTGCGGTACTTCCGCAGAAGACTCTCTCAATAAGTCGGAAAACCCTGGATGAGAGGCTCCGTCAGACCCTTGGTTCCGATGGTCTGGGGCCATCATTGTTCTCTGATCTTGAATTCTGTTCGTGGGCCCCAGTCCCTATTTCTGCCTCAATAACTCAGACCCCAATGCTGAGGCCTTGAACATAAACCCACAACCCAAGTGCCTCAGCCTTGGACTTGGAGCTCATCTGGGCCTTGGTGGAAGGGCCAAGGGCTTCACAGTGCACAGCAACTGGGTTTGGAGTCCCAGCTTTGTCCCATCTCCCCTCGCCATTGCCCTGCTTCCACTGTGTGGCCTCAGACGAGATGCTTGACCTCCCTGAGCTTTGGTTCCCTGCTTGGTATGTGGAGAGAGCTTGGGGGGGTGGGGTGGGGAGCAGGCCTTCCAGCTCTAACACCGGTGCCTGTCTAGAGAAGTCTTGATTTCTGATTCTCCAGCTTTGATACCCGGCCTGGGTCCCTGTCTGTCTGGTTTCTCATGCATTGCTCTTGGATTCTGTCTACTTGAGGTCCATCAGCACAGGGCCTCAGAGCAGAGCTTTGGAGTAAGCCCAGCTTGTCCACCTCAGCCACTTACGGCTTCACTTCTCGGGACCTCGGTGTCCTCATCTCTGAAACAGGGGTAATAATACCGACCTCCCACACTGACAGAATAGCTGTCACACAGCAAGCCTACAAGAAATGCTAGCTACTGATGCTATTATTAGCATCATCTCACATTCCTACTCCCCGTTCCACAGTTTGGGGCTTGGAAAGGCGGCTTGGTGGAGAGAGAGAAGCACTCACTGACTTCCCTCCATCCCACTACCCCTCAGCTGTGGGGTTTGGTGCTGTCCACGAATCCACAGCCTATACTGAGACTTGGCCTCTCCGTACCTGTCACTGGGGAACAAATCACCTCACTTGACCTCCGTGAGCCTCAGTTTCCACATGCGTAAAATGAGTCTGATAATGCCTCTGGTGTAGGGTCACCTGCCAGGAGTTAAAGGGATCTGTTCGAGGGGCAGAGTGGGGGTCTGGCACTCAGCAGGTACTCAGTGCATGGCCACCATTGTGGATATTCTTGCCAGAGCCCTCCCCGCTGTGTCCTAAGTCCTGACTTCCTTTGTTCCTCAGTCCGAAGTGACACTATACAAACACCCATTTAGACAATAACTGTGTCAAGATTAAGACTCCCTTTTGTTGACATCAACTTCATAATGCCTCATCTTACTAACCCTTTGGCACATTTTCCCTGCTTTTGTGCTCATTTGGTGCATTGGGGGTCAGTAAGGTTTGCTGGAACCCCTCAGAAATAAGCATTAGGGTAGCAAACCCGTACGGAGTCTGAGGTGTTTGTTTAGTCTGCAAAGCATTACCAGAATCCGTATTAGAATGTGAATTGTTGTTAACCTTTATAATCAGGACATTTTGCAAAACAGCCGAGGATTCCAGAATTCTTGACGTCGGGCCATCTGGCATCTCAGTCCTGCTTCCCTCATAGTGGTGTCGGCTGGCACTCAATCCTGGTGGGACAGACCCTGTGATCCCTTGCTAGCTCATCAAGTCAGTTCAGTGGGTGCTACTGGTCGTGTAGAAAAGTGAAGTAGAGGGGTGCCTGGCTGGCTCAGTCTGTAGAACATGTGACTCTTGATCTCGGGATTGTGAGTTCAAGCCCCATGTTGAGTGTAGAGATTATTTAAAAATAAAATCTTTCAATAAAAAAATTAAAAAAAAAATTAAATCTTAAAAAAAAAAAAAAGTGAAGTAGAGCAGGACAGAAAACAATCAGGGTCTGCTGCCTTTAATCCCTAAGAGTAAGGACTCTTGAGGAACAAAGTCTATTTAAGTGCATGCGTGCAGATGACTTGCGTTGCAAAGTAAAATGTGTATCTTACTATGGATCATGGTCAGAAATTTGAAAGCCCCTACTCCAGTTTGGCATAATCTCCCTCCGTGTGATTTACTCTTAGGTTACTTGCCTCCCTGGTAGGCATTTGAGTTTGAGACAACAGAGCGTCAGGTTGGCTGGCAGAGACAAAAACAGCTTCCAGTGATCTGTGCGGGGGGCGGGGGCCTCTGGAGACCGCGTCCAGCAGCTTCCAGGCCTACCCCCCACTCTGAGCATCTGTAGGCAAGGAACGGATGCAGTGACTCTGTCCCACGTGGAGGCAGATTCACGATCTGCTCCCCAAGCAGCCCCTAGCTGCCCAGTCTCTGACCTCGCTTCTCTGCTGCTTCCCAGGAGAACCCATACGTCATGCGCCGGCCGAACTTCCAGGCCCTGTCTGGGAACGAGCGTTTCGAGGGCTTCTGCGTGGACATGCTGCGAGAGCTGGCCGAGCTCCTGCGCTTCCGTTACCGTCTGCGGCTGGTGGAGGATGGGCTGTATGGGGCGCCCGAGCCCAACGGCTCCTGGACAGGCATGGTCGGCGAGCTCATCAACCGGGTACGGCTGGGCCGGGTCTGGGGGAGGGGCCGTGGTCCAGGTGGGCGTGGGGAGGCCCGCAGGCGAGCAGCCCGCGGCGCTTCAAATAGCCTGGCACATAACAGGTGCTGTGTGTTCCTGGGCCTGGTGAACGCCGTGGGGCCGGCTCAGGGCGGGGGCACGAGAGACGACGCCTCACCTCCTGTGTCCTGCTTTGCCACATGCTCTCCTAGCAATCCCTTGGCTCAGCTGGTGCTCAGGGAGTTTTTGGGTGGACGAAGACACGGAGTTAGAATTGGACAGAGACTGTGAAGGTGGCAAGAGGCTTCCTGTTGGTGGCAGGGCTGGGCCGGGAGGACGGGGATGGCGCTCGCTTGTGCCCTGTGGCCGGCACCCACCAGGAGGGCCTGGCACATTGCCGACAACGAGGCTACCTGTTGAACTCACAAGTCCGCTCACTCAGACAGTGTTGATTGAGCACTGTCTGTGTGCCTTGCTCCATGCTGGGCATAGGGTAGAATGGTGAACACAGTGGACCTGGACCATGCTCTCAAAAGGTTAGGGTGTCCTTAGGATGCCAGAAAGCAAATGACCGCAAGATACCCTTCAGGGCTGTGATGGGGGAAACTCCAAGGAGGGACCCAGAGGAGGCTCCCGACCCAGCCAGTCCAGGGAGGACTTCCCAGGAGAGGTGACCCCCAAATAGATTCCCAAAGGGTGTGAAGGAGTCAGCAAGGTGAAGGGGGTATGGGAGCAGGAGAATGTGTTCAGAGCAGAGTAAATGGCATTTACAGAAGGGGAGTCAGGGCGAGAGAGAGAGAGAGGGGTGCCCTGGAAGGGCCCTGATAGTGGGTGGGATTTGGATGAAGGGGAAGGAGGGAGAGAGGCAGGGGTGTGGGAGGTGGGAGGTGAGGGTGGTATGGAAAAAATATTTTGGAGTCAGACCAGTCTGGGTTTGAATGCTCAGGTGAGTTGTTTCTCTTTCCTTTACCTGTCTTTTCTCCTCCCTTGCATGGGGATAATGATGCCTCTCAGGTCTGTCCTGAGGGTTTCAGGGAACAGGGACAGTGCCACCCATGTTGCTTGTCAGAGGCAGGGGATCTCAACATGCAGTCCCTCTTTTTATTCCAGGCAGGAGAAACCATGTGGGCAAGGGCCTGGAGGGAGGGCCGTGCCAGGGGAGATACACAGGCCCTAGCCAACCAGGGACCTAGGGCCACGAACATTCAGGGAAGCCTTGACATTGGACTTGGCTGAGGGCATCAAGGATCCTCACTCTCTTGTCTCTTCCATCCCAGAATTCGCTGCATCCAGGCCCAGGAATGTCACCAGGGTAGACTTGAGAAGGCCACTTTGCATGACAAGGGCATTTATTCCTTAGGGCACTGATTTTCAAAAGCTGTTTTGACTGCAGAACATTTTTCCCCCCAATTGAAGGCACCCTCAGAAGCTGGGACAAAGCAGAATGGCTCTGGTGGAGGGAGGGCTGGGGGTGTCCCTGGGGTCCTGGTGGCTAGGCCTCTCCCACCCTACCCCATGAGCAGGCCCGAGGCATGCCCCGCTGCTGCCAGCCTGTCTGAAAGCTTCTGTTCCGGGTGGGTTTGAAGGGCCTGAAGCCAGAATCTGAGAAGGCCAGGGGCATGGAGAGCAGGCGGCCTGGCACCCACCCGACTGGCTGACTTCCCCCATGAATTCCATTTCCACATCCTAGTCCTCAGTCATGTGGGTTCAGAGCATTTATCAGGGTCCCCGGAAGTAGGCCGAGGGCAGGAGAGTAGCCCCCAGCCAGAGTCACTGTAAAGTGGATGCCAGTTTCTTCATCAACGAAGAAGTAATGGAATAGTCCTCTTTACAGCCGCATGACCTTGGGGAGGAGCCTCAAGCCTGCCCCGCAGCTGGGCGGAGGGTTTGGAGGATTGGGCAGGATGGTGTCTGGGGCAAGCACAGCACCGAGGCCGGGAGCTTTCCTAATGCGCTGCGTGATTGTGATGCTGAGTCCTGTTCGTATCTTGGCTCCGCTGCCTACCAGCTGTGTGACCTTGGGCGAGTTCCTTAACCTCTCCGTGACATCGCTTCTTCAACAGTAGAACTGGAGAAATAATAGTAGCTAGAACACACCACCGTCTTGAGCATGAAACGAGTTATTCCCTGGGCTTAGGACGGGTGCCCGGCAGGTAGTGGATACTGTAAGCATGTGCTCTATACACATTCTCATTAATGTTATTTCTACCGGCATGGCCAGCACATGCATACATTCACGTGTCTGTTCTCCAGCCAGCTAGCATTTACTGAGGGCCTACTGTATACCAGGCCCTGTGCTACACCCTGGGGAGACAACAGCCAGGCCTGGCCTTGCTCTAACTGAGCGGGGTAAAGGGCTTGGCTGTCAGCAGGGGGCTCATGGCACGCACCCCCAAAGGTCTCAAGCTGGCTCAAGTGAGGAACCAGAATCGGTGGGGTTGGGGGGTGGCGGCAGGATGATGTGCAGAGAGGTAGGGGGACGGCAAGTTTGGACACAGGGAGGCTGAGAGCACCTGGGCTTGGTGACGGTCTGGGGCTGGGGACACGGGAGAAAGGACAGCCTCTTCGTTGCTGGGGCAGCTGGGTGATGGCGATGACATTTAGGGAGAGAACACTGGAGGAGGAGCGGGCTGAGAGCGCGAAGGATGGGCGGGGCTTGGCCCTGCAGAGGCTCAGCTGCCTGTCTGCCGTGGGATGGCCAAGTACACGGAGCTTCAGGGGGTACTGGGCAGCAGCTGCCTTTGTTGACAAGCCAGAGGCTTTTCGAGGGTTACTTAAAGGGACTGAGGATCGCTGTCCTCCCACTGCTGCCCCGGGGCTCAGAGGCAAAGGGACTTGCCCCCTCCCCACGGGGCTGCAGCCAGGTGTGTCTGACCCCCAGCAGGGACTTGGGAAGCCCAGGGCGGACAGGATGACGCACTCACCCCGTGCCAGGGCCTTGCCCAAGCGTTCTGAACCATATGCACGTCGCCCCACGAGGAGGGCCTGGTATTAGCCCAGTTTTCTCTAATGGAGAGTGAGACACCAAGGTACCATGTCCAGGCCACACGGCGAGTGACTGGTAGAGCCAGGGCTGGCCCCCATCAGGCTGGCCTGGAGCTGACGAGTGACTTCCAGATGGAAGCCAGCCCAGGGCACCGGAATCTTCCCAGTCACCCCACCCGTCCCCAGACCAGTCTTGACTTATGGTCCGTTTATTCCACCCAGTGGCCACTGCTGGAATTGGCTTTCTCCCTGTCCTCACTGCGTGCATTCAGGCTCCGGCCCCTCTCCCAGCCTCCTCACTGGCTCTTGGCCTCCCACCTCTCTCCATTCTGCTGTGTCTTCCAGTAGGATCTTCCACAGTACAAGTCTGACCTGTCATTCACCTGCTGTCATCAGAGCGCCTCTCCGCCCCCAGGATAAAAATTTGTGCCCTCCGGCCCCACCCTCAAGGACAAAGCAGCTATCTTAGGGTGTTCCGGGGAAGCAGACTCTGAGGTGGAGATTAGCAGGCAGGAGGCCCCCTTGGAAACCAGCCCTGTGAGGGAGGGAAGGAGCAGAGTTGCCATGCAGCTACAACTGGGCGTCAGCTGACCCCCAGGCAGCTCTGGAGCTGAGGTGAGGGGGCAGGCCTTTATACGCCCCACCGACCTGTCACTGGAGGGGGCCGTCCTCAGGGAGGCTCTTCCACCCACCGAGCTGAGAGCGATCAGCCACCAGCATGCTCTGCAGCTGGGGCCGTGAGTGACCTATCCCAAGGGCGGATCTGAGCGGCCTCCATCCGCCGTGGCCACGACAGTCATGAGCTCGTTATGGGTCAGGCAGGGCCGGCTTCAGTTGCCTGCGTTCCCATGTGGCCCCCACAAGCCAGTTCCCCTCTCTGGACTTGGTGTCGCCTCTTGAGATGGGGATGATATTACCTCCCTCACAGAGTTTTGGGGTGACGGGTGGGCGAGGGAAAGTACGAGGTCCCAGAGCGGAGCCTGGATCACCGGGGGCCTTGCGGGGTAAGGAGCTGAGATGTTATTTTCAGTGTGTGAAGCCAGTGGAAGGGTTCAGGCAGGGAATGTGCCGTGATCTAATTTGTTCTCTCTCTTTTTTTTATTGAAGTGAAATTCATATAACATACAGTTAACCATTTTAAAGTATAATTCAGGAGCAGGTAGTCTATTCACGATGTTGTGCCACACCATCACCTCTACCTCGTGCTAAAACATTTTTGTGACCCCCAAACAAAGCCCCACACCCATTCAGCACTTAGCTCCCTCCTATTCCTCTTTTCCCCAGCCCCTGGCAACCACCAGACTGCTCTCTGCTGCCGCCAGTCTCTCCGTCTCCATGGATTTACTTATTCTAGATATTTCCTATAATTGGAATCATCCCGATATGCGGCTTTCTGCGTGTGGCTTCTTTTGCTCAGCATCACGTGTGCAAGGTGCATCCACGTCGTAACGTGGATCAGTTGCCGCCTTCTTTTTTAGGGCTGAATAATGCTCCACTGTATGGACGTACGACCTTGATTAATTTTTAAATCATTCAGAAGTGATTACTCAGGCTGCTCTCTGGAGAAATCACTGTAGTGGGGCAAGAGTAGAAACAGGATGCTAAGAGTAGAAGTCCGTCGGAAGGTTCAGGAGACAGAAGATGGGGGCTTAGACTCGAGAGGTGGGGCTCAAGAGGGAGAGAGGAATCCGGGGTGACTGCAGGGCGTGGCCTGAGCAGCTGGGTGGGTGGCAAGGCTGGCTCCCACCCTGGGGAGGAAGTGGGAGGCGCAGTTTGGTGGGTTTGGGGAGACAAGGATTGTCTCTGGGCATGGATCGCTTGAGGTGACAATCCAAAATTCGAGAGGAGAAATACAGATTTCATTGTGCAGCTGAGCATGAATTATTTAACTCATCCCCTGTCTGGGTGGTTTCCCGTGTTTGCTGGTGTAGACAATGCCACCGTCCACTGGGCCTGTGGATTTGTGGGCGTATTCCTGAAGGAGAAACTCCTAACTGCGGAAGCACCGGGTCAGAGAGTATGAATGTTTTTTAAGCAGAGAGAGACTGCCAAATGGATGCTCAGAAAGGTTCCACCGATTTATATCCCCACCAAAAGTGCACGAGAATGTCACATTTCCACACTCTTGCCAACGAGAGGTATTATCAATCTTTTTAAAAAAACCTCTGCCAATCTCAAAGGCCAAAAATAATACCTTATTGTTCCCACCTAAACAGAACATTACCTGGCTGCATATACTGATCCCCATGCGGACAGACTGTAATTTATCGAAGCATGGTTTTGTACTTAGTTGTTTCCAGGCATTTTTTTTATTTGTTTGTGCTGTTAGAAACAACCATAAGCAAACATCTTTATGCACAAAAGCTTTGCCTGAACTGCAGCTGATTAGGACCAAGTCTCTGAATAGAGTGACTAGGTCAAAGAAGAGGACCCTCTGTATGGCTTTTGTTATAGATCGTCGAACCGTTTTCCAGAAAAGCTGCAGTGGTTTCTATACAGGCTCCTTCTCATGCAGAGAAGGTCATGCAGGTTTTCGGTTGGTTTTTAGATATTTAGACATCCGTCCCCCCACCCCCTGGTCATTTTTATAAATGGCAGATCACTTTGATTTTTCCTGTTTTGCCTGGTGGACCGCAGTGGGCCTTATGTGGTCAGGCGATAGACGGAGTCTGAGTCCAAGTTCGACTCAGAATGGGCCTGAGAGGTCCACAGACCCACCCTGAGTTTTCCCAGATCCCACTTGTATACTTGGAAGAGAACTATGTGGCCACCAGCAGAGTTGGGGCCATTATGGTAAAAGAACCAAGCGGAAGCTCCTAGAATTCCCTGTCTTTGCCAGGATAGTAACCCAAAAGCAGTTTTGCATCCTTTGGGGGAATCGCAGAGACCAGTGCTGCCATGAACAGCTTGAAAGAAGCAGAGGTGGTGATCTCACCCCCAGTCAGCTAGTCGGTTCGGCCTGTGCAGAAGGCAGACGGAGCTTGGACGATGACTGGGGATTATTGTAAACGGAATCAGGCGGGGACTCCAACCGCAGTCCCTGGCCCAGATGAAGTCTCTTTACTGGAACAAGTCAACACAGCCCTTGGCAGCTGGCTTGAGCTACTGACCTGGCAAACGCTGTTTTCTCCAGCCCGCTTTCTGGGGCCCACTGGAAGCCTTCCGTCTCGCCTTCCGCTGTCACCTAGGCCGCAGAGAACCTGATCTTGACGGCGCACCTGGGGTCATGCTGGTCAACTACCCTGGGAAGTCACATTTAAGGGGGTTGGCAGGAAACCCGCCACTGACATCTGTGGGTCAGGGTCCAATCTGGGCACAAAAATAGCACCAGCCACTTGAACGGAATCACAGCAGCTACTTGAACAGAGCGAATTTGATACAAAGAAGGTCAAGTGGTTAACCCATGACTGAAAGAATAGAAAGCAAAGTAAGGGATCACCAGGTAAGGGGTGCAGGAAGCAACCACCACCCTGAGGCCTAAGAGGACGGGGGAAGGAGTTGGAAAGGTGAAAACTCAGAGACTCACATGAGGGGCCTCGCGGAGCTGAAACTCAGGCATCTGAGGAGGGGCCGCTGTTTGTCTGGTACTGGTGACGTTTGGTGACTTGGGGATTTGGATGTAAGTTGTGAGTGGCTCCAGCCCACTTACCAAACAACACACACGGCTTTTCATTTTGAGGGAGGCCCGGACTGCACGAAGGCTCTGCAGCGAATCCCAGCTGCGTGCAAGCTGATCTGCCACCTGGGCCTGGTGACCCAGCAGATCCGGGGATATGCAGAGTACTGGTGGCAAACAGGGACATGGGCACCCAGGGGTGACTCACAGTGCAGACCTCTGGGGTTTGGGAGCGGACTGTGCTCTCTTCTGCAGCTCACTAGTCTCCTTCTGAGAAAATGCTCATCACTGGGCCCTCGTAGAGACCAAGCTGGGAGTGCCCACGTGGCCTGTTGTCATTTCTGCACGAGCCAGGGTCCTGCCAGGAGGGAAGGCATGCCGAATGCTTGAATGAAGAGCCCCTTACTTACTAGGAATAAAGTTGTTAACGTGGTAACGAAGAGGGTAAAAGTTGAACTCCGATGCAGGGATCAGCAAACTTTTTCTGCGAAGGGCCAGATATAAGTATTTTTGACTTTCAGGCCATACCGTCACCGCTATCCAACTCTGTTGTTGGATGGAGAGCCGTCATAGGCGATACCTAAACAAATGGGCGTGGGTGTGTTCCAATAAAACTTTATTCACAAAATCCGGCGTTGGACTTGGCCTGAGGGCCACAGTTTGCACACCCTCACTCTCAGCTATCGTGGAGGTGGCAAGGCAGGAAATGGCTGCTTCCCTAGTTCTGAAGGAACAGTGAGAGGAGCGAGAACTACTGGAATCTTAGAGGAAGGTGCTCGCTGGCTGGCACTGGTTTCCCCGAGGGGCTCGGAGAGGCCGGCTCGGCAGGTGCAGGGAAGCCACAAACTGGATTCCTCTGCTGCCCCAGGAGGAACCATTGCCACAGGGGTGCAGCACCCAGGCCGGCAAGCCTTCGCCTTCCTCCCTCCTGGCAGTGTCCCGCTGGCGCCCCCTACTGGCAGAGTCTGACAGGGAGCTGATGGCAAAGCAGAATGGTGGTTTGCACAGAGCTGGGATAAAGAGCAAGTTTGGGGCTGGGTTGGAGTGCGCTGGTTGGCTTTTTGGCATTTAGACAGTCTCCCCGCCCCATCATTTCTGCAGACGGCTCATCATTTGGATTTTTCCTGATTTCATTCCAAAGATTAAATGTCAGCATCCCCCCTTTGGAGGGAAATCTTCTGTAAGAAATAGGTGACTCTTCTAGGAAATCTAGGGTGAGGAGGAGGAGAAGGAGGAGGAGGAGGAGGAAGGAGAGTTCCAAAGGCTCTAAGAGGACCTTAGGAGGAGTTTGCAGGGTTTAAGGAATGTCTGTCCTCCCTTCGGAATGAAATCCAAATCTGACCACCTCTCTCCACCACCACCTAGCCCCCCACCCCAAGTATTTCCATGGACTTCATTTTGTCCCCAGGACCCCTGCTTTCACTCTTGCCCCTGTGGTCTGTTCCCATGGTGGCCAGATCACATCACCCCCCTGCTCACACCCTCCGATGTGACGTCCTCTGTTGTCTTTGGAGTAGAATCCAGCCCCCTTCCTTTGCTCCACACTTCCTTCACAAATTTTTCTCAAGACCTCCCTGCAGCGGGGAGTATGTCCAAACTAGTATCTTCCAGCAGCCTCGATCCCCTTGCCGTGCCTTATTTTTCTTCATAGCACTTGTCACCACCCACCATTATGTGTTTATCTTCACCGCTGGATTCCCATAGCTAGAACCATGCTCGTTCGGTGGTGGGTGTTCCGCTAATATTTGTCAAGTAGGTAAATGAGTTGATGGACAGACAGAATGGGCAGAGTGACTGCAATGGGGGGGATGCAGGGCAAGGTGGTGGGTGTCTTAGTCTGTTTGTGCTTCTGTAACAGAATACCGCAGACTGGGGGCGCTGATGAACAACAGAAATTTATTTCTCACAGTTCTGGGGGCTGAGAAGTCCAAGTCAAGGTGCCAACAGATTGGGTGTCTGGTGAGGGGCCTCTTCCTGGTTCGTAGACAGCCATCTTGCTGTGCCTCATATGGTGGAGGGGGCGAGGGAGCTTTCTGGATGGAACGGGATAAGGGCACTAAATCCCATTCATGAGCCTCCACCCTCATGACCTCCTCACCTTCCAAAGGCCCACCTCCTAACACCATCATGTTAGGGGTTAAGATTTCAGCAGATGAGTTTGTAGTGGGGACACAAACGTTCAGTATGTGGCAGTGGGCTGGGGGCCAGGTGGGGAGGGGCCTCTGGGGGCCGGGTGAGGAGTATGGATGACAGTGTAAGAAGAGTGGGAGTTATTGCTGGGTTTAAGCAGGGCTGCGGTGACCGAGGCTGTCATTTCTGGGGTCCCTCGGGCGACTGGCTGAGCTTTCCAGTCCTGAGACACGGTGATTGGGGCAGGAGCAGGGCAGCGAAGGTGGAGGAGGCGATCAATTCCAGAGGCATTTGGGGAGCAGAATCAGGAGAGCTTGAGAATGGAAGCGGTGAGGGGTGGAGGGATGTCAAGGACGACACTGGGGAGAGGGTGGAGGCTTCTGCCTGGGATGACCCGGGGGACGGATTCAGACTGAGTTTGATGTGTGTTGACGAAAAGTTCAAGGACCCATTCACTCTAGTCATGTGTAAAGCGCCCATCTCCTGAGCTTCCCGGGACCAGAGAGGAATCACACACCTGGACCCTGACCTCCGATGCCCCTGGCCATGGAGGGTGGAGACAGTGGACAGATGAAACCCCTAGAGGGGCACTGGTTCTGAATCCCAAGGTCAGCTAGAAGCCAGGGGCTTACCTTCACTGTGCCTCCATTTCTTCACATGTGAAATGGTGGGAAGGATGGTCCCTCGGACAGGGTTGCTCTGGGGACTACGTGAGCTACTCTGGGTGTGGGAGGGAGCCCTGAAATGGTGGCCACGAGGTACGTACATGCTGTGTGAGGGTGAGCCTCTGCATCCATGCGAGGTTCCGTGAAGCACAGGGAAGGAGAGCTTTCTCTGTCCAGGACACTCTGGGAGGCCCCCAGAGGAGGGGGGACATTCCTGGTTCTTCAGCAGAGGAGACACAATGCATCCAGTTGGCCCTGCTTTTGCAGGTTTCGTTGTGGAGGCAGAGAAGTGAACAGATGTTTTCCAAACTGAGCTAAATGCTGTGGTAGATCCAGGGGTGTCGAGACTGGGGGGGGTTCCAGAGAAGGTGCCGCAGAGGAGGAAGGGTGCAAGGGACCCTGTAGGGGTGGGTGGGATCCAGTTCTGCAGGGCAGAGTGGGACGCCCCAGGCAAAGGCCGTGTTCAGTGATGCGGAGGCCAGAGAGCAGCTGGGTGAGACGGGGCTTGAAGCCCAGGAATATGGTGGGGAACGGTGGCAGCCCTGGGGGCCGTTCAGAGAGGCCAGTCTTGGTCAAAATCCAGCAGTGTTTGTTGGGAGCCCCTGTGTAGCTTCTGGGGCACACCTCTAACTAGATAGGCAGGGAACTGGTAATTAAGTAGGAAAGCTAGTCCATTAATAAGCAAACAGGCAGGGTCAACTCTAGTAGGTGCAAAGCAGGATATGAAACAGGGTAATGGGTAATACGAGAGAGAGGACCCTGGGGTGGAGCTAAGTGGGGTCTGGAGGCCTCCCCTGGTGGGGAGGGCTGAAGGAGTGAAGTGTGAGCTAAGCCTCGAATGGTGAGGCAGAGCTCGGGAGGAGCACATGCAAAGGCCCTGGGGTGGGGGATGTGCCTGCCGTGTTGAAGAGCAAAAGACAGGCACTGTGGCTGGAGCCGAGTGGGTGAAGGAAAAGGGCATGAGGCGAGGCCAGCAGGCAGGTGGGTCTCAGATCACCTAGGGCCTCTTGGCCGGGAAAGGGATTTGCTGTAGGTGCAGTGCAAAGCCACCCAGGGGATTTTAGCAGGGGACTTTCCCTTTGGACTGTGCGGTTCTGAGTAGTGGCTGGGGGGCCGGTGAGGTGGCTGATGCAGTTGTCAGGAGAGAGACTCTGATGGTCAGGGCCTGGACGGGCGGATGGACAGAAGTGGACAGATCTGAGTTGTGTTTTGGCAGCAGAGCTGCTGCCCTTGCTACTGGAGGAGATGTGGAGAATTCGGGAAAGGGAAGAAGTGGGTTAGGCCTAGGTGCTGGCCCGAGGCCAGGTGTCTAGAGTGGGGGAGGAGGCCAGGGAGCAGAGCAAGGGAGGGGACAGAAAGGGGCTGGGAGCCCTTTAGGGAGGAAGTGGGCTCCTGGTGCTGGGCCTAGGGACCCGCAGCGCCCCCTTGAGCCCCGATTGCGAAGCCACTGCCTCCTGCTTTCTGAAGGGGAGACTCAGGCCCCCATGGAGGGCCTTCCCCAGGGCACACCTCCCGTGAGTGCATCGAAGTGATAGGACTCCTGTATTAGCTGATGTCGTTCCTGGCAGTTCACATATTATGCAAAAGAGTAGCAAGTGCATAAGAAGGGGCAAGATGCTCCTTACTCTCAGCACACCCGGGAATTTGCAAGGGTAGACCCCAAATCCAGCCACGTTTTGGGCCCATGCCGCAGTTTGCCGCCTCTGGATTCTGCTTTGGGGCTATGTCCGCTCTCTGCGCTCAAGTCACACTGGGGCTGGTGCTGTGTCCCTCACCCCACGGTAGCTGTTTGACCTGTGCCCCAGTTCCGTTCACACCTGTATTACCCCGTGTGCTCTGTCTCAGCCGCTTCCCTGTGAGTGTGTGTCTCCTCCCAGGCCAGTGAGCCAAGACCTCTACTTTTTTTTTTTTTAAAGGTTTTATTTATTCATTCGAGACACAGAGATACAGAGAGAGAGAGAGCACGAACAGGGGGAGAGGCAGAGGGAGAAGCAGGCTCCCCGCTGAGCCAGGAGCCGGACATGGGGCTCAATCCCAGGACCCTGGGATCATGACCCGAGCCGAAGGCAGATGCTTAACCATCTGAGCCACCCAGGTGCCCCCAGGACCTCTACTCTTATTTCAGCCCTACGGTCATCTCTGCTTGAATTTGGAGTCAGTTCTGGGGTCCGGTGGAGGCCTGGGGGATAGTCAGTGTGCCTGGAAGGTGTCTCCTGGGAGCTGAGTCCCAACTCCAGGACCAGGAGAGGTGTGTGAGACATCTTGCCCAACCCCCATTCCCATTTTGCAGATGAGCAAACTGAGGCCCAGAGACGTGGAAACCCCTGCCCGAGGTCACCCAGCAAACTCAGCAGAGTCAGAGCTCCCCTTTCCAGCACCCTGCCCTGTCCTGCCTGCTCCGTTATGCACATGCCTCGAGGGATCGCCCCTCCCCCGTGTGTCTCCTCCTCCCTACGCTGTGTCCAGGGCATGAGTCTGTCTGCCTGCGCCCTTGTGCCTGGTACATCGCTGGGCCAGCCTGTGTCTTAGCACATGTGTGTGGATGTGGCGTGGTGAGCACAAGTCAGCGGTGGCATACACGGGACCCGATACAGTGCCCACGTGTGCCGTGTGTGGCGGGAGGGGTGTGCGAAGTGTTGGCATTTTCCCTGTCTTCTGTCTGGCCCACAGCTCAAGGCCAGCTAAGTCCACTAGAGCTGGAGCGAAATGATCCTTTTGGATGAGGGATTCTGGGTATGCCCACCAGACACTAATCCAAACCCTTCTCTGTCCCACCCCACCCGCTCTCCACCCTCACCTGGAACCCAGGCACTCCTCCCCCATTGAAGACCACGTGCAGCTCCCCCCGAGGTCATTCTGTCGGGTGAGCTGGGCACTGGTCCAGTCTGTGTGATGTCGTTCCTGGCAGTTCACATATTAGGCATAAGAGTAGCAAGTGCATAAGAAGGGGCAAGATGCTCCTCTGTCTGTGCACATGTGTAGGTCACCAGGGCCTGCCGGTGGCAGGGGAGGCTAGGTCCCATCTCTGCTTTACGGTCCCCCAGATCCAGCTTTACTGACGAGTGCCTTTGCCCCTCCGAGACTCAGTTTCTCCATCTATAAAACAGGGCTAGTAGTGGCCCTCCGGGAGCTGTTGGAAGGAGGTAACCCGTAGAAAGTGTTACCTAGTGTGGAGCCTGGTGCAAGGTCAGTGCATAGTAAATGCTCCATGTCATGAGCCGTCAAGATAGAAGAGGATAGCAAGGCCTGAAGAGAGCCCTGAGTGGGTCAGTGTCTTGGCATCTCCACGCCCACGTCAGGCTCTCCCCATGACCTGGTGGTGGGGGAAGTGGGAGCTATGCAGATCCGTGAGGGGATTTATAAAGCAGGGCCTTCACAATGAACTTGACAGGATGAGGAGGGGCGGCTGGGCAGGGAAGGGCCACAGGAGCATTGTCCAGCAGACGTGAGATGACAGGGGCCCGATTCTGGGCCCAAGGTGCCGTTCTGGAGTGAGTGCGGGCTCCTGGCCCCTTCGGTCCCCCTCCTTTCTCTTTGTTGGCCCCTCAGGAGCTCTCTGTGCGTGTCTCCCTAACTGCCCGTCTGTCTCCCTGGCCCGCCCTGCTGCCCCCACCCTCCTTCCCCTCCAGCAGAAGGCGGACCTGGCAGTGGCGGCATTCACCATCACAGCCGAGCGGGAGAAGGTCATCGACTTCTCCAAACCCTTCATGACCCTGGGGATCAGCATCCTCTACCGAGTGCATATGGTATGGCTCCCCTGGACATGTGGAGGCTGTGGGGCAGGGGCTGGTGGTGGGGCTATGCCTGTGTCCCCAAGGGAAGCAGAGGCTGCAGGCTGGACCGTGATGGGCCACTTGGGCTTGTGGGCGCCTGGCGGGGCAGGGGTTGGGGATGCATGCAGGTCAGGGTGGCTCCGGGCCTCACGCCCTCTCCCTGCAGGGTCGCAAGCCTGGTTACTTCTCCTTCCTGGACCCCTTCTCCCCTGCTGTGTGGCTCTTCATGCTTCTCGCCTACCTGGCCGTCAGCTGTGTCTTGTTCCTGGCCGCAAGGTGAGTCCACTGCCTGCCGCCCAGGAGCAGGCATGGGTTGGGGCATCTGTGACCGACCCGCACATTCTGTCCCGGCCTCCACGCCGGGCCTCGGATTCCTGGGCCCTCCTATGTCCCTCTCTCCCTGTCTATGTGCCCTGTCTCACCCTGTGGCTCTGACTTGCTCTGCCGTTCTCTCTCTGGGCCTGTCCCCTTCCCACTCTCTCTCTTCCTCTGTTTCTCTCTCTGTATCTCTCTGTGCATCTCTTCCTGCCTTTTCTGTGTGTCTTTCTATCTGTA